>NW_028270145.1:86984139-87584139 GCF_037043375.1 Chiloscyllium plagiosum | reverse complement strand
ACTCTACTTGCTTGGTTGGGTGAAGCTCCAACAACATTCACGAATCTTGACACCATCCAGGACAAAGCAGCCTGCTTGATTGACCCCACATCCACAAACATCCACTCCCTCCACCACTGATGCTCCGGAGCAGCAGCTTATGCGATCCTCAAGATGCACTGCAGAAATTCATCAAAGGTCCTCAGAAAGCACCTTCCAAACCCATGACCACTTCCATCTAGAAGGACAAGTTCAGCAGATATATGGGAACACTACCACATTCAAGTTCCCTTCCAAGGCACTCATCACCATGGCTTGGAAAAATATTGCCATTCCTTCACTGCTATTGGGTCAAAATCCTGGAATTCCTGCCCCAATGGCATTATGGGTCAACCCACAACAGGTGGACTGCAGCGGTTGAAGTAGGCAGCTCACCACTACCTTCTCAAGGGCAACGAGGGACAGTCAATAAATGCTGGACAGCCAGCGACACCCACATCCCACAAAAGAATAATAAAAACAGAACTCTTGCCATGTAGTACACTGTCATTACTGCACTGAAGTATTATCCTTCATGTTTGTGCTTAAATCCCAAAGTGGGACTTTGGAATTTAACTTGGAGTATTGTGACATGGAGGTGAGAGCATTACTCATTGAGCGATAGCTGACATTGATTAATAATTTCACACAGGGGTTCCAAACTGAAGCAATTCCTGTGCAGCCATTTTAATGAAGACTGATGTGTCTGGTAATGCTTGCCCTACTTTGATGGCTGTAATGTCTCTGCCTCTGCCACCATGGCATGACAACTGTTCTCTCTGATATTGCCCACACTGCACAGATAACTTCATGGCTGAGTTGGAATGCAGCCACTGGCATTAATTCGTTGGTAATCGCAAGGTGCCCACCCTATGTCCTGTCACTTGCTCTTCTCAGTTCCTGGCCTGGAACTCATCCTGACAGCTTGACCAGTACATTATGTTTGAAGATGACTAGGCTCACAAAAATAATAACTCACAAAATCTGGTCAAATAGTTCTTATAATGAACAATCTATAAAAAGTAAGCATTTTTATGGTGGCAGGGGATCAGGACAGTATGTTTTAAAAGCTTTTTGAGTATATTACTTTCATTTTGCTAAATTCAAATTTTCTGCATAGATTTTTGTTGTAAAAATCACTTTCTATAGTTTAAATAATTCCTGGTGATAAACTATTACTACTTGTGTAAACTGAACAGCAGTATTTCACCTCTCTTAAAAATGTCAAGGAATATATGCTATTGAAGAAATATCTAAACACTGACAACTGTTCTTGTCTGTGGCAGCATTTATGGTCAGTGATAAGCAAATGAGTCTGAACAAAAACTTTTCATAAGACTGGACCACTCTCCAAATCAAATAGTTGGCAATCAAATGGCCTAACCTTTATGGACAGTATTTGGTCAGGTGCTTTTACCCAATTTTAAGACAAGCTGGTGGCTGGAAGAACACAGCAAGCCAGGCAGAATCAGGAGGTGAAGTCAACATTTTGGGGTGACACCGAGAGCTGCCTGACTTGCTGTGTCTTTCAAACTTCCTGCTTGTCTACCTTGGATTGCAGCATCTTCAATTTTCTTTTGTCTCTTTTCTCCATTTCTAGCAGCTAGCTGGCTCAAATGCAGATGAACTACCTTAATGAATCATTGCAATGGATTCATGGTGCTGTTCAGATGATTTCCATGATTTTGACCCAGTCATAGCAAAGGAACATTGATTTAGTTCCACATAATATGGTTTGTACCTTGGAGGGGAATTTTCAGGCAGTGCCGATTCTATTCATCTGCTGCTTGTTTCCTTCTAGTTGATTGTGATTGTAGATTTGGAAGGTGCTATCAAAGGAGGATAACAAGTTGTTATGGTGCATATTACATATGGAGTACTGGACACTGCTGCTAATGTGCATTTGTGATGGAGGGTGTGAGCTGCTTTATCCTGGATAGTGCTGATGTTTCAAATTGCTATTGGAGCTGCACTCATCCAAGTAAGTCGAAAAATATCCTATCACACTCCTGACCTATGCCCTGTCGATGGAATGGAAGCTTTACAGTCATCAAGGTGACCTGGGACCTCTCAAAGATAACAAACCAGGAAGGAAAGAAACACTGAATATCCTCTGTTTTAATCATTTTACAGTCGGTGAGCTAAAGGTTGGGATAGTTTAAGCTACAAGATAAAACATCATAAAATTTAACAGAAAAATTGTTTTCAAAAAACCATGTAGTTTCAAAAAGTTGACATTGGAGTCATCTGGCATTCTGAAATTATTCATTTCTTTGACAGTCCCAAAGGTTGTTCAACAGTAGTTATGAATTTAGTATGTTATTGACACCCAGTCACACATAATTCAACTGGTCCTACACTTTTTCAAAGTTCTTGTAGGGAGACTAATATCATAAAATGTTAATGACAATCCAAGTAGTTTCACAAGATTTACAACTGAGTGGACATTAATGAAACTGCCATTGGAGGGCAGAATTATTGACAGCAAAGTCCACATTCCCAAAGTAACTGCACAGGTGCTAACCAGAAGTTGTCAATTTTATCATTGCAACAGTGTTCAACCATGATTGTTTTTTCACCATGACAACTGTGCAATCAGGTCTGCTTGATGGATCCAAGCAGTTTTCACCTGCTTTCTCCTTGTCAGCTACAAACTCCTAATTCATTTGGTGCAACAGGTCAGAAGATTCCTGTGCATTCTTCCAGTATACAACGAGCAATGCAGGTCAGAATGTGCAATCCTAAATTGTGACTATGTCATCTCTTTTGTGCAAGGTAATATCACAAAAAGCAAGTGTATCTCAGAAAACATTTTTTACTGAAATCACATGAAACAAATTAGTGATTTTTGAAACATACATATTCACTAAGTGACCAATTTGAGCCGAGTCATGTGGATCGGTAAATTTGCAATTTCAGGTGACATTACAAAGTTGACGCAATAATGAATGTGACTCTTTGTGTAATGTCCTCTTAGTCCAGGAAAGTAATTCTCTTAACATTTGCATGACAGACCTGATTCAGAGGAGTATTAAGAGCTACAAAAGTGCCAAACCTAACTAGTCATTACTGAATTAGTACATATGACATCACTTCCAGTGGTCTAAAGTCAAATACCAGCCTTTGATGCTCTTCTGTGCTACATCTGTGCACATTAGGTCTTCATGTTTAGTCAGCTTTGGTTCAACTACATCAGCCAAAATTGATGAAATTTAGTGTCCAACCCAGTTATTTTCACATACCTCATTCTAAACCACAGTCAAGAAGTGAACTTGTATCAGCACAAAATATAATCGCCATCCCAGATGTTAGCTACGTAAAGCCACACATGAGTTTGTGTTATCGGCAGGTTAAAATGTCAGGGTGTAGTTCAATTTTAATCAATATAGATAGCCAATTTTCTGTAAATTAAGTCTACATTGATCTTTAATCTTTAATTGATTTGCATTTCAATGGGCTACCTTCTTCAGAAGAACAAGGTATTCTGTAGAATTTGAGCCCGCATATTCTGTCACATTTCTACAGACAGCAGGAAAGTCAATGGTCTCTCGTGGGCCTCTGTTGACTTTTCTGTTACGAAAGCTACTTAAAAATTAGATTCTCCTGTACACAGGAAATAGGGCCTTTCTTGAAATGTTCAACCTTAGTGGAGAAATTAGGCAGGTTGTTTAATGGCAAACAATTCACAATTGACAGTTTCCTGACATGAAATTGAAAACGACCTCTCTTGTCTTTTTTTCAGATCATTGTTTCAAAATTTCCATGCATGTGATCTTACTCACAATTAAGCTCCTAATCTGTGCGTCATTCTACAGAGATGCTAAATATCTAACCTAATGATGCTCTACAGCATATAGGACAAAGACATTAAGGCTGTATAGTCATCCTGGACAATATATCCAGGTTTTACCATCTCAGTTCCACTGTAAAAGTTATATTTATGATCACTAAAGAGTAGCAATAAATTCTGAGTTTTACCATCCATTTTTGATGTTACCTGAGCAATAATCTGTTTGATCACCTTTGCCATGATCTACCTGTTTACAATTTTTCCATTTGAGGCCAAAATATGGCTTAACTAGTTTAATGATCCATATGGTTTTCCTCCTTCTTGATATTTCAAAGACTCAGCATTTCATGGTAAAAATGAAGTTTACTCATGGCAGCTTTCTTTAATTGCATTGTCGCATGACAGAGTACCTTGCTGTTGAAAGTACAATATGTGTCACAAGTTATTATATTACAGTTTGCTGCATGTGCTGTATTAAGCCTGGTTTGCAAGTCCAGTGGTTAGTTGAATCAAGCCTTTTGATGAGTCTGAGTTGAGTCATTTTGATTCCTGGTTAGGATTAAGACCAGTAGTGCAACATTGTTACTTTATGAAAAAAGCTGCATAATCACATTTAGTCTATTTACATGATGCCATTTGATACGGACCAGCAATAAACATCTGCACAAAGCTAAATACATAGCTGTGATGCTGACAGAATCACCAGTATCAATCCTGAGTGATGTCTGCATCATACTGGCCAAGCCACAAAGCAGTGCTATTTTAATTGGTACCTTTCATGTTCAGTTTTAGTGACCAACTCACCTGGCTATTCAATAATATGGAAAAGGAATTAAAATTAGTAGAAATGGACAATAAAACATAAATGACAAAGTATTTGCTTTTCGTAATTCCTACCATCGATTAGTGTTTGCATGATTAGGATTCAGTAGTCTTCTTGGATGCCTGGAATTTGTTGCATCTAATGCATAAGTTGTTTCAAAGGGATATTAAACTATTAACTGGGAGAGAAACATTACTGTTTGCTTCTCATGCATTTCAGATGACAGTTGCAACTTCCTAGATATTTTATTTTGCTATAATTTTTGGGCTTGCCTTAAAAACCCTACTCGATTCAGTGGGACTTTATCCCTGTCAGATGAAATGCCTGTGCCTTATTTTAAGGAGTGTGCTCATAATGTCCAATATCTAATCATCCGCAATACAGTGTCCCAAGGGAATAACGATAGTACCCCCTTGTGGTTTGAATTGGGCATTGTGACTTTCACATGTGCCATTTCGTGTACCACACCAACCTGTCAGTAGCTGGACTGTAACTGCTTAAGTGAGAATAGGCCACATACAAATTGTTAAACTGACATTTGTACAGAGGAATAGTGACAATAAAGAGGCACTTCTCTTAACATCAAGCCCTGCTCATGAATATGTAAAATAAAAAACTATGCCACATTGTCTGAAAATGTAACTTTTCCTGATCAGCCATTTGTATTGGCAGACACAAAAATGCCAAACTTGAAAGCAAAAGTCATACTATAAGAGAAAAGGGTACAAACTTATTGGTAAGTTGACTCTGATTGGTTGTGGTGTTTCCATGGAGAATGCATCAAGGAACTATTGACCCTCTTGCTTGTGTTTAATTCAAGCTTTTAGTTAGCCTTTTGGTTTGGTCTTGCTTAGTGATTAAGAGATGAGTGAGCTTTTCCTCACAGTGCTGGACTTCCTTCTTAAAGATAACCAGATGGACTATCCATCAGTGTGAGTATTTCTCTTATGTCTGTATTTCTGACCACAGAATGTGGGTGGGATATCCTTCTGACCTTATTGTATTCAGTGATTCACCACTAAACTTAATGGCAACTTCCGACCAAAGGAGTTTCTTAACAAAATTCCTATTTTGGGGATGAATGAGTAAGTCTTCCCAATGATAATGAGAGTGGAAGTTTGGAGAATAAATTAACTTTTGCCCTTGATCACTGTGAAAATGCATCATCGACTTATTGCTATCTTACTTAAGAAAGCATACAAATGTCAGAAGCAGTTCAGAGAAGGTTTACCAGGCTAATACTTGGAATAAGTGGTTGGCATTGGAGGAAAGATTGGATGGGCCAGACTTGTATCTGCTGGATTTTAGAGGACTGCCTGAAAGTTTATGGGAGAATCCAGAACTAACTGACACTGTTAACTATCAGCAGTCATCTATTAAAAACAAAAAAAAAAATTCCTCTTTTTCTCTCAGAGCTTGAGAGCCTTTGCAAATTCGTTTTGGAATGAAAAGATGATGGAGGTAGAGTCCTCGAATGGTAACCAGGTTTCTATTAACCAGGAAGATGAAAGTTAGCGGGGTGCAGGTTGCAGCTTTGAGGTTACAGTCAGATCATCCTTAAACTTACTGAACAATATATCCTTGCTTGTATGTCTGATCAGTGTCTGGCACATTTTTTGCTGGCAAAACTGGCATTTATTGTCTTTCCATGGTTATGCTATGTGAAATACATAACACAGTCTTAGTACACTGGAGGTGGATGTTTAAACTGGTAGATAAAGTGGTCACTGCTTTGATCTGGAAGGTGTAGACCTACCTGAGTGTTCATCAACCCAGGCAAATGGAAAATATCCATCACTCTCTTTATCTTTATGTAGAGAAAATCTCTGAGACACTGGAGGTGATTCCATTGCCAGAGAATATCCAGACTCTGGCCTGTTTTATTGTCCATGGTATGTGGCTGGGGCAGCAGAGTATTTTCTGGCAATGGCAATGCAATTCAATATCAATGGAAATGATAAGCTCTCTTTGTTGGCAGTGACAATTCCTGCCACTAATGTGGTGTTAATGTTTATGTTAATGTAAGGACTCTGATTTTTGCGTTGTAATGAAACTCCCACATGAATGTAATGAAAGGTTCTGTAGGTATGGTGGTTTAGTGCTAATGGAGCGGTAACTGGTACATAGGGATTTTCGTATTACTACTATCCCATTAGCTGAGTTAAAATGGAGTCTGATTTCTTCATAGTGATCTAAAATCAGGGAGTTCTAGGATCGCAAATATTCAGATCTTTGAAAATTGGAACTGGATTGGAAAAGCCATAAATAGCATACAAGAAAGTTCTGATTTTAGATGTAGAGTTAAAAATACAAAAGGAACAAGATGATGATGAATCTGTACAGCATGATAATTGGCTTTAGTTGGAGAATCTTATGTGATCCAGGGAACTGCCAATATCATTCTTCATTAGGTGCCAAGAAGGGAGGTATTAATGGGCTGTATTGCAGCTTCATTTATTTTCAGTAGTTGTTAATTGTACATTAGGGGTAGATGTACAAGTACATGCAGCTGACACACACCCTCACCTGCTGGCAACACAAGTCAGAACGTAAAGATTTCACAGACCATGATTTTCCAACCAATGATTAGTAGGTTGTCTTAGGTAATTAATTTGCACTGATGGTAGCTAAAGTTCCCCACTGGTAACTTTGAATTGTAGAATTCCCATCCGTTTTTGGTGAATGAGGTTCCACATTCTCTAGCGGAGTGAAACAGACAGAACTGCCAATACCCAACATTTTGAAAATATGTATAATTCTGATCACAAATGCATTGTGGGACAGTCACTCTATTGCTATTTAGAGGTTGCAATTACATTTGTGGGCAGCATGGTGGCACAGTAGTTAGCACTGCTACCTCCCAGTGCCAGAGACCCAGGTTCAATTCCCGCCTCAGGCAATTGTGTGGAGTTTGCACATTCTCCCCGTGTCTGCGTGGGTTTCCTTCGGGTCCAAAAATGTGCAGGTTAGGTGAATTGGCCATGCTAAATTGCTCGTAGTGTTAGGTGCAGGGGTAAAATTAGGAGAATGGGTCTGGGTTGGTTGCACTTCGGTGGGTCGGTGTGGACTTGTTGGGCCGAAGGGCCTGTTTCCACACTGTAAGTAATCTAATCCAACTAGAAAGTAATCAAACAGGCCTTGGCTCAATGGAGCATTTTTACATCTGAGTCAGATGATTGTTTAGAAGCACCATCCTAGTGATATAAGCATATAATGTAAACTGCAACCTTAGTGCAGTTAATGATGGATTTCTTTCAAATGAAATTTTAAATCCTGAAAACCTGACTTCTTCAGATGGATGCAAGATATTCCATGCCACTATTCAAAACAGAGCAAGAATGTTGTCCAGGTCAACATTTATCACTCAAGCCAAATACGTTAAAAGGAACACACATATTTCATTAATTGTCTTTTGTAGACCTTTTGTACAATTTTGGTAACTGTATCTTTTCTATGTTGCAATAGTGACTCCACTTCAAATATTGGCTGTGAAGTGTTTTGGGATACCCTGAGATTTTGAAAGGTGATATATAAATTCTCTCATTTTCTTTCATATTAAATTACATTCCAAAATGGTGTTGGTACAGTTCTTATCAGAAAATAGGTGTTTTCACTTATTGGGGAATAATTATTGCTGACTTTACAAAACTGAAATTGTTTCAATATATCAAATGACTTTTGATTTCAATACATTTCTTGGTAGGATAACAGCTTTTAGAATATTCAAAAATGTCTTTTTCTAAACTTAAAAGAGAAAGCATTGCTTCTAGTAAAAAAAATCACAATTGCTAAAATTAGCATCAATGAACTTTGACCTTGCTTCCAAGATCTTAGCAGAATAAATCACTTTGCACAGACTAATTGATTCCATGCACCACCATGTAGCAATTGTAGGTGGAGACCAAAAAGCAGGATGTTTATTAATGAAGGTTCATTAATCAAGATTGACAATCATTAGAAAAGACAAACATGGAACCCATAATGTGAAACAAAATAGATATTGAGAGCGAGGAAGCTTTATGCAGGGAACAAGCAAAATTAGTAGCCCAGCAAAGAGCACTGACACAGTATAGAAACCAAGTGAAATGGGCAATAATCCAATATATGTGAACAGGCACCACTGAAGATTCTGTGAGTAATTAATTACTATCTAATCTGAACCATTGTACAACAGGATACTGATGCTTTTTTCCCCTTAGGCACATCTCATTAGGGTCAGACGTAAAGCATCTACCGGTATGTTAAAGGTCAGTAGATAAATTTGAGATCATTTTGACACACTTTTTTTCATGGAGGATCTCGTTTACTCTTTTCAATGTCTCTCGTACTGTTGATGATAGGATACTATCGCTACTGCATTGTAGAAAATGTAGCCTTTTCTGCATCGACTTAGTGCCCCACCAGCCTTTGATTAAAATAGGCACATTTACAAAGTGAAAGCAATATTCAGTTTTGAACACATTCTACAAGTTACCTTCTGCCCAAATCAATTAAACTTCAGGATTGATCAAGTACTTTCAATGCTTTGTTAACATTATCCACATCACATAAAATAAGTTGGCACTCATATATTTATGTTAAAGATGAATTACATCACTTATAATTGCACAACCCTTCAAATGGCTTTGATTACATCAAAGTAAAGAGATTCCTCATTAATCATAATGTTAATATTGTTTCTTGAGAGTTTGGTACTTTGAGATTTGAAACAAGGATGAAGTTTAAACTAATTAAATGATGCTGATAAGTACAGGATAAGACTTTCCTGTACATAAAGCCAATTTCCTAGAGATCTCCGTAAGTGTGGTCACATGAACATGTGCCTGTCAGAGTTGGTTCTATTTCTACCAGACATAGGAAACAAACATTTCACATTTATACAGATGCTTTTAATTTTGCGTGGTTTTCAATGCAATTTAGATCAAACATATCCAGTCAGAGTTGCTTAATTTCATGCCTCTCCAGGGTAAAATTGAACCACATCAGTAGTTGTGGGTGTGACGCCCACAATACTGGAGACACTCCCAATAAAGTATCCCAGATCATTTGGGGCAGACATACATCTGTCCTTATAAAGTCAAAGAGTGGTTATGAAGAATGTGCAGTCTCAGATGGTCTATTTTTATTTTAAAGGTACACAGCATAATGTAAATGCATTAGTTTGAAAGCCAAACAGATCTCTAAGACTCTTGTGTTGTTTCTGTGTCTGCCTGATAAAGTTGGTGGATAAGATAGAGAAGGTACAGTGCTTATCAGCTGTCTTGTGGCATATGTCTGTGCATCTCAAAGTATTTTCTGTTAAGTCCAGGCTTTCAATGACGTGACCATATTCACAAATGTCAGTGCAATTCATGCTTAGTTTTACCAAGGTGGAATCTTCCTGGCTTCTGAACAACCTAGCCAATGCTGAGTCATTTGGGAAAATATGGCATGATTGGAAAAATGAGATTGTCAAAGTTGAGGTAACAAAGTTTTAAATGGGGAGATGGGAATCTTGCTAGTGAATGGGGCATGCCTGGCAAAGCCAGCATGACACAGGCAGCGTAGGTGGACTTCTCCGATTTTGATCCAGTTTCCAGAGTGTCTCCTACAAATCTATCTGCTGCTCTCGTGTCTGTTTGTGGACTTGAATGACATTACAAATTTCCAATGCTCAGGATTGAGGGTTTTAATGAGGAAGTCTCGCTAGCAAATAAAAAAATGGGTTGATCCTCAGGTCTTTTGCTTTGGCTATGCACTTCTCATGATATTAAAAGATCACACGTGAAAGCAAGACTGAGCAAGTCTACAAAAAAAAATATTTGCACTAGCTACAGTAAATAATGAGTTGCTATTTTGCTCATGTAAATGTTTAGGCAAGGTCAGACGTTTTGTTGTCTGTTTTGCATAATAGATCGAAGAACTGATTTGAATCATCACTGAACTGACTGGATTATCGAAAGAAATGGATATCGAAATGAGTATGATGTTATCTGGAAACCTCTATCCTCTAAGACCATTGAACCTGTATTCTCCCCACCTACATGCTGGGTAGGATAACTATGACACACTACATTATCAGAGAAGGAAATGAAACGAAGTCCAGAAATTGCTCGGTATATGGCTTTGATAATGTCAGTTCGATGGCTTTCCCAGATTATCAAGAAATACTATCGAATGTATCAGTAGTATGTCTGTATTATGCTTTATTGTAATGCTAGGTTAGAAAATGACCTTCATATTTGAATACATTGCTTAGGTAACATTCAACATAGTCCTTTGATAATAGAATTCAATTTACTTTGCATTTTCTTACAAATATAAATACATGATTGTATTGTATTGGGCTGCATCTTTACTTGAGGGTAAATGGAGGAATCAAGGTGACTCATTTTGAATGTTGCCCAACAAGCTTGGCGCCTCAATGTGGAAATAGGCTATTTAGCCCCACAAGTGTATACTGACTCTCCAAAAAGTTTGGCGCACCGATTTTTACATTGCTGAGGCTAAACGCCAGCTCGCGGACACCTCCTTCTACTGCCCCCTTGACCATGACTCCACCTCCCACCACCAAACCATCATCTCCCAGAGCATCCATTACCTCATCACCTCAGGGGATCTCCCATCCACCGCCTCCAACCTCATAGTTCCACAACCCCACACCGTCTGTTTCTACCTCCTGCACAAAATCCACAAACCTGACTGTCCCGGCCAACCCATTGTCTCAGCCTGGTCCTGCCCCACCGAACCCATCTCTCATACCTCGACACAGTCCTGTCCCCTTTAGTCAAGAACTCTCCACCTACATCCGGGACACCATCCACGCCCTCCATCTCCTCCATGATTTTCGCTTCCCCGGCCTCCAACGCCTTATCTTCACCATGTACATCCAGTCCCTATACACCTCCATCCCCCATCACGAAGGCCTCAAAGCCCTCCGCTTCTTCCTTTCCCGCCGACCCAACCAGTACTCTTTTACTGACACCCTCCTTCGACTGACTGAACTGGTCCTCACTCTGAACAACTTCTCTTTCCAATCCTCCCACTTCCTCCAAACCAAAGGAGTAGCCATGGGAACCCGCATGGGCCCCAGCTATGCCTGCCTCTTCATCGGATATGTGGAACAGTCCATCTTCTGCAGCTATACTGCCACCAACCCCCACCTTTTCCTCCGCTACATCGATGACTGTATTGGTGCTACCTCGTGCTCCCACGAGGAGGTTGAACAGTTCATCCACTTTACCTTCCACCCCGACCTCAAATTTACCTAGACTGTCTCAGACTCCTCCCTCCCCTTCCGAGACCTCTCCATTTCTATCTCGGTGACCGACTCAACACGGACATTTACTATAAACCGACCAACTCCCACAGCTAAGTGGATTACACCTCCTCCCACCCTGCCCCCTATAAAAACGCCATCCCATATTCCCAATTCCCTCGCCTCCGCCACATCTGCTCCCAGGAGGACCAATTTCAGTACCGAACAACCCAGATGGCCTCCTTCTTCAAAGACCACAATTTCCCCTCAGACGTTGTTGACGATGCTCTCCACCGCATCTACTCCACTTCCCGCTCCTCTGCCCTTGAACCCCGCCCCTCCAATCGCCACCAGGACAGAACCCCACTGGTCCTCACCTACCACCCCACCAACCTCCAGATACATTGTATCATCCTTCGTCATTTCCGCCATCTCCAAACAGACCCCACCACCAAGGATATATTTCCCTCCCCTCCCCTATTAGCATTCCGGAAAGACCACTCGCTCTGCGACTCCCTCGTCAGGTCCACACCCCCCACCAACCCAACTTCCACTCCCGGCACCTTCTCCTGCAACCGCAAGAAATGCAAAGCCTGCGCCCATGCCTCCCCCTTCAATTCCCTCCAAAGCCCCAAGAGATCCTTCCATATCTGTCACAAATTCACCTGCACCTCCACACACATCATTTACTGCATCCACTGCACCCGATGTGGCCTCCTCTATATTGGGGAGATGGGCCGCCTACTTATGGAACGTTTCAGAGAACACCTCTGGGACACCCGCACCAACCAACCCAACCACCCCGTGGCTGAACACTTTAATTCCCCCTCCCACTCTGCCAAGGACATGCAGGTCCTTAGCCTCCTCCATCATCAGACCATGGCAACACGACCCCTGAGGATGAGTGCCTCATCTTCCGCCTAGGAACCCTCCAACTAAGAGGGATGAATGCAGATTTCTCCAGCTTCCTCATTTCCCCTCCCCCCACCTTAGTGCCAACCCTCGGACTCAGCACCGCCTTCTTGACCTCCGATCTTCTTCCCGACCTCTCCGCCCCCACCCCCCTCCGGCCTCCGGCCTATCACCCTCACCATAACCTCCTTCCACCTATCGCATTTCCAACGCCCCTCCCCCCAGTCCCTCCTCCCTACCTTTTATCTTAGCCTGCTTGGCACACCTTCCTCATTCCTGAAGAAGGGCTTATGCCCGAAACATCGATTCTCCTGCTCCTTGGATGCTGCCTGACCTGCTGTGCTTTTCCAGCAACACATTTTTCAGCTCTGATCTCCAGCATCTGCAGTCCTTACTTTCTCCAAAGAGTACCCCAACTAGACCCATTCCCCTACCCTATTACTCTACATTTACCCCTAACTAATACACCTAACCTACACATTGTTGAACACATGGACAATTCATTTAATTTTTTGGATTTGGGAGGAAACCAGAGCAACTGGAAGAAACCCATACAGTCATAAGGAGAATGTACAAACTCCACACAGACAGACAGTCACTCAAGGCTGGAATTGAACCCGGGTCCCTGATGCTGTGAGGCAGCAGTGCTAACCAGTGAGCTACGGTGCTGCAGTTGTGAAATAATCAATATCCAGGGCAATTGTGTTGATGTTTGATGTGCTGTGAGTCTTCAACTCACAGGGTATAGTCAGGAATATCAGGTCGTGTAAATGTTTTTAAAACTGTAATTTAACCCCAAAATAGAATGGAATTGGAGTTCTCAAGAAGACCAAATCAACATTTCCACGTGGATATCAAATCCATGTTATCCATATTACTGTGAAATAGAATTGACTTTGACAGGAAAAACCTGCATATCTGTCAGTTCCGCTGAGGCTTAGCAGGGAGATTTAAAGTTATCTACACACTTTATTCTCGGACATGGCCACACACTTTGAGATAGGGTCTTCTGGGATGGTCAATAGTCAGGGACAGGAGGATGTGAAGCAAGTAAAGCAGGAAAGGGTAATCAGAGGGCAGGAAATCAGGGGTCTTAACTTTGCAGTTGTCCAACATGTTTGAGTTTTTCTCCAGTTGTTTAGATGACAGTGAGGGCTGCAAGGTGGTTTAGCTAAATGACAGGTACAAAGGTACATGAAGCCATTAAAGTCAGCTGAGTAAGAATGACTACAATGCTATTAGGGAATACTGTAGTGAAGGGAATCAACATTCTTCTCTGCAACAAAAAGTTTGGGATGTCTGTACTAAACTGGAGAAGAATTTGAGAAGGGACTGAGGTAAAACTATAAAAGAGCTTCTGCTGAGGGTGTAAAAGTGGTTATGTGCTAAATCTTTGAGATGATAATCTTTGGATTACAAGCTAAGTCATGTACGAACTGGCATTGGATGGTTAAGATTGGAGAAGTTAATGCATGCCTTAAAAACTGATATGGGGGGGATGTGGGTTACAGTTCAAGATATAACACCAATAGTGGGGAAAGAAGGGGTGGCACAGTGGTTAGCACTGCTATGTCACAGTGCTAGGGACCTGGGTTCGATCCCAGCCTTGGGCGACTGTCTGTGTGGAGTTTGCACGTTCTTCCTGTGTATGTATGGGTTTCTGCTGGGTGTTTCGGTTTCCTCCCATAGTCCAACATCTGCCATACTAAATTACCCATAGTGTCTAGGGATGTGTAGGTTAGGTTAGAAGTGTTAGCCATAGAAAATGCAGGGTTACAGGGAAAAGAAAGGGTGATGTGTCTGGGTGGATTGGTGTGGACTTGTTGGGTCAAATGGCCTGTTTCCACATTGTGGGGATTCTATTAAAAAAACTGTACCTGTAGGATTGTCTGCAGTTGAACTGTGGTAGGACTGGTGTTCTTGCAATCATGTAACAAGAGATGTAGAGGGCTTTGAATTAAATAAGTAGAGGGGTGAACTTGGGTAAATGTAACAAATCAAGGGATGCAGGAGAGCAAAACACGAATGTAGAAACTAAGGATCAGAGAATGGCAGGAAGGGACAGAGGGGGAAAAACCCTAAAAACATAATAGCGCATAAAGGCTTTGTCCCTGAATGCATGTAGCATTGCACCAAATTAACTGAACAGATAGTGCACATTGAAGTGAATAAATATGATCTGAAAGCCAACACTGAGATGTGGCTCCTGATTGACAAGGGCTGGGCTCTGAAAACTGACGCATATGTGGCACTCAAGATGAACAGGAAACTAGGTAATACCAGAGCAGCAACACTTGTGATCAAAAATGGCACTGGTGCAATTGTTAGAGAAGACAGATGGGACTGTGAAACCTTCAACATAAACAGATCAATCATGATCTTATTGGATTGCTGAGCAGTCTTGAAGTGCCAGCGAGTCACTTAGCTTAGTTGGCTGGATGGCCGACATGTGATGCAGAGACACACCAACAACAGCATGGGTTCAATTTATGGCTGCATGGTGTTTCAGTGGTTAGCACTGCTGTCTCACAGCACCAGGGACCCAGATTTGATTCCAGCCTTGGGGCGACTGTATGTGTGGAGCTTGCATATTCGCACTGTATCTGCGTGGGCTTCTTCCAGGTGTTCCGGTTTCCTCCCACAATCCAAAGATGTGCAGGTTAGGTGAACTGGCCATGCTAAATTGCCCATAGTGTTCAGGGATATGTAGGTTAGGGGCATTAGTCAGGGGTAAATGCAGAGTTATAAGGTAGGGGAATGGATCTGGGTGGGTTACTCATCGGAGGGCAAGTGTGGACATGTTGGGCCAAATGACTTGTTTCCACACTGTCAGGATTCTATGATTCTATGAGTTCTCACACCAGCTGAGGTTATCATGAAGGACCCTCCTTCTCAACCTGCCCACTTCTCTACGAATGGTGATCCTCAGAGTAAACCACTACAGTTTTCTCTCTTTAATGAGAGAGTAGCCCTATGTTCTGATAAGTTTATGGTGACCTTGACCCTGAACTGCCAAATGACCTACACTGCTTCTAATTTGTGTAACTCCATATTCTCACTGTGAAATCTGGCATTTGTTCCTGGAGAATGAAGTTCCACATAAAGGATAAAGTATAACACCAAAGGGAAATTATCTGTTACATTAAAAGTTAAGTGGGGGAATCTTTTCTGAGGCTTAGAATATAATTTGCCCACTGAACACTACTTACATAATGTTGTTTTGAGTTTGCTTATTACTGGAAATTATTAAAATATGAAATATTGTCATGAGATCCTTCCAGTTAGCCACTGAAAATTCAAATATCAATCTAAAGATTATTAGTCACCACAGTGAACACAAGTTACTAATATATCCAAACTTCATTAATGACTATTTGCAGTTTGTTTTAAAATTTTAAACTGTTTATGTATAGGTTGAAAATTATGAGTATAAAATTGTAATAAACATCGCTTTGAGTCCTCAGAGGATGCTACAGCACCACCAGTGGCAGAAGAGGAGAATAAAAATGTTTTTTTTTCTACAGAGGAATCTTCCAATATAAACATTGACTTATGAATTGATATAATATAAAAGTCTAAACAAGACTGCAGCACAAAGATGGAAACTAATTATGTCTGCATGGCCTGGCCAAAATATTCCTACTCTCTAACCCTGATTCCCCTAAAGGTTGTACTTGATCCTGACTATCTGCCAACTCTATAGGAGACTGATTACTACATTAGGAAGTATCCAAATGCATACTCTTTGAGTCAATTTCTTTCTTTATAAATGTGTCAATTCAGATCTATAATGGAAATGGCCTTTGTAAGCTTTTCATGGAATGCCAGCACAAATAAAAGTTGCCACAGTCCTCCAGGACTGTATTTAGATAGCTTATTAATGAGACACAACTGGTGGTGATTTAATTCAAAGTCACCACAACTCAGGCAAAGGGAGAGATTGTAGTTGAGAGTGTGGTGCTGGAAAAGCACAGCAGGTCAGGCAACATCTGAGGAGGAGGAGAATAGACGTTTTGAACATAAGTCCTTCATCAGGAATCCTCGACTCTGATCTCCAGCATCTGCAGTTCCCACTTTCTCCAAAGGGAGAGGTTGAAAAGGAGAGTCCTTATGATAATCTCAGCTGATGCAGGAATTGAACGTGCTGGATGGCTGGATGGTATCACTGTATTGCAGCTGGTATCACTTAGTTGCAAACCAGCCATCCAGCCAACTGTTGGATAGTGACACCTGATCTCAACTCTCTTTTAATGGAGTAGGTGAGGGCTGCAGATGCTGCAGATCAGAGTCGAAGAGTGTGGTGCTGGAAAAGCACAGCAAGTCAGGCTGCATCTGAAGAGCAGGAGGATCAACGTTTCGGGCATAGGTCCTTCATCAGGCTTATGACCAAAATGTCGATTCTCTTGTTCCTTGGATGTTGCCTGATCGGTTGTGCTTTTCCAGCGCCATACTTTTCAACTCTTCTCTGATAATGTTGACTTTATATGATAGCATTAAATATGCAAAGGTGAATTAAAAGGAGAAATTAAAATTGTCTCTGCCATTTGCAATGCCTTTTGCAATCCATTAGTATTTCTGATTTTTCATCCATTTTTCTTTTTTCTCTGTGTCCAGAATAAAGCATCAATGATGTTAAAGTTAAGCTTGTGTGAACAAGGAGATTAGTAACTGATATTAAACCCTATATTCCTGACTCCTATCCAATTTTGGGATATATCCACAGTAACAACAATGGATCTTACATACTTCACCCAAATGGTTATTCTCCACATGTGAGTTGAGAGAACAGGCACTATCAAGTGGTTTGACTAATTTGTCCTTTACTATTTTCATTTGTCATCTACAAATATTTCCTGCTCACTGCTGGTTCTGTTTCTTAGCCCAGAAACACTTAAGCCAATTGGCGCAATCCTGCAGCTACCATCATGATGATCAAAATCAATACAGACCAGTGATCTAATCTAGGGACTTTTGGCCTGTGTGTCTCATCACAACACATGTGCCAACATTGCTATCGTATGTGCCACTACTTCTGTACAACCATAGTGATTTCCTGCATGTGCAGGTCCATCACATGAGGCTGCCAGTCACTACACAATCAGATACAGCTAATTCTGGTTATCTGCTGTTTCTATTTTGGTTCACACATTAGTTTTATTTTAATTTTCATGCCACTCCAGTCAGATTAAAAAGTAAATCCCTGCACACCTCAAAAACATGCAGTAATATACAAACGATGAAAATTTAGCAATCATCAACTTACAGAATTCATCAAATAAGTAGACCTATTGATACAAATTTACTGATTATTATAGCCTAGATATTTAATGAAACAATTAGCATTAATTGAAAAATTCTATTAAATATTCTGTTGAAAGGTTGTTGATCTTGAATATTTCTCCAAATAAGACTACATCGTATTAATATAAAATGTAGTTTTGTCACTTCCTGATTATTTGTTTGGTTAACTAAATCCATTCTAAATCTTAACTGTCTTGTGTAATATATGCCAATGGAGCAAAATCCTGAGAAAAAGAAAAAGAGCTGAAACTTAATGCCTATCCTGAGAAAATGCTTGACATCTGCTCAAGCTAATGGTATCCTTATTAGTTTCAGTATTTGGAATTTGTTCCTTAAATGTTATTGTTTCAGTAATGATGCATTCCTTTTTCTGTATGCACTGTTCCATTGGACAATGCCATGTGTTGAACAGATAATGCTAACAGCACAGCTGAATCCAGATCTTGTCTAAAACAATCCATTGAGAGTGGGAGGGGCAATATAAATTTGCCAATTTGAAAATATGTCTGTATTCCACTCATGGAATTTTTATAAGTTATTATTTTTAATAAGGCATCAGAATAGCAATATGTAATAGTGTTATCATTCTTTTTAGTGGTTGATTATGTGTGGCTCAACTTTTAATAAAATAATCCAATATTTTTGGATGGGTAAAACAATAAACTAATTTTTATCAGATCATGAGGCAATATTTTACAAAGAGCTGGGAAATTGTCGCAATGTCCTGGCCATAATTTATCCCTCAAACAAAACCAGCAAACAACAATCTGATCATTTCTCCCATTTGTGGGAATGTGCTATATCTGACTTGATTGCTGCATTGACCTCATTACAAAATGGTTGCATTACACATGTTCTTCATTGGTTGTGAATTACTTTGGAAAATCCTGAGCATGTGAAAAATTGCCATCGACTGGCAAGGTCTGTCTTTTTTGAAAGCAACTGAAGAATATTTCTTTTCGGATTTTAATGTTAGTTTCTTAGCCTTCGATAATTAATAAACTGCTGTGCATTAGTTTCAGCGACAGAATTTCTGAAAGTTACATTCGTGATTTTATCTACTCCAGACTTGATTACTCTCATTCTCGATGGCTTCGGCCTCTGTCCATCATACAATGTAGCTCTGTCTGCATCCTATTCCATACTTACTCACCCATCAACCCCATGATTTCCATAATTTTCTAAAGCCTTACTTTACAATCCTCACCTTTGCATTTAAATGCAGCTATCACCTCACTCTTCCTTATCTCTTTAATCCCTCATACCCTAAAACGAAATCCTAAACTATCTGTTATGTTGATTTATTGTTCATTTCCTCATCACTTGCATCATCAACTGTATTCAAGCATTCATCAAGTGTGTTCATGCTCTGAAATTCCTTTCCTCAGTCTCTCTGCCTGTCCACCTTGTTATCCTTCTTCTAGCATCTCCTGAATGCATCCATTTGACCATTCCTTCTAAAAACTATTTTTTTGCCTTGGTATTCATTTGTTCTTCCTATTTACCAACATATTGGAACAGTTGTTTTGTACTAACTGGGTTGTGTAAACTCAAGTTGTTATTTGTTGTCATCACTGTCGTTCAGTGACTATCACCTAAGTATCTTTCCATGCCAATTTGTAATTGATTACAATAATTGGAATGAAGACTTCCCCTCGTTACTCAGTATTAACTAATCATAACAATAACAGGGACATTTTCTATGTTCACTACTTAGTCATAGAGTCATACAGGACAGAAACTGAGACTTTGGTCCACCCAGTCCATGCCAAACGTAATCCCAAACAAAAATTATCCCACTTGCTTGCTCTGGCCCATATCGCTCCAAACCTTTCCTTTTCATCTACTTAACTAAATATCTTTTAAGTGTTGTAACTGTGCCCACATCCACCACTTCCTCAGGAAGTTCATTCCATACGTGAAACACATGCTGTGTTAAAAAAATTTTTCCTCATGTCTTTTTAAAATTTCTCTCCTCACCTTAGAAATATGCTCCCTCGTCTTGAAAACCCCCATCTAAGAGAAAAGATACCTACCATTATCCCTATCTATACCCCTTATGATTTTATAAACCTCTATGAGGTCACCTCTCAACCTCCTTTGCTCCGGTGAAAAAAAGTGTGACTAGAATATTGGTGATATATAATGAGACAATGAAATCTTCTTCTGTTGTTCAAAGAGACTCAAAATACGTGAATTTTACAATTAATGTAATGTAATTTAAGTTTGTTGAAAGCATCTTGCATGTTAGGATACATAGACATGAAAGAAATATTTAATTGCTTACTTTTGTAAGTGTTTAACGAGAACTCCCAAGGTATCATGGTTAGGTTTAGGAAGCTTTTTCACCAATTCCTTCACACACTGAACACGTTGACTGTAATTGTGATATTCTGTTGAAGAAAAATGACCACAGTTAGATACTGGATGAATACTGTTATCTCTCTTCAGCTGGTCCCCTGCGACACATTTATTGCATTCTGAGACATATGCAGCAGTGACAGCTGAGTAAAGATACTACCGTAACAGAGAAACGGAATGCACTCCTAGTTCTTTTAACTAAACAATTGTTCACTTAATATCAGACATTCATGACAATGATAGAAGGCATGCATGACCCAGATTACCATCTGAGTTTTCCACAGTTATGTTTCTGAATCTTTAAAATCAAAACACTGAGTCTATTGTAACACTTCAATATAAAAGAAAAGTCTAAAGTACAGACTTTTGGAGAACATGGTCAACAGGAATCATTCATTTTAATTTGTTTATTGGACGCAAGATTTGATAAGACTTTAACCTGTTAGTCACAGTCTGAGTCTTAAAAAGAACTATATGGGAGAAATGACTGCCAACTACATTACTGTACATAGACTTAACACATAAAAACTTGAGTGCAGCTGTCTATTATCGTAAAGAAGAGTTTAACTGCTTAGTACAGGTTGATACTAAAAATAACAAAATTGGGTCCCCATGTCCTAAGCATTTTTGTGATGTGCCTGGCATTTCCTGGTACTATCTGGCATAGTTACACTGTAAGACTATTCTAACACCTTTTCTGTTAGGAAACTTGTGTGTAACTGATTTTGATAGATTTGTCTACATGTGTGTGAAATATTTCAGACTCATGCCTTTCCTGTCCCCCTCCCTGGTCTTGTTGTGTGCACCCTACCCCCACCCCAATACCAAAGGGCTAAGGAACTAAAATTACCTTCTTAAAGGAAATATCCCCTTTTGCAAAAATAAGAGGAACAAAGGAAAGACATGATGAGAGTGAAACATCATAGTGAAGAGAAATAACAGCATATTAACTATTAACCCCATAGCTCGTTTTTATATTGCAATGTCGCAACATGGGCTGCACAGGATATGTGGACAAAAACTACAGTCAGTACAGAAGCTGATATAAATTTAATTGTAATGTCAGCCTCGTTATGATCAAAAGAAATTTAAGATTAGCATAAATCAGACAAACCAGAATAACTACTAATTCTGATTCAGTTAGCTGATGGAAAACTATGCGTCACACCCCACAAAACCCTTCTCCCCCAAATTCAAAGTATTGTGTTACAGGAGAATAAAAGCAATGCTGTTATCTTAGAAATTCTGCCATTTACGTGGAGTATTACACATTACTGAAGCAATACTTGTAGGAATAAAAGAAAAGCTATCTTCATATTCTGACAGACTAGGAAGTGGTTATGTTCACTGGCTTTCAAAGTCCACAAATTTTGAGACGAACAACTCTCACTGAAGCAACTTGAAAAACCTTTTTCTCAGCAATGTAGTTAAGAAAGGAATTTGCAAGCTATCTTTCAGCTATGTCAAACAGAAAAGTCATTTTCTTCTTTACAGTGAAGCTTTTACCAAGAGTTCACAATGCTCATGTGTCCATATAATTGAGGTAGCAATAGTGCAAGAAGATGATGAAATGATAGCAGTAAACAGGACAATGCCAAACCAAAGGAGAAGACAAATGATGCAGAGGTACTCTTCTCCAGAGTATACAGGCTGCAGGGCTTTCTCGATAATATCTCAGTTGTGTTTATGGAAGTGATTATTCAATAGAAATGTTATCCATTCATTCTTGTGTACAGTAGGTGCAAGAAACATATTGATTTCTTTTTCATTTAGATGGAACCCATCCTTTTATCTTTCTTTGCTGTTTCCTCTCTTCCCCTTGCCAGTACCCAAATATCCACCCTAGTCCAAAACTCCAATAGCTCCAATTACTCCACCAAACCTTCATTTTCCACCTTGAGCTCATTTGTTGTTTATATCCAATCCTATTGCTTCAGCTCATTCTAATTAAAACTTAACCTTCCAACTTCATCTCCAGCTGCCATGCCCTCAGGAATTGTAAATCATTTATTTTCATCAGGCCCATTCAAAACTAGTATCAGCACATCCTCCTCAAACAATCCTTGACCTGTCTGTTTGTCTGACTTCTCTCCCATCTCCAACCAAAGTTTTATCTCCAAAGTCATTTAAATAAAAAAAAGATATCTACGATAAATAGAAGTGAATAATGGGCCATACCTCAGAAAATGGTACATTAAAGGTCTTCAGTACCTTTTCGACCCCTTAATTAGGATGTTCATTTTTAATTCACTCCTTTATCCCATTAAATTATTATTTTATTATCTTTCACATTTCAATCAGAGTGAAAAGGACCATATTACATGTATTCTCAGTAGCTGTTTGATGCTAACATTACTGGCAACTTAGTAGCTTCAATAGGAAGGGTTATATATTACTCACTCCACTCCCACAAAACTAACATAGAAATTTCAATACTAGCCTGGGATTTCTCTTAATTGGTTTCCAGCCGAATTGTCAGCCAACTTAATGCATTTACGCTAAAATTACTCTGGGAATCTGATGGAATGACCTTCAAGACCTTTCAAGTCACTTTTACATTTGGCCCCTTCCTGATATAGAGGCTTGGTGGAGATAAAACTGGTGTTAATAACTTTGGCAAAATTTAAAGTTTCCATGCTTATGACCATCATAATGACCATCACAAACATATAAAATGCTGTTAATGTGTGAATGGGTGGTGATGTCATAATGGTATTATTGCTGGAGTGTTAATCCAGAGACCCAGACAATGCTCCAGGGACCTGGGTTTGAATCCTGTCATGGCAGAGAATGGAATTTGAATCCAATAAAAATCTGGAATTGAGCATCTAATGATAACAATGAATTCATTGCTGATTGTTGGAAAAACCCATCTGGATGACTGATATCCTTCAGGGAAGGAAGCTGCCATCCTAACCTCGTCTGGCCTACATGTGACTCCAGACCCACAGCAACGTGGTTGACTCTTAACCACCCTGTGGGCAATTAGGAATGGGGCAATAAATTCTGCCTAGCCAGTGTTGCCCTCATCCGTACATGAATAAAATAAATTTGGAAGATTTAGTTGCTGAAAGCCTGTTTCTCTCTACAAGCAGCAGTCGTATTTTGAGTTTAAATAACCAAGGATCCTCTCCTAACAGCTCCACCTGAGGTCAGCAGTCTATACATTGACAAGGAGGTTGTAGAGCTTAAATGCAGTCATGGAAAGTGATTTACCATTCATCTCCCAGTAAGCCTAGTTGATCTCAGTTGTTTGTAAAGCAGTTACCTGTTATGTACAGGCATTCATCAAAATCATTTAACCACACAGATCATTCACGGAAAAGGTACTTTATCTTGATAAGAGATCAGTATGAATTATGGTTTGCAGCTAGGTAGAAAATTCCACTTACTATATACCTTTCTTTGTTATAAATCACCCAGTCACATCATTTTGTTCTTTTACACAAACCTGCTGAGGCTAGTTTTTTAGATAGCATTTTCATGCTTCCTGTAGAACTTCCAACTACTGCATCTAATGGTAAGTACACAATTATTTCTAAAGATGTTACTTCAGCGGATCACCACTGAGTATTATGAAGTGTTAGTATTACCAAAAGAGAGCATTTTCAGCTTCCTTTTCAGAATGAGAAGAAAGAAGTTTTCACTGTTTAAAGCAACATCATTTCCTTCAAACAAATTATTCTTTTTTTCAGTTTTTAACAGCATCTTTTGAAGTATAAGAAATGAAAGAACAGTACACTACAGTATTCTAATTTCTTGAATTTTCAATCTTTGTTTTCTTTCCAGAGCAGTTAACTGGCAACTCTATTGGCTGCCTGACTGGCTGTGCTTTTCCAGCACCACATGTTTTGAATCTGATCTCCAGCATCTGCAGTCCTCACTTTCTCCTGGCAATTATATGTCAACATTAGTAGAAAGAAATAGTTACTTAAGCGATTGTAATGATGTTAACATTGGACTGAAATTGACAGGCTGGTTGGAATTGCAAGCTTCTTTTTTATCGTGAGGCTTTCAAAGAACAATTGTGCTGCTTCCCTCTTTTTGTTTAATTGCTTCATGTGACACTGTTACAGCTGAGAGATTAGCACATGATTTACACCAAGATGAATGACCCAGGGATAACTTATCAAAGGACGCAAAGGGTTTACCACTTGTGATTCTGTGCTCTCCTTATCCTTCTAAATTAGAGACTTTGGAACCTCCACTTCCAGTTCTGCATGGTTTGGATAAGGTACCTGAGCTGAGCATGCGTTACTGAGTCAAACAGCATGGAAACAGACCCTTTGGTCCAATCTGATCCATGCCAACCAAGTTTCCCACACTAAACACAGCCCACTTGCCTGCGGTTGGCTCATATCCCTCTAAACTTTTTCTAAATATGCATGTTTCCAAATATCTTTTAAATGTTGTATCTGTACTTGCATCTACCACTTTCTCTGGCAGTTCATTCCACATATGAATTACCCTCTGTGTGAAAATGTTGCCCCTTAGTTGCCCTTTAAATTTTTCTCCTCTCATCTTAAAAATATGCCCCCCGGTTTGAAATTGTTATTCACCTCTCAATGCCCCTCATGATTTTATAAAACTCTGTAAGGTCACTTCTCAACTTCCTATGATGTCGTGAAAAAGGTCCCAGCCTATCCAGCCTCTCCTTATAACTCAAACCCTCCATTCCTGACATCATTCTGGTAAATCTTTTCTGAACCATCTCCAATTTAATAATATCTTTCTTAGAATGGGGTGACCAGAACCGCACACAGTACTCCAAACTACTGTACAACCTCAACACAACATCTCAACTTCTGTACTCAATAGTCTGAGCAATGAGGGCAAGCATGCTAAATGCCTTTTTACCCATCATGTCTACCTGTGATGCAACTGTCAGAGAACTAGGTATCTGAACTCCTCAGTCTCGCTGTTCAACAACACTCCCCAAGGCCCTACTATTAGCTGTATAAGTCCTGCTCTTCTTTGTTTTATAAAATGCAATTCCTTGCATTTATCCAAATTAAACTCCAACTGCCACTCCTCAGCCCATTGACCCAATTGATCAAGATACCTTTGTAATCTTAGTTAACCTTATTCACTGTTAATTATACCACCAATTTTGGTGTCACCCATTAACTTACTAACCATGCCTCCTAAATTCTCATCCAAATCATTGATATAAATGACAAATGCAAGTGGACCCAGCACCAATCCCTGCTAAACACAGCTTGTCAAAGGCCTCCAGTCCAAAAAACAACCCTCTACCACCATCCTCTGTCTCCTACTTTCAAGCCAATTTTGTATCCAATTGGCAAGCTTACCCAGATCCCATGTGATCTAACTTTACTAATTAGTCTAGTGTGCAGAACGTTGTCAAAGGCTTTATTAAAGTCCATACAGACAATGCCTATCCCTGTGCTCTCATCAATCTTTTTGGTCACAACCTAAAAAATCTCAATCAAGTTTGTGAGACACAATTTCTCATACACAAAGCCATGTTGACTATCCCTATTCAATCTTTGCCTCTCTATATGCTTGTAATCTTATCTCTTAGAATCCTGTCCAACAATTCACTCAGACTCACCGGTTTATAGTTCCCAGATGTCTCCTTACAGCCTCTCTTAAATAAAGGCACAACATTAGCCACCCTTCAGTCCTCTGGCACCTATGATCCTATGAATTAATCCTGTTTAATCAAGCAGTTCTGGTTTAAAGAGCTCACACTCTATTGCAGAAAGCTATACAAATATCAATGTTTTGAAATGTCACACTTTGTCACCTCATGAAAAATCTGTCATATTTTGATGAATTTCTTAATCAACCATTTGTCTCTAACTAACCTTAAAATGTGCCTACTTATAACCATGCACCCTGTGACCTTAAGGGGACAATCCAAGTTATATTTGGTTCCAACTCTGCTGAAGAATATTACATTATCTGTTTTATCATGGACTATTGACTTCTTTTGAAACAAATGCTGAGACTTACTATGAGAATGTTTATGGGATATCTGCTGTAAACTTTATAAATGGTCTTGTGGATGTAACTGTATTGGGAAGTGGACTGATACCATCAATCCTTGAACACATTGACAGCTTTTAGAAAGATTAATTTTTTGACCTCTTGTAAGACCTGAGTTGAACTAGAACCCAAATGGTCTGAAGTATTAAGTCTCAGGCTTATAAAGTTATGTGTGTGACATCCAGTAGCACTGAGGTCATATTTGTAAGAAATTTCATAATGATAGGCTTGTTATAGCAGTAACATATTATTCAAAGTTTGGGAGAAGATTTGTAGCTCGGGTGCTCGTTGTTGTGGTTCTGTTCGGCGAGCTGGGAATTTGTGTTGCAGACGTTTCGTCCCCTGTCTAGGTGACATCCTCAGTGCTTGGGAGCCTCCTGTGAAGCACTTCTGTGGTGTTTCCTCCTGCATTTATAGTGATTTGTACCTGCCGCTTCCGGTTGTCAGTTCCAGCTGTCCGCTGCAGTGGCCGGTATATTGTGACCAACTAGCCACGAAACGACATGACCAGCTATCCTTAGTAGCCACACACGCAGATGACAAGCAACATGAGTTCGACTGGGACAACATTACTATTATAGGACAAGCCAAACAGAGAACAGCCAGGGAATTCCTAGAGGCATGGCACTCATCCACAGATTCAATCAATAAGCACATTGACCTGGACCCAATATACTGGCCACTGCAGCGGACAGCTGGAACTGACAACCGGAAGCGGCAGATACAAAACACTATAAATGCCGGAGGAAAAGTCACAGAAGCGCTTCACAGGAGGCTCCCAAGCACTGAGGATGTCACCTAGACAGGGGACGAAACGTCTGCAACACAAATTTCTAGCTCAGCGAACAGAACCACAACATGTAAATATTATGTTACTGTGATTAAGATTCATAACAGGTATACTTTTTTGACAATTTGGATTCTAATGTGGAGGAATGATGAGCTTTGAGTTTTACTTTGAGTTGACTTTTTAGCTTTGAGTTCTGTGAAGTTCTGACAGCCTCTTATCAATATGTTCAGTGATTGACCACTATAATAAACAAAAAGAAAAATAAACCATATTGTCTATCAAGTCAGATTTCACTCTGGAATCTAACTTGTAGCTTTACAATCAGCTGGGACCATAACAGTACTATATTTGTTGTGTAGTAAAGAGCTTGTATTATGTAAAGCCTTCCATAACCCAGGACATCCCAAAACACTTCACAGACTGTGAAGTAACTTTGAATTGTAGTCACTGTCATATAACATAGGAAACAGTAGCCAACTTACACAATAGGTTCTCACAAGCAGAATTGTAATAATGGTGAGATCATATTCTCTTCATGGTGTTGGTGGAAGGATAAACATTGACTAGAATGCCAGGGAGCACTCCCTTGCTCCACTTCAAAGTGATAGTGTTGTAGAATCTTTTAGATTTACCTGAGAAAACAGATGTTGTCTTGACTTAACACATCTTCCAAAAGATGAGACTGCAGCAATGTCAGCCTGAATTATGTGATTGAGTATCTGAAGTGAAACTTAAACCTACAAACTTATGACTCTTGAGACTAGGACACTACCACATAGACCAAGTCTAAAACCTTGCATCATACACAATTTACTATGTTTTTTTAGCAGAACTGACTCTTTATTTTTAACACAGAATATTTAATTTTATCAGTTAAATGACCCAAGTGAATATAATTGCCCATGGGCAGAATGTAATGATCATGGGTGGCTCAGTGGTTAGCACAACTGCCTCACAGGACCAGGGATCTGGCTTCGATTCCAGCCTCCGGCGACTGTCTACGTGGAGTTTGCACTTTCTTCTTTTGTCTGCATGGGTTTCCTCCAGGTGCTCCGGTTTCCCCCCACAGTCCAAAGATGTGCGGGTCAGGTGAATTGGCCATGCTAAATTGCCCATAGTGATAGGTGCATTAGAAGGGAGTAGGTGAATGGGTCAGTGTGGACGTATTGGGCCGAAGGGCCTGTTTCCGCACTGTAGGTAATCTAATCTAATCATGTGCTCACAATTAAGAATTTGTATTTGACAGTCCTGACAAGAAGGCAACAAAGGAGCTTGTGATGCAGTGGTTAGCATTTCTCCATCTGAGCCAGAAGCTTTGGGTTCAAGTCCTATCCTAGAACTTGATGGCATGGAGAAGGTGCATTCATAATGTGGCCAAATAAGTTGACTCTCAACCTACGAATCATTCCAACAGATAACAATGGCAGATAGTATGATTGTGGGAGAGATTTCTGGACAACTAAAGCATGTTGAAAAGTCTACCATAAACACTTATAGTTCAGACTATAACGTGGCAAACTGAATGTTGCCGTAATCCTTTAGATTGTCTTTATGGCTTAGTAGAGCAACAAAAACAACTGCGATACTTTCATCCATGGTGCTGAACTAACAATTCCACAATGAAAAGATGCTGGCAGATCTAGCAACATATGTGGGAAGAAAGCAGAGTTAATGTATCAACTCTTCATCAGAACTATCAGCAGCATGGAAAAAGTGATATTTATGTTGAAGATGAGGTTGGGGGAGGGGTGAGAAAGGGGACATCTAAGTGGATAGGTGGAGCCAGAACCCAGAGAGAAAGATATGAAAAGGGTGGGTAAACAAGGAGATTATGCATTTCAGGCCAGGACAGAAAAAAAGCTGAATACATGATAATGAGAGCTAAGGAGAGAATGGATGAGCTGCATCAAAAGCAACCCATATAATCTGATAATAGGCCTAGGAGTAGATGAGAATCGATGTCTATGCTAAAAGTAACCTATGTCATAACAGGACTGGGTGTGGCGTGGTTGAAAAACATGAAAGACAGAATCAGGCTCCAAAGTCATTGAACTCGACATTGACTCCTTGTGGTGACAGGGTCCCCAAGTGGAAAATGAAATGTTGTTCTTTGAGTTTATGATGAGGCTTGCTGGAACACTGCAGCAGTTCTGCGACAGGAATGTTGGCATGGGAACCCATGTGCTACTGGACGCTTGGGGTCATTTTTGTGGGCAGAATGCAGGGGTTCTGCAAAGCAGTCTCACAGTCTGCAAGCAGCTTAGATTGATTGAAGTACAGATAAATCACTGCTTCACCTTGAAGGTATGTCTGAGGCCTTGGATAGTGAGAAGGGAGCAGATAAACGGGTTGCTATTCCACCTTCTGTGATTGCATGGGAAAGTGGCGTGGGAGTGTGAGGAGGTGTTTGGAATGGAGGAGGAGTGTACTAGAGTGTTCCGGAGGGAACAGTCTCTGCAGAATTCTGACAAGAGAGAGTAAGGAAATGTATGTCTGGTTGTGGCATCCTACTGGAGGTGACAAAAAAAGGTGGCTTACAATCCTTTGGATGCAGAGCCTGATGGAATGGAAAGTGAGGACTGGGGCACATTATCATTGTGGTGAGATGGAAGGGAAGGGGTGAGGGCAAATTATGGAAGATGGGTCAAACATGGCTAAGGGCTCTGTCAACCACGCAGTGGTTAATCCTCAGTTGAGGAAAAAGATGGACATTTCTGAGCCCCTGCAGAAGGTGGCATCATACAGTGGCAGAAATTCATCTTGTGCTGTAACAGAAAACATGCAGTATTCGATTGGCTGCATGTTGCATGTAGCACCCAATATTTGGTTTTAATATAGTCAAGAGAAGCAAATATCAGGTGATGTGTGTAACAGCAAATCTGTCTGATATTTCTCAGTTTGAACCAAATCAATACATATTTCAACATTTCATCCTCTTCATTGGACCTGGGTTTAAATCCCTTTACTGCAGTCTCATGACTTAATTACTATTTTTAGTTTCTCACTTGCTAGTCAATCAGTTCACAATGAGTGCATGGCATCTTTGTCCACATGTCTTGGGAATAATTATATTGGGATTTTCTAGGAATTAGAAAAGTACGCATTGACATCTTGATGTTTGAAGTACACGCTCTAAATACACAATAAAAAAACACAAACTGAGACGCCAATATCTAAACAAATGAGTAGAAAGATATTGGTTAGAACACAGACAGGAAGTCGGAGGAATAGACACATGGAATTAGAAATTACAAAACTCAGATCAGCTAAGACTCAGATAAGCTGCTTTTGATTAAAAAAAATTGTGAAATGCATTATCATGTTGAAACACTACAAAGTACCTTACACAATTATTTTTGAGCTATTGCAATGGTTATATTGGTAGACACAGGGTCATTAACTGCTCACAACATCTAACAAACAACAGTGAGATAAATGATCAGTTATTTATGTTTTATTTTTGGTGGTATATGTTTATGGAGCAATGTTGAAGAACACCAAAGGACAGCTCCCTGATCATTTTTAAATGTGGCTTCCATCACCACAACATCTCCTCTCTCTCCACTGGTTGAGCTCATCTGTTACTAAAAACCTCATTGTTCATATTATAACCATTAGACATAACTTCTCCAATGTTCTCCTGGCTGGGCATTCGCATGCACTTCATAAACCTGAACTCAGTTAAAATTCTGCCACCTGTATCTCTACTTCCAAAATTTCCCAAGTATATCCTGTACATAAAAAGCAGGACAAATCCAACCTGGCCAATTACCGCCCCATCAGTCTTCTCCTGATCATCAATAAAGTGATGGAAGGTGTCATCAACAGTGCTATCAAGCAGCATCTGCTTAGGAATAATCTACTCAATGATGTCCAGTCTGGGTTCCACCAGGACCACTCAGCTCCTAACCTCATCACAGCCTTGGCTCAAACATAGACAAAACAGCTGAAATTCGGAGGTGAGGTGAGAGTGATAACCCTTGACATCAAGGCTGCATTCGACCAAGCCTGGGATCCAGAAACCCTGGCAAAACTGGAATCAATGGGAATCCAGGGGCAGACTCTCCGGTGGCTAGAGTCATACCTGACATACAGGACAATGTTAGTGATTGTAGGAGATCAGTCATCTCAGCTTCAGGACATCTCTGCAGGAGTTCCTCAGGGTAATGTCCTAGGCCTGACCATCTTCAGCTGCTTCAGCAATGATCTTCCCTCCATCATAAGGTCAGAAGTAGAAATATTCACTGATGATTGTACAATGTTCAGCACACTTTGTGACTCCTCAGATACTGAAGCAGTCCATGTCCAAATGCAACAAGATCTGGATAATATCCAGGCATGGGCAGACAAGTGGCAAGTAACATTCGCGTTACACTAATATTAATAAGAGACAATTTAACCATCATCCCTTGACATTCAGTAGTGTTACCATCACTGAATCCCTCACTATCAACATCCTGGGAGTTATCATTGACCAGAAACTCAACTGACTCAGCACACATACACAGTGGCTACAACAGCAAGTCAGAGGCTAGGAATACTGCAGCAAATAACATACCTCCTGACACCCTGAAGCCTGTTCACCATTTATTACGCACAAGTCAGGAGTAGTGCTGGAATGGTCCCCACTTACCTGGATGAGTGCAGCCCCATCAACACTCAGGAAGCTTCACACCATTCAGGACAAAGCAGCCTGCTTGATTGGCACTACATCGAGAGAAATCCACTTCCTCCACCACCAATGCTCAATAGCAGCAGTGTGTACTATCTACTAGATGCAGTGCAGAAATTCACCAAAGATCCTCACACTGGATATTCCAAACCCATTGCGACTTCCATCTAGAAGGACAAGGGCAGCAGATATATGAGAACATCTCCACCTTTGAGTTCCTCTCCAAGCCACTCAGCTTCCTGACTTGGAAATATATCACCATTACGTCACTGTTGCTTGGTCAAAATCCTGGAATTCTCTCCCTTGGTCAACTCACAGAAGGTGGACTGCAGTGCTTCAAGGAGGCAGCTCACTATCACCTTCTCAAGGGCAGCTGGGAATGGGCAATAAATGCTAGCCAGCAAGTGATGCCCACATTCCACAAATGAATACTTTTTAAAAAATGTCAATAACCTTGCATACCTGTTACCTATGTTCTCCCTGACCCACTTTTAGCCAACTGTACATCCAGTATTTTCACTGCTCCAGCATTGACAGCCTAAGCCTTAAGCTCTGAACTTTCCTCTATAAGCATTGCTAACTCTTTCGCCTCCTTTAAGACCTTGCATGAACCGTAGCTGCTGAATTGAGTTTCTGATCACCTGAACTAATAACTGCTCATTCAACATGTCTAACTTTGTTTGATAATGCACCTTCAAAAAATTTACTATTCCAAGGATTATGAAATGCAAATTTTTAGTAGTACTTCTACAACGCCTACAAGGGTAGCCTTTCCCAGCCTATTTCTGAAGAATGGGCAGCTATTGAATAAATCGAGGAAAGGTATTGTTTGTTGGGTCTCTATCTAATCTGAGATGCACCTGAAACAGGCAGAGCCCCAACATATCTATTTGAAGTGACATGACCTGCGGGGGTGCTCATTAATTGCTGGTATGATCTCTGGACTTCTGCCAATGAAATAATTGCTAGGCTTATAGGGCAGCCAGAATACGTAAAGTCAAGTCAGATTTTTTTGTGATGGGACTGGTCTAATTAAAATTAGATCCATAACTCATCACTAGAAATTGACATATAAGCTAAAACATAAGAAACTATGAGATCAGGATACAAACGCTGCTACTTTAGTATCATAAGCCAGGCTTATAGTGGCAGAAGGTCACCTTGTAGGACAGTATTGAATCCATTGCCTGTTATATTTCTGTTTCATTGTAGTCAAGGCTTTTATATTTGTTCTACCACTGTCACAGTTGACTACTGTTCAAAAGAGACGTTCTGAGATCTTGGTAAGCATTATATAAATACAGGTCTTTATTTCTTCTTTCCAACATTGTAATGAGTATTAGATAGGACACATTGAAGGAGAATTTCATTTTTTATATTGCTTTTGGCTGTTGGATTGCTTAGCAATTCATTGATAAGGATGAATTGCTTGCCCATGTTTCATTAGTTGATCACCAGTGATCAGTTACATATGCTCCATCAAGAAATTACCAGAGATTGGGAACAGTATCTCTCAATAGACAGAATTCAGCACAAACTACATCACTAGACTGAACACCTATTTCGTTATTAAATTGTCAACTTACATCATTGCACATCCTGAGATTGGACACAGGCTTTACCATAAGAATTCCACCAACAAAACAAAGTGATGGGGAACAAATACATTCAGTACCAGCACAGCGTCAGAGATTAGAGCCCTGATTTTAACTCAGGATGAGGACCAAACTTTAAGAATGCTCCAGTTCACTGTGACCTGCAGTATCATAATTAATGGAATCTATTTCACAGTCCAGGCCTGACACTCATTTGATGATCTTGATGTCAGTGACACTGGGCTAACAGCTTGGAGTGAGGTGAGCACAGCAGGAGTTTCAGCCCTAGACTGAATTGGGAATAGGAAATGAGCAAGGGAAGGACAAACTAGAAATCCAAGGAATATCCTTTATAATTAAGTTACACTATTGGCCTCCTGCAGCTCAGCAGCTCAATGGCAGTGGGTTTCCCAGTGAGACAGTAAGAAACAGGAGCAGAATTAGGCCATTCAGCCCATCAGGTCTCCCTGTTTTTCAATCATGGCTGGTATGTTTCTCAACACCACCTCTCTTCTTTCTCTCTGTAACCCTTGATTCCCTTATCAGTCAAGAACCTACCTATCTCTGTCCTAAAGACATTCAATGACTTGGTCTCCACAGATTAACCATCCTCTGGCTGATGAAATTCCTCATCTCAATTCTAAAGCGTTGACCCTTCACCCTAAGACTGTGTCCTAGGAACATAGTCTCTGCTATGAGTGGAAACATCTACTCCACATTCATCTATTGAGGCCTCTCAGTATTCTGTAATTTTCAATTAGAACTCCCTTCATCTTTCTAAATTCCATCGAGTGCTTTAGATTTTCGAAGCCTTTCCCCATTTAAATAATAGTCTGAGGCTCTATTCTTTCCACCAAAGTGCATAACCTCACACTTTCCCACATCGTATTCCATCTGCCACTTCTTTGCCTATTCTCCAAGCCTGTGCAAGTCCTTCTGCAGCCTCCCAGTTTTCTTAACACTACCTGCCCCTTCTCCTATCTCTTTGTCTTCTACAAACTTAGCATCAATGTCCTCTGTTTCTTTGTCCAGATCGTTAAGTTATAACATGAATAGTTGTGGTCCCACTGATCTCTGTGGAACTCTGCTAGTCACAGACTGACATCAGTGAAAAAGGCCCCTTTATCCCTACTGTCTGCCTTTTTCCAGTCAAAAATCACACAACACTAGGTTATAGTCCAACAGGTTTAATTGAAAGCACACTAACTTTCAGAGTGTCGCACCTTCATCAGGTGATTGTCACCCCCTGATAAAGGAGCAATTTTTAAGTTTGTACACCCCAGTCTAACACCGGCATCTCCAAATCATGACTACTATTTTTCCAGTCAGCCAGTCCTTTATCCATGCCAGTACCTTGCCCTGATAACCATGGTCTTTTATATTATTTAGCAGTCTCCCGTGTGGCATTCTAGAAATCTAAATAGATCACACCCACTGGATCGTCTTTGTCTAAGTTGCTCATTACCTCCTCAAAGAATTCTAACAGATTTGTCAAGTATGACCTGCTAGTTCAGCTTGGAAGCAGGCATTAATCATATTGGTTAGTGACACATACATGTTATGGATTAAAAACTGGTTGGGTTTGGGGACTAATAACCCTATTAAACTGCCATTTTTTTAACTTTTAGTGAGACATCTGCTTGGAGTGGGGTTGAGGGGAGGTGGTGGGTGTGCATGTGGGAAAAAGGGTTGAGTGGTGAGGACCTCACAGGCTGCCTAAACCTTGCCAGTTAAAAAGCATAGGCAGTTTCAGTGAGTGCCACTCAGCCAATATTTCAACACTGCTTGTGCTCCATTCCAAGTGGACATGGGGAATTCAAACTAAGGCATATATCCTGCAACATCAGAATATTCAGGAGAATCTCAATTTTAAGAACAGTAAAAATCAGATCAGACTGCCAAGCATCAGACTTCCTAAGTATTTTATAACATTACAGACAACTCCTGATTGAATAGATTTAAAGTGATTTTCTTTTCTTCAAAGAAAAGCAATGTAAAATGATGGCTTCACTTATGATTTTGAAAGTTAACAACATACAACATCCTTTGTGAAGGCAATATCCTCCAGGAGGTATGTGAGAAACATCAGTACAAATGCACGGAAGTCCATTATAGCCTTTCTTTGGCCTTTTTTAAAAAAGGTGAACTTATCTAATTCGAATCAAATACAGATATGATTAAACAGTTCAGGTTATTTTTGATTACACATTCAGGTCAGTGCTTATCTACTGGAAATTTTTTAGTTTAATTTTTCTGATCAGTTATACCTGTTTGGAGTATGATGTGAGCGTAACTGAAACAGGAAAAGCAGTGGAAACATGTAATGTTAGATAGTGATTTATTTAAAACATTCCATGAATTTCCAGTGAAGTATTTGATAAGTACAGGCAAGAACTTCAAGTGATATTCTGCTATTAGGTGTACATGCAATTTCCTAACATACATTTATTCCTGACATGATTCATCTATATTTCAATATAAAATGGAGTCCCAGGTTCACTCAGACTGAGCTATGTAAGGAGGTTCATTGAAAATGCATATATCAGGATTGCACAATTTTCAGTTTAGAGAAAACTGTGGCCTTCATTGTGCTGCTGCCATTTTCCCTCCATGACCACAATAAGACTGCAAAAGGTTTGATTATGGGAATTTCCCCTGGACCTGTGCTTTTGAAAAATGTTGAAGATGCAAGGCAGGTCAGGTTGTACAAGAGCTGCAGTACCTCATCTGCTATTATTCTTATATTTTTGTTAACAGAATGAGATGCATAAAAAGATGACCATGGGAACAATGACACTTGTGAAGACTCTCATTCATAAGGTAGTGTGTGGTTTAGTTGTGTTACACACTGCAAAGTGATTTTCAGGCAAACTCCATCCACAACTCACCACCATCTTCTCAAGGGTATGTGGGGATGGTGATGAAGTAAAAATATCACTGGACTAGCAATGTAGAAACTCAGGCAGCTGGCAGCATCGAGGGTAAATTAATCGAGATTTGGAATTGAGAGTTTGTTTCAGTAATAGCAACCATGAAGCCACCATTAATTGCCGTAAGAATGCATCTCGTTCACTAATGCACTAATGTCCTTTAGGGAAGGAAATAGGCTATCTCCACCTGGTCTGGCTTAATGGGACTCCACAGCAATGTGGTGTCTGAAATGACCTTGTAAACCATTTAGTTCAAGACCAATTAGAGATGCACAACAAATGCAGGCCTTGTCAGTGATGCCCACATCCAATGTAAAAATAAACAGGAAAAGCAATCAAGGACCGGTAATAAATGCTTTCCTAGTATCACATCACATCCTATCACTGGTCAAAAAACATAAAGAACTGGCAATGATTATGAAGATCACATTGGTTCTTAGCTGAAATGTCGATTGATGATTTCAATGCACCAATGGCACCAATGCATAAATCAGACAAATTGCTGTCTGAAGGCATATTAAAAAAAATGAAATTGATACAACCAAACCTATTGCCTTCCTCATTCACAACAGGAAGCAGGATGACAGCTTTCCAACTTTAGCAAACGTCAGTAATTCTGAAGGCCAGCAGTTAGAGGCTCCAGCTAGATAATCTAGGTGCAGTATTGCACAAGGAAGAAAACTATAGAAATGAAAGGTGATTATGGTTGACAACGTTTAGCTCATTGGCAATGACTAACAATAGATTATGCATGACAATGCTTGGTGTCCAGGAAGTTGTCGCATGTCTTTACCATCCATTGACGCACCAATATCTGATTCATGGAAACAAATGTTAGCTTCATTTCTGAGTGATCAAGGCTATCATCTGAAGCTGTGACTCATGTCATTTGGTGAATTTCACCTGCAACAGTTTATATAGTTGCTGCTTTTGTACCATCCCACTTCCAAATTGCCTTATAACAGATTGGAATGTCTATATTTATATGTTTTGGCAATATTCTTTGAATAATGGTATTTTTATATATATATATATACACACATAAACACCCAGTATAACTCCCACCATTAGTTAATTTTTTATAACTAAAATAAGAATACTAAAAGTAAGGCTATGATCCATAAACAAATCTGATTTATAATCTGGATTTCATGGTATTTCCTTTGATACATTTTCAATTCCAAACGTTGACTGCTAACAACTGGAAATAATAATAACTTGGTTACCACCACTGAACATAACTGTTGCCAAGCTATTTTCCCAGTTGTAAGAAATGATTTTTTTATGTGATTGCTGCATTCCAACTCCAGAGGAGAGATATTGAACAATGTCAGCATTTACAACAATGTAAAATGGCATCTGCTATTAAGGTGAGGCAGGTATTATTTGCTTTATTCTTGTTGAATGTGAAATTAACTTGTCCTCAAGACGCACATTGACCAGGTAATCTCAAGTTAAATACTCTAAACAGGAAATGATCTCTTTTTCACTAAATGCCAAGGGCTACATGTGGTAAACTGTTTCTTCCACAGATTTAACATCCAGCAGATCATGCTGAAGGTTATTTATGCAACAAAGATCCTTTATGACATGAGGAATTGAATAGACAAGTACCAGCATCTTGCCAGGAGAAATGGTTAACTGTGATGGGAAGGGGATAGTGGGAGTAATGTAGCTCTTACTTTAATCATTTTAAGGATGACACTGAATATCAACACAGTATTTTGTGGGTGGGAATTCACGTCTCTATTCTGAAGTTGGCCTTGAACAGACAACCTGCTAACTCAGAAATGAGATTGCAGGCAGAATGCCAAGGTTCACTCTACCCTAAACAACAATGTCATGTTATTGCCAGGATATCAGGGCACGGAAAGGGTTACACTGACTTTAGCACATTAGTGATTACTAATCTGAAAGTCAGTTGTGAAAGACAGGATTGACTGGATTCACAAGGTTGCTTGATGAAAACAGAAAATGACACCAATATTGTGCAAAATTTTGTTAGGTGACAAAATGACTGGCCAAGGTCATGGTAGCAAGTTACCATTGCTCATTAATATTTTCTGAAGGAAGCAGCTTGTTAACCTTTCAGCTGATGCACTGGAAAAGAATAACAAAGTTCATTAATAGATCTATATTTACATATTGTAAAATAACTTTTCTGAAATTTACGTGTGAGGTGACCCCATGTAATCATTTATATCAGTAGCACATTAATAGATAATTGTTATAGGACTGCGAAAATCCCCGCAGTATATTGTTGCAAATAATAATGAATAGATAGTAATGATTATATGGTGGAAACCTATTGAAGGGCTTAGAGATGCAGTGCAATGCAAGAGGCAAAACTAACATTAATCCTATGTATGACAAGAAGAGTATGGGATGATAAAGTGATATGAAACATTGTATTGAAAAATATTTTACCAGGTCCTGGATTATGCAAATTTTGGCCAGAATGCTAATATTTGCTGAATGGCAGAAATAGAGGTGAAATGTCAGTAGAGTGGCAGGAAGCTGCATCAGGAAAGCTCCTCAATGAAGTTGCATCCCTAGTTTTCCAGGAGTGAGCAGCTGGTGGACCAGGGTGCAAATGGGCTGCCTACTACACAGAGTTGGGCAGTCGATCTTCATTAGCAAGGTCCCCATTAGATTATTGGCTTTTCAGAAGAATTCCTCTATCAGCCGATGAATATCAGCAGAGCCTATAGCTGAGGGGGCAGATGGGAGGAATTCCAATGATCTCCCAGGAAGGTCTACTCCTCCAATCAGCAGAACTATCTGTTCTCCACCACCTAGCATTTTAAAATAATATTTATCTCTCTAAGGTCTCCTGGCTAACTTAGCAGTGCTCACCTTTCCTGGTTGGTTGGCGGCATCAGAAGCCCATTTATCCTAATCGGACAGCAGGCCCAGAGACAGCCTGCTTCTAGCAAAATTGCTGAGCTAATCCTATTTCTAGTCTAGTGTGGTCAGGACCCATTTTGTCATTCATTAAGGTTCTGAAGGCCACAGTGAAATTCAATCCATTTTTATCCATACTTTGTGGACTTCTGCATTTTTGTGTGTGAGAGGAGAGAAACAGGAAATGATGATCTGACTGAACACATCTCTTCAAAATAACGAACTTGTCATAATCTCATCATTCACCATTTTCCTTAATGAGTTATAACCTGGCTTGGGCAGATAGATACAGCAATACTTGTTAGCTAGTCTGTTTAAGTATATTTTCCACCACTACATCCCTTTATCAAACAAATGTTTGAAAAAATGACAACCTTTTAGGCTGACATGATTAGTTAACTGCTCATCATATTCAGTTAAAAGATAAATGATTGTTCCAGTTGAAAACCAATGTTTAAGTAGGCAATTTTTGAGTTTGAATCTAAAGTATATACAATTGCAGATGTATGGAATCTAATTAATTCATCTTTTCATCGCAGTTACCTATTCTCTGAAAATGGTTAACCAAAAAAATGTGGGAATAAAAATCTCCATTATTTTATTGGAGGGTATGGCCTCAATATGTCAAATCTGTGAGAAATATAACTCCAACTCTGACCAAACAATCTGGATTCAAACATCTTAGAATTGATTTCAGAGTCTGAAATCAGCGGGCTAACATTGCATTGATAGCCCTACAAGTGCTTAATTTGGCAAAGTTTACCTGGACAGCCAATTTTCCACATTGTAGAACAACTGCAGGTGCATGTCATGGCAGTATGCTCACAAGAAGTATGAAACTGTACATGCTACTGAAAATCTTCAAAGCTACCAAGCTCTTTAAGAGACACTGAAATGTATTTTGCCAAAGGAAATTACAAGTTTATAATCTAATTGTCGTTTGTACAGGTTAGTATATGAGGAACAGGGTTTTATAGATGGACCATGTGTCAAATACATTTTGGTCATATTTTAGAATAAAAGCAGGAAAGGAGGGAAATATTCACAGATGCTATACTTAACAAGTAGAAATAGTCACCAGGAGATTGAAAACCATGTCAATACCAGTACTATTATTCTAATGGCATATCTATGGTGCAGGGAAACTTTCCATTTTGTGTATCAGGGATAATGATACATGTCTGTTCCCTAAGATGGGGGATTTCAAGACTGGGGGGTACATTTTTTTTAAGATGAGAGAAGAGAAATTTAAAAAAAGACATGAGCGACAAACTTTGTACACAGAGGCTGGTTCACATGTGGAATGAACTCCCTGAGGAAGTGATGGATGTGGTCACAGTTACAAAGTTTAAAAGGTTCTTAGATAGGTACATGAATAGGAAAGGTTTGGAGGGATATGAGCCAGAAGGAGGCAGATGGGACTAGTTTAGTTTGGAATTATTTTCAACATGGAGTGGTTGGATTGAAGGGTCTGTTTCTGTGTTCTACAACTCTATGGCTTAATTGCATTCCTATTTTCTATTCATGCTTCCTTTTCTGATATCATGAACTGTTGTTCCTCCTGAAAGCCTGTTATATCTACATAACAGCCTGATTGTGCTATTGTGCCCGAGTTCCCTACTGCCAAGAGCCATTTTTAACCCTTTTTCACTTCACTCAAAGGAGATTACCTATTGCCAAGAGGGAATAAAGCAGGAAAAGAGGAGGACAAGACAAGTTCCATCCTCTAACACATGTTAAGGAGTTGTGTGATACAATTGCATGTCATTTTGTGTTATACAAGCTTGCTATTGGAGGTAGTTACCTGCTTTATTTTTGTTTGCTTTCTTAACAAAAATATAAATAGAATTGGGGTTCAGTGATAACTTGAAGGACAGCACCAAATAAGAATTTCTTTTCTTGTCCACAATGCACCCATTCTCTCCCGGTTTATTGATATTTATCCTGAAGAATATATACAGTTGACTTTGTGGGGAGTACATTAAAAAATACAAAATAGGTAAATGAGCAGGAAAGGTGATGGGGATATAAATATTAAAGGAATAAAATGGCTTCTTCTGTCTGCATGGGAGACTATGCGATCAGCATTCAGGCTTCATTAGTTTTGGAAGAAGGACGCTTTAATGCTGAAATCATTCAAATGTACATTGAAGAGGTTTTTTTACACACAGTAGTTAATATGAAGAATGTTATAACTCACATATGCATGGTTCTGATGCAAAGGGATCAAAACATTTGTTAATCACAATGGAGTGGCACCAACTCTAGAGCAATCTTTAGTTAAAGCACTTGCAGTAAAGCCTCTGCCAGAATTACGGGGAAACATATATTATACTTTGCATGTCTCCAGCTCTACTGTCTCCTCCTTCTTAAAAATGATGATAATGATGATGAGTTATTGTCATTTGTACTCCACAATGAACAACACAGTAAAATACGGTGAAAAGCTTCAACTGTTGCCACAGTCCTGCGCCGTTTGAATATTTTAAGAATAAAAAGAATAGAAAGATAAAGCTGAAAGAGAGTCCATCTTTGTTCCACCACGAGTCTTGAGCTTTGAGCCGGCCACCCCTCCGCTGGACCCACCACTCTTCATCACTGGACCCAACTCACCGACAGACCGCCCGATGCCAGTTCCCGTGCTGGACCCACACTGACCCCACAACCCGGACCTGCCAGCTCTGTCACCACCTCACCAATAACTAGGAAACACCGGCTGCGGAGATTAACAGGATATTGAATTGAGAGTGGTTAGCACTGCTGCCTCACAACGCCAGAGACCCGGGTTCAATTCCCGCCTCAGGCAACTGTGTGGAGTTTGCACATTCTCTCTGTGTCTGTGTGGGTTTCGTTCGGGTGCTCCGGTTTCCTCCCACAATCCAAAAATGTGCAGGTTAGGTGAATTGGCTTTGCTAAATTGCCCATAGTGTTAGGTGAAGGGGTAAGTGTAGGGGAATGGGTCTGGGTGGGTTGCGCTTTGGCGGGTCAGTGTGAACTTGTTGGGCCAAAGGGCCTGTTTCCACACTGTAAGTAATCTAACCTCATCTAAAAGGGGCTTCAGTAGTTTCAGTGCTTTTGTTGGGTCTGCTCTTATGCAGGTCAGTGTACGTTGAGTTATAGAGCAGTCTGTGGACAGTGAAGGATTCTCCAGACGACAACAGATTGGAACCTTTTGCCTCATTCAGTGAGTGCATACATACCACAGGACATCTGAGTTCCTGTAGCTCTGTAGCAACAAATGTGGTGCATTATCAAGTCATGTCACATCAGGACCCTGAAGTTGATAGCCACCACTGTTTCAACAGCCCTTGGCTGAAACAAATGAGTAATCCATCCCTTAAACGCAGGCCAATAGAGGAACACATTGAAGAATGACTAAATTAGGAAGCAACTTCAAAATATGTAAGATTGGCACCGTTCCATCGGGTGATAATTTAATACTCCATTGCAATTTATTTTCAGGGTTCAGTCGTAATAGAGGTTATGATCGTCCTCACACAGTTAATCAGACTCACTTAACCTAGTATACAATATTACTGTGAAATTTTCAATGACTTTGTTCTTTGGATATTTGCCCACTACATAGTAATTTAACACTGAATCTTGTACACCATCTGACCCATACTCCTGGAGTAGTGTTCCAATGGGCATTGAAAATGATTGAGTATCAGTTTGGATTCATTTGAAGAAATAAGCTCCAAGGAGTGTCATTGCTGGGCTCTGGCAGGGGTCCTCTGCCACCACGTATGAGCATCTGGGCACATGCTGTTATATGCCACAAAAGTAACGGCATCTATCCATTAAGTTGCTTGTTGCTGTCTTCCATGTTACCAAGATAATAGTCACTTGTCTGCATGGAATCCAGCAGTCTCACATGAACCTGAACTTGACCCTGAATGCAGTTTCAGCATGATGTAGCAAAACTCTGTCATCTTGTGAATGACAACAGCTACTCAGGAGGGTTTTTGTTTGCCTTCCATTTAGTCACCCTGGGCTGGTTTCAATCCAGATCTTAGTCAACTGCGCCACCTAGCTAACTATTTCCACTTACTGTGATTCGTCACAATAATAGAAAAAATAAGAGGAGGAATAATTATCGAATAATGAATTATTTAAACTGAATGTTAAGGTACTTTTTGTTGTAGTGCATTATTAATTAAATATTTTAATATTCTGTCTATAAATGAGACAGTAGTCACATTTTGTAAAATTACAGTTGTCAATTTGTGTTTTTGCCAGCAGTTACTGAAGCTCTCTGTCAGTGGTTTAATACAGAATTTATTCAGAATCATTAGCAGAAGCACTACTGAGGCCAGTATCAGCACATCAAACTCTAGATGCCAGTGTTACAACAGAATGACCGATAAAATAGATTTTTTTTCATATTTGGTGTGACCAATCATGTGATGCATAAAGTCTAAATAGCTTACTGAATGTTGTAGCACGGTTCCATTCCATTGGCTGCAGTAGGGGTGCATGCAGATGGATGACAGTGACAAGGGGGAAGAAGTGCTTTTGCTTATCCGTGCGTTAAGATGCCATCCAGAGGCTCTATGCTACAGACACTTCATTAGAATGCCAAGATAATGGCAAACTACCACCAGGAGTGACACCCCATTTCCTGCTTACTGATCTCTCCCACCTCAGCAGATGTCAACAATCTCACACAGCCCTTGCACAGCCCTGACTTTCAAACACTTTGACTTCATGTTCTACTGTCCCTCTGACTTGAAAAATGCTACAAAATTGCAGGCGGAGAGGAAATTGTTCCACATTTCCTGACAAATTGAGTTAAACGGACATTAAGTGAGTTTAAGAAAACAAATGGCTTCCTTTATCACAGGTGGACACTGAGGCTCTGAATGGGTCTGTGCTGATTGTATCATTGCTAATGGTTTGACGGGAAGCATTAGAATTTTTCATGAAAAAAAAACTGGCAGAGCACATCTTGCTAACACAGACCTGTCAAGCGCACTCTGTCCCTTTTGTGCAGGGAAGCAGATGTTTCTAAGTATACTATAGACTGGCATTAGATCGAGTGGCAGATGCCTGTGAGGATGCCAGGTTTTTAGATTTTATGAAATGAGCATGTGGCGTTCTGGGCAGAGACTTCTCTGCTCAAACTTTGCTGCTTCTCAAAAGGCATTTCTCCTGTTTGAATGAGAACACAGTCTTTCATTATAAGTGCTTTAATACACCTAGGCATATACCTAAGGCAATTACTGAAAGCTTGGATTATATGTCACTCCACTCCGTTCACTTTATGCTTTAATCCACTACTCCCGCCTGCCTTTGTTCTCATCCCGCATTGGACCATTGCATTTTTACAAGGTTTGACAAGTTCTAGATAAATTCAAACACACTTCAATTTGATTTGTTTTATATCTGACAAGTTTTTTTTGTTAAATTAGATTAAACTGTTGCTAGAACATGCTGAAAATGCTGCAAGGTTTACTCTGTAAACTTTTTAATATCACTGAGGAACTTACTGTAAACAACAACAAATTGCCTGTGTTCAAGGTAAAACAATTCCACTAAACGCTGCAGTGTATGAAAAATTAACATTGTATCACATTGCATCCAACACTTAGCCAAAAGATATCAGAATCAGTAAAGATCTATTGTAACATCAAATAATAATGTAATTTTGAAGCATTTGCTGCTTAAATAAAGCTAGAATAACAAATACAAGGAAAACATACATGTGCTTTCCAGAATTTGCTGAAGTCATGTATACACTAGCAGGAGCAGTCAATCTGTTGACAAATTAAATGACTTATCTACTGACTAGTTTTTCAAAACTTACTGACAATTTCCCACTATCTTGATGACTAAGGCAATGATTAAATCTGCCTCTGCCATCATGCAACACCATCCAGTGAACTAGTTATTTAAACAAAATATTTAAACAAGAATTTCCTTTTTTATAGCCTCTAAGAATGTAAAATCATCAGTAACTGCAGCTAGTAATTCAAGCAAGTCCAAAAGATTGTGTAAGTTTTACAAAAGCTTAACTCTTATGTTGTCAGAAGATCCAGGGTAACAACAGTCTCTCTATGACAGGAAAAGTCACAACTCTTATAGCAACATAGTGAAATACATTGGTGTAGATATTCTGATGGCCAGATAATTCTTTGAGCAGCACAGACTGGACTTGCACTTTGGGACCATATGGAATCCCTGCCACATCAAATGTAATGGGGACTGATCAAAAAATTGAATATTTCAATGGGTAGTTTCCCTGTAGCCAGAACCCTCTGAAATGCTTCTGAACATTGGAAACTTTGAGGGTTCCACTTGCCCTAAGCTAATAGTTACTGAGGAAAGCTTGAATAACTAAAACCTAGTCTAACTGCTGTGAGCTATTAAGCTGATCCGAACTTCATGTCGCCCAACCTCTTACACTCCTGAACAACACAACTTCTGACCAGATTCCTCAACCCAACATGATTTTCGACCGACCAACCAGGTCCTGATATACCCCTCTATCACCTTGGCTGGGTCCATCGAACCATACCTGCTAGCTCTGATTTTCCACCCTTTGACATCCTACCTCTTGTGCTGGCCATGACATCCTTTCCCTCTAGCCACCATTTCTTTTTCTTCATTCATTGGGTGAGTATGTCGCTGACTAGGCCATCCCAGAAGGCAGTTATGTACTGTGGTCTGGAGTCACATGTAGGCCAAACCAGGTAAGGATGGCAGTTTCCTTTACCACATGACATTAGTGAACCAGATTACTTTTTCCCAACAATTGGCAATGGGTTCAAGAGGCATCATTAGACACTCAATTCCAGATTTTTTTTTCTTGAATTCAAATTCCACCATCTGCCATGGTGGGATTTGAACACAAGTCCGCAGAACATAACCTGGATCTCTGGATTAATGATCCAGTGGTCATACCACCAGGCTATCGCCTCCCCGGCTGGTAGCCCTGACACACCCACCTACTCTCACGTCCCCATCACACAAGCTAAGCACGCTATCATTTTCCAAGAACCCTAGCAATATAGCAACGTCTTATCCACCTACCTAAAACCTAAGGTGACATGCCTCAGTGGTTAGCACTGCTGCCTCACAGCGCCAGGGACCTGGGTTCAATTCCAGCCCCGGGCAACTGTCTGTGTGGAGATTGCATATTCTTCCCGTGTCTACGTGGGTTTCCTCCGGGTGCTCCAGTTCCTGAAGAAGGGCTTATGCCCGAAACGTCGATTCTCCTTCTCCTTGGATGCTGCCTGACCTGCTGCGCTTTTCCAACAACACATTTTTAAGCTCTGATCTCCAGCATCTGCAGTCCTCACTTTTTCCTCCCACAGTCCAAAGATGTGCAGGTTAAGTGAATTGGCCATGCTAAATTGCCTACAGTGTTCAGGGATGTGTTAGCTGGGTGCATTAGTCAGAGCAGGGGATAATAGAGCAGGGGATTGGGTCTGGGTGGGATACTCTTCAGAGGATGGGTGTGCACTTGTTGGACCAAATGGCCTGTTCCCACACTGTAGGGATTCTATGATACCCACTTCGCACCCTATTTAACTTACATAGAAACCCTACCCACCTAGCAGACCAGCCTTATATTTACCTTACAGGCTTACCCTTTCACAGCAGATCTCAAAGTGTCTGGCTGTACTGCTGCACATTTAAATCTCAGACATCAATTACTGAGAAAAGGAGGCAATCCAACTGCCACCCCTTGGAATATCCTTGGGCCATAATGTTTTCAAAAAAGTTAATCAACTTTTAAAAGTGGCTTTATATCTTAATATTTTCCCTAAGAGCTGTGTGGAAGAAATTGGTTTATGGGGTAGATAGAATTTTGCTTATAAATGCACTATCACCATAATGACAGTCTACATAAACAGAAAAAGAAACTTTCAAAGCTCCTCACTTTTAGGGTGGCACGGTGGCTCAGTGGTTAGCACTGCTGCCTCACAGTGTCAGGGACTCGGGTTCCATTCCCACCTCGGGCGACTGTCTGCGTGGTGTTTGCACATGCTCCCAGTGTCTGTGTGGATCTTCTCTAGCCGCTCCGGTTTCCTCCCACAATCCAAAGACGTGCAGGTCAAGTTAATTGGCCATGCTAAATTGCCCACTAAATTCGGTGCATTAGTCAGGGGTAAATGTAGGGTAGGGGAATGGGTCTGGACGGGTAACTCTTCGGAGGGTTGTTGTGGACTTGTTGGGCCGAAGGGCCTGTTTCCATACTGTAGGGAATCTAAAGGAGATCAACATATATAGTGCTTGAAACAGGAAGTGACCCAGGAGAAGTTCCTGAGAACATCTTGAAGGCAGGACAGATAATTAGATAAAAGCAAATTACTGCGGATGCTGGAATATGAAACCAAAAGAGAAAATGCTGGAAAATCTCAGCAGGTCTGGCAGCATCTGTAAGGAGAGAAAAGAGCTGATGTTTCGAGTCTAACTGACCCTTTGTTAAAGCTCTTGATGAAGGAGCGGCACTCCGAAAGCTAGTGTGCTTCCATTTAAACCTGTTGGACTATAACCTGGTGTTGTGTGATTTTTAACTTTTTACACCCCAGTTGAACACTGGCTTCTCCAAATCATGACTACTTTTGGTCCAAGTGTTGCTTTGGATATGTTCTGTAGCCTGGGCATTTGTGTGTTGACCTATTTTACCATTGTGTGTATTTGGCACTTTGAGACAAAATATGTGTATTCACAAAATTCTGTGCTAGAGTCTTTGCATTATGCTTTATCCGCAACATCAGACTTTATTTTTACTTTTCGGCAATTAATGAAAGATGGAATACAGTATAAAATGGCTGTTAATTACGTTGTTATTGCAGATTTCAAATAATTGAGTTATTTTATGTGCACATACTAGAATTCAGTAAAGTAGTACACCCTTTGATGTTTAGGGATGTGCCACTGATTCACTATAATGATGGGACAGACTTACGATTATTAAACAAAACTCTGACCTCTGAAGACATTAAAATAGATTAGGAATGTCAGGCTCACATCAGATTTACTGTCAGTGCCAGTGAAGGCGTCTCCTGCATTTACCTTCTGTGCCACTGGCACCTTTCAGACCCCTGCCATAGCAACCATCGGCATCACTCAGTCAGAAATGTCTGAAACAATTTCTCAATGCACTGTTGCTGCACTGAGGATGACAAATTGTTAACTTAGCTTCCAAATGAGCCTGAAGAACTAACAAAAAAAAGAATTGTTTGCTATTATCGACTTCCCTAATTACTTTGTAATGATGAGAATGTGCAAGTATACATTGACAGCAGAGATTTCTAGTCTATGAATTTACAGGTAGAACTTGATGCCAAGTGGGTCATTATGGATGAGTTTACCAGTTAACCTGATGGCCCTCATGACACATTTATCTGTGCTAATTTAGCACAATAGAACCATTTCCTAACTTAACTGAATGGTCACCGACCTGAAGTGTTAGCTCTGTTGCCTTCTCTGCAAATACTGGCTGATTTGCTAAGCAATTCCAGTTTGACTGGCTGGAAGAAATTCTATTCTTCTTCCTGATGGGAATTTCCCTTGCCTCACATACCTGTTCATGTCACTTGCTTAAAGAATGCATATCTCTAACATCTTTCAGTTCTGAACAAAGATCCTTGACCCGAAAAGTAAACTCTGTTTTCACCATTACAATAGTGGCTGTAATGTTAGTAAAGCACTTGGGACTTCCAGAAGCTGGACAAAGTGCTATATAAATATGTGACTCTTACTTTCTTTTTTTTCCAAATATGCTTCTGCTTTGTTGATATTTCCAGAATATTCTGTTTTTATTTCAGTACTTCAGCATTGCAGTGATAGCGTCACAGAGGAACACTTCAGTAAATTTGTGGAAGGTAGGGCAAACAAGGGCAGAAACAAAATAGAAACTCAGTTATGGCTTTTGTAGGAAATGAACAAATCTTTAATTCAACAGGGACCAGAGGGGTGAAGTTTTACACTGAGTGGAGAGGGAAATAAAAACAGTTCATATGAGATCATAGCATGGACTTAAATGATAAGGATGCTGGAATAGATGAGAGAACCTATCTTATTCTAGTATTCGGTTATTTTGATATTGTTACTTTGAAAAATGCTAGCTATTTTTTGCATACAATTGTACCTAGTTATGCTGCCACTTCCAGGCACCATCTCAAACAATGTACAATTAAAATTGACAAAAATAGCAAAAAAGGCAGCTTAATGTAGAATAATAACAGCTGATGATAGCAGCTGTTCAGATTGTCAATGAATTTGTTCAGCTTGCTGGCAGAATGTGCAGATCAGGGATGCAGTTTATAATAATGCATGTTGATGTGGCAAACATTTGTTATTAAACGGAACTTCTGGAAAATGATGTGAAACACAGTACACCTTAAAATGACATGAAACTTCAAAGGACATTAATGGCATACCTACCAGCTTTGGTTTCCTATTTTCTCTAGCAGTGACAGCAGGACTCATGACTGTCTGCTGCCAGCTTTGGGTGCAGCTGTTGTGCCTACTGACTCAATCCCACATGGGCATAAAGAGCCACTGCACTGGCAACACCTCCCATACAGCACTGCTGTTATGGTCTTTTCAAGTGAAATTTCATGTCAAAACCTGCAGCTCCCTACAGCATAATTTCCTAGTTAACAAATTGTAAACAAGACCTATTCTCAAAGCTTTAAAAGGCATTTGATTTGCAACAATTTCTTTTGTACACCAAGAGCAGTGAGTTTAGTTAATCTATAATTGATCCCATGGTTAATCAATTATGGGGAGTTTCACTGAGAGCTTCTCTTTGTGAGCCCCAATGAGTTTTCTCATGCATTTGTCCGCTCTTTTCCTCATCACCTGTGGACTATTCCCCCATAGTGCTGCTCTTATGTGGTCACCCATAATGGAAGTGCTTGTTGCTGCCTGCATCTTATGGATTTCTAGTCATTGGCGCTCTATTTAAAGTCCAGGGATGCATCAGGTTAAATGCTCAATCCAGGAAATGCCTTTCTCAGTTCCAATGTAAGAAAGTTTGCCCTTGAGATGACCAACAGAAGCAAGCTTACACTCTGATTTGTGGACAGGAACCTGGAGGAGTTGGTGATGGGCAGCACCCATCTATTTCCTCAGGACTGACAGAGGAAACAACTCCAAGACCCTTCTAGCCTGGTCTGCAATTGCCATCCAAGTCAATGTGGAGTCTATGGTCCAGAGGAATGCACAGCAAAGTTGCACGAATGCTTCTGTACTCCGCAATGGTAAGTGTCAATTTATTCTCTGCCCAGTAATAGTTATAATGACGAAGTGGGACAAGAAGGGACAGGAAGTACAGTAGCAAGTAGGGTCAAAGAGGATAAAAATGAACAAAAGGAAAAATGAATGGCTCTGAAATGCATGGAATAAGAATGGAAGATGTAGAAAGTATATGGAGGTCAGATATTAACAACAGGAAGAAAATGACAGTGTGAATATTTTAGAGAACTCCTAGCAGTAGCCATTACTGGGCAGAGAATAAATGAGTCGATTATAAGATATAAAATAGTCAGTGCATTAATTATGGGTGACTTTGAACTTCATGTAGACCGGAAATACCTAAACTAGCAAAGATAACCACAAGGAGGAATTCATAGTTATTTGGGATAGTTTCACAGAAAAAGTTATTTTGGATATAGTACTGTGTAATGAAATAGGGTTTAATAAATTATCTCAGAGTAAAAGATCCCCTAGGAAACAGTGACCATAATATGGAAGAATTTAACATTCAGTTTGAATGAGAAACTTGTGTCAGGAACAACAATGCCAATGTTAAATAAGGTTAATTTCAAAGGAATGAGGTTAGAGTTAACTTGGAATGTTCATGGACTTGGAAAAGAGTTTAGCAGAAATGTTGGTTGAGGATTAATGACAGATGTTTAATAAAGTAGTTAATGGATACCAGCAAAAATATATCTCAATGAGGAAGAGGATTCGAGAAAGGGGATAAACCAACCATGGTTTACTGAGGAGTTTAACGATAGCACCGGATGGAAAGAAAAAAAAACTTTAAATGTGGCGCAGATCAATGGATAGTCAAAGGATTGGCAAAATTTTAAAAACCTGCAAAGGATGAGATTTACAAAAAGAGGGAGAAAACAGACTATGAGGGTAAACTAGCAAGTGAAATTAAAATAGAAAACAAAAGCTCTTTTTAATATATATAAACCAAGAGAGAGGCTCAAGTGAACTCAGCTACCTGCGAGAATAAGACTTTGCGAATAATAAGTGGATGAAAGAATTGCCAGAGGAGTTGAATGAATGTTTTACATCACAATTCATTGTGGAATACATTAATTGTCTTACGTCACTCTTCACTATGGAAGACACTAATCTGAAGATACAAAATTATCAAGGGACAAAAGAGGGCAGGGACACATCATTCCAATAATTATCACCAGAGAAAAAGTAGGGAAACTCTTGGGGCTAAAGATGAAGAAGTCCACCAGACCTTATGGGCTGCATCCTCGGATATGAAAGGAAGTAGCTACAGAGATAGAGAATGTATTGGTAGTAATCTTCCATAAGTCTTTCAATTCTGTAAAGGTCCCAGAGGATTGGAAATCTGTCAACATAATAACACCTTTATTCAAAAAGGAAAACAGCCCAAAAGCAAGTAATTGTAGAAAATTTAGCTGAATGGCTGTCATTGGGAAAACGTTACAGTGGATTATAAAAGGATGTACAGAGGAACACAATTATCCGAATTTTGGATTATCCGAACTAGATTGCAAGGTCCCGAAGCTTGGCTAAACTGTGTTATCCGGCATTCAATTATCCGAACATTCTATTATCCGAACAAAATCCTCTCCACCTGTGTCGTTCGGATAATTGAGGTTCCTCTGTATTTACAAATACATAATATAATCAGGCAAAGCTAATATGACTTCGTAAAGGGGAAATTATGCCTGACAAATTTATTAGAATTTTTTGAGGAGGTAAAAGATAGATAGATAAAGGGGAACTAGTAGATAAATTTCTAAAGGCATTTTAAAGGTACCACATCTAATGTTACTTAAAAAGACAACAGCTCATGGTGTTGGAGGAAATATTTCAGCACGGATAGAAGATCGGCTAACAAAGAAAAGGCAGTGAGTTGGGTTAAGTTGGGACAGTGGTGTTTTTGGGGCGGGGTAGGTAGGTTGCATGGAAGTGCACTTTCAGGCATAATTGCTGATAGACCAATACTAAACGGACTGCAGCAGTTCAAAAGGTGGTTTGCCTTTCAAGGGCAACTCGGAATGGGCAATAAACATCCCCACATCCTGTGAATGCATTAAAAAAAAAACACCTCTTCAAGACTACACTGCTGTCATGCTGCTGCTAGGTGACAATGCCCGTAATTCAGGCACCCATCTCCTGCATCAGAACAGGGAGGTGAAGTGTTAGATGGGGAGAACAGACCCAATGGAACTGAATATTGTACAGGTATTATTGCATTTGGATATGGACTGCTTTATTATCTGATGAATCATTAATGTTGCTGAATATTGCGAACATCAGCGTACATTTCTACCTGACTTTATGATGAAGGGAAGGCCACTGATGAAGCAGCCGCAGATGGTTCAGCCAATGACACTACCCTGAGAAACTCTGATACAGATGTTCTGGAGCTGGGAAGACTGACCTCCAACAACCACAACCAGCTTTTGGCCAGCTATGATTCCAAGCAATGGAGACTTCTCTCTGATTTCCACAGACTCTAATTTTGTCAGAGTTCCTTATGCCACTCTCACTCAAGTGCAATTTTGATGTCAAGGGCAGGAGTTGTCATCTCACCTTTGAAATTCAGTTCTGTTGTCCCTGTTTGAACCAAGGCTGTAATGAGGTCAGGAGCCGAGTGGTCCGGTGGAACCCAAATTGGGTATCAGAGAGCAATTTACTGCGAAGCAAGTGCTGCTTGTTAGCATTTTTGATGACAACTTCCATCACTTTAGGTGATTGAAAGTAGACTAATTGGACAGTGATTGGTTAAGTTGGATTTGTCCTGATTTTTGAGTACAGGATATGCCTGGTTACTTTTTCTCATTGTTGAGTAGATACTTGTAACTATTATAAATGAGTCAAAGGTATGACTTGGTTGTATAGTTAGGCTATAGCTTGGCTGATGTCAACAATATGGATGAAAGAATGAATGGAGTGTGCCCTGAAGCACAGGGGTCACTGGCCAAGTTGGATATCTGAAGAAGATGCTAGAGACTTGTAACTGCCAAAAAAACACTCTGAGTTTCATGTTGGGAATAGTCACTATCTAAGTTCTTTCCTATTCCTGGGAAATTACAAACACAGCTAAATGAGGTAAGACCAGGTACTGAAGAAATGAAAATGTATGCAAATAGGCTCCATAACACGCACTAGTGAGATTATTATTTAGCCATTAAAACTTTATGCACAAAGCTGGGCATTTTTTTTCTGATTTTGAGAATCTTATTTCTTTTTCATTCTTGCCATTTTCCCCCCAACAGATCTGATTTGTCCACATCTTTCAGACCCTGGGAGGTTTCCACCTAAAGTAATATATACGTTACACTTTCATGTCATGAGTTCAAGTTACGAAGGTTCTCTATCTTTGGAATTCACTTAAGAACAAATGAATTTATTAATGAGTAGCAGAAGGTAGTCACTTGATCCCTTATGTCTGCAGTGCCATTCAATAAGCTTATGATTGACCTGATTGCTCCACACTCCCACCCAGCCCCAATATCCTATCATCCCATTGCTTGTCAAAAGTCCTTTGTTTTGCTTTAAAAATATTAAGAACTCTGCCTGCTGATGAAGAGTTCAAAGACTACCTTAAATTTTCTTTCTCAAAGCTACATAAAACATCACCAATAAGCTATCATTGTTCAATTTATTGTATTTGCAATAAATATTGGCTGATGATCATTGACAACAGATGTGTATCTGAGGCTTAGTTCCTTCAGAGTAAATGGGATTATATGGGACAGGTTGTGCAAATTGAAGGCTCAAATGTAGGAACCAATTCATAATTTAATTTTTAAAAGATCTCAAAAGCATGTTGTAGCTTTAAACACCGAGTACAGATTGGAATTAATTTAGTGACATATTTACAAATAAAGCAAAGCCATGGAATATACTATTTTAATCTCTAATACAAGAAAGCAGAAGCAGATAGGTTTATCGCATAGATTTATTTTAAAGTATGATTTGCCTATAAACCATGTAAGACAGCACTTTTCACTGTACCTCGGTACATGTGATAATAATAAACAAAATCAAATGAAATCATCCATGGCTTACTTTTCTTCATGACATTTTTCATCACATCTTTAAGATTGGTTCCTACAAATATACCTATAATGTTGAATTGTATGTAGGATATTAGGGAAATATAAGTACAATATGAGGTGAGGGACCTTGCTGTCAAACATCTGATTTTTATTTTATTTTAAGTTTTGCTTCCTGTGGCTTGTAATCTTGATATAAATGGAATCAAACCTGAGAATCAGTCTTGCCAGATAACATGCAGGTCTTGAGAGTAGTGGAAAACATTACTATTCCAAATGAATTTACAAAAAAAAATTAATGCACATTCTCTTTTTGCCATTGAGAGTCAAACAAAGAGCTTATTCTTCTCTTCCTCAGATCTATAAGGGCTGCCAACAAGCTTCAGAAACATCCTTTCCCAGTTTGTCATTTCCATGTTAAATAAGCAGGTACTAAAACAAAATATTTTTTAGCTCTGCCTATTTTTGATATTCTGCCTTGAATAATAAATATAAATCTGTCTGTCAACTCACATAATGGTAAAGATATGTTTGATAAAATCAATATAATTAATAATAAGCTATGTGCAGAAGTGTCTTGTGATATACATGCAATATATTGTGATATGTGTACAACTCCACTTTGTAACAGTGCAGCATAAAGAACATCTGAAATGATCAAAATCTGTGTCCATTTGATATTTGAATCAAATGCCATAATCACTTTTTTGCCTGTTTATCATTTCAACATAATTATTAAAACAATCTGGAAGAGCAAAGACTGGTCAATTGGCAAAGGGGTCTGTGTGATTTTTCATTCAGTACCAGGAAGCTATTTGCACAATTTCTCATCTCAGAGTTGGCCAAATGCAAAATGACAGGATGACATCAACCATCAGCAATGACATCACCAAAAGTTATTGCTACAGGATCTTTAAATGACATCTTGGCAAAGGTGCAATTTAAAATTGAGCAGAAACCATGTTTTCCTCTAATATGGTGCAGCCTTCAAACAAGTCTAGTAATAAAAGAAACTGACTAAATACAGTTCAGACACTAATTCCAGCCCATTTTTCAACACGTGGCTCATTCCAGCTCAGACTGACATTAAACAACCCTACCCGTCTGCCCAAGAGGTTAGTATGCTCTCTAGGCGCACAGCCACACTATGGCCTCATAAACCTAGGTGCATTGGGACTTGCTGAACATGCTCAAGGGCTGGATGACATCTCCCTTCAGTGTGCCAACTATTGGTCCCTCAGCACAGTGTAGACTACAGTGTGCTGACTACGGACTGCAAGCTGCAGATGATTTAATATACACAAACATCAAAGTACTTTCTTTCATAATTACATTTTTTCTGACAAATTTAATGCCAACCATTTCATGAATAATCAGACTCACACAAAAATGACTGATATTGTTAAAAAGAAAGGTAGGTCAGAGTGTATTAAGCAGATACAGTACTTCGAACTTTTACTTGTCATTTTATTTGGCGTTGAAAAATGACCGGTAGTTGGATTATAACATAATTTGTCTTGTCTTTATTACTAGTACAAAGGACACCATTCATTAATTATTCTGCCGTTGTAGCTTAACACTGCCTGGAAAGGTCCCTCTTTGGACAGATGGTTGCAAAGATGTTATTTATATCAATCAGTTCAAAATGCTCAGCAAGGATTACTGTTTCTGTGACTACAATGATTTATTTCTTGTTACCTCACACACGGTACACCTCATGGCTATTGTAGGAACTGCGCAAAGAATGCTGCATGTACAATATTCTACCAACATAACAAAAATTATGAAGAAAAGCAGATTAAATTGTTTATTATTCCAATTTTAAAAATCGCAATTTGTGAAAGCTTTAGGCAAACAATATGTTGTAACCTTGATGTTAATTTTTATCCTAAATACGAATATTTTTCACAGAATATCAAGATATTTCTTAGCACCCTGGTCATTCTATGCATTTTGCTGTTATGAGGTTTTGTAAAGATACAGAAACATAATATTTTCTAGAGTAACTCCCCCTTTCAAAGAGTTTGATTTAATCTGTGGTGGCACATTGTAGATAAATAGACTAAACAATTTGCACCGAGACAATTGTATATCAGTCCTGTCGGTGTCCTGAAAAGAAACAAGCAGATCTCTAGCTTTTTGAAAGATATCTTGAGTGCTGATTGTTTTTTTGGAGCCTAATCTACTCTTGTTGATACACAATACTTGTCACATTTTATGGAAATATGTTTTGTTCATGCAGAAATATTTTCAGGAATACAACTGGGATAGTATCTCATTCTTTGCTCTTTAACCAATAATGTTGGCAATTTGAAAACCTGTTAACATGCTGAGTATTACACTTAAAGTTATTATACTGTGTTTCCAACCAAGAGTAAATCAGGATACTTTGTCCAAACAGGAGCATAAGTGCAAATGTACAATAAAGTTACTCTTTTTTTCAGGCAATTTAAATTATATCCTTGCTATGAGAATCAGCTTGCTGGAATTAAGCCTCATGTAGCGAAGTGTCAGCAACATGCAAATAACCTTGCAGGTTCTGATTTAGATTTTAACCATATCCTTTTGCTTTTAGTTAGGGAAAAACAAAGTCTTTGTGGATCTAAGTTGTAATTTATTAAACATGAAAGACCCCTTGATGAAATATAGAAATGAGATACATTTTGCATTTCAAAGATTTAAGCTGACAACTTACTTGCATGCAAATGAGGGAGAGATTTGTAAAAATATTTGAAAAGAAATTATTCTTGAATGTACTTATTACAATAATGCGGCATGTAGATAAGTGTAACACGCTGCACAAAAAGGCATTCATTTCTCCAAAGTGTTGAAATTAGCTTCATTCTGCCATTATGAATTAATGTTCATCTGCCAGAAAGCTGAATACGCAAGGAAGTGCAAAGAATTTGTAATAAATTTGTTAATTACATATTTAAGTAATACAACTCTGTTGTTTTCTCAGTATATTTTCAAACGTAGTCTTAGTAATACAACTTTTGATCATTTACATTTAGCGCAATGCAGTCTATCTTAAAATCCTTCAGCTTAAGAGTCAAGAGCTCCTTATTTGCTAGCAAAATCAGATATGCTATATTACATATATTTTATCATTTTGCTCATCACATTCCCATTTGTCGAATGCAAATAAGACCAATTTAAGTGCTTTTAAACTGCAATTTAAATGAAGTATGTGACTGGCTCTATCAAAATCTGTTTAAGGTTGCCATGGTTGACATATCAGTCGGGTCAGAAACATGAGCAACAAAGGTCACCTATCTAAATTGATTTACAACCTTTCAACCTTTTGTTACTTGATTACACCAATGTTTATAATAAAACAAGAAATTCAATGGTGCTGGATAGTTCAAATCCATTTTAAATGGCTCCACTTTAGGTTTTGTGTTTTCTGAATCGTTTATGTCTTTTTTAAAATCAGACACTATCCTCTTCACTGCTGATATTTAAAGAAATTACAAATTATATAAAACGTTTTAAGTGAGCATTGTATGAGATATAAGTCCTAAGTACAACTGCTGTTGTATTTGTATATCAATAACATAAATCCAGATCCTTGCCTATCTTATTATAAGCACTTAAAAATATATTGCCCTTTAGGATTTTCAGAGTACTTTAAATTCTAAAGGCTTGAATCAAATGTACTGGTTAAATAGTTAACTTTAAAATTATTGGAAAAACATCCCAAAAATAGTGCAATTTCACCAAATATTATAATTTTTTTTTACACATTATACCCTATTTCATATGTTTCAAGTATCTTATTACAGTTTTGATAATTGACAAAAATATAACAATGCAACAAACATTTTTACATCCATCTCCAAAAGATTTCAACACAATTTCCACAGTTTCAAATTAACTTTTCTTTATTTTGTTCTCAGAAAAACACCTGGTTGGTGTGTCAAATCCACAACTCTATCTTCAATTAAAATGCTTCTTAATCTTTATGCTTACAATTTGAAGTCAGTCTAATTAAGATTAGACTTTAGTTTGAATTTTCATGCTGATCATTGCATGTTCTAAAGATGAATAACATTTATTCACTCATTAGTTTTATGCAAACTAAGATGAACATGAAAGAAAAATTGTAATAAATTATGGATGGATTGTTAAAACCTATCTCTATGCACATTATAGTATTCCTGTTTAAAATGGCACACTCACTCACTTTCGACAATTGGGCATATCTAGTATTCTTTTGGTAACCAACACCAAAAAAAAATCAAAAATCCAGTTGTATTGATGCAAAAAGTATATTTTGGGTAATATTCTTGAAAGGTTAGGTATAAACATGTAAAAGTAAATGACCATCACAAGAATTGAATGTAGGAAACAATGTGTTAGCCTTATTAAAGTAGGAAATGTACAAAGCCATGTTGCAAATTGCATATTTTTAAATGCCTGTAATTTTGCTTTTCAAAACATTTTCTTATTGGAAAATAATGCGAAGATTAGTTTGCTAAATGCGCATCAGTATAATGCAGCATAATTGTTATTAGGTTCAAGGAATGGTATTGTTGTATTAATGTAAACAGATACACTCAACAGATCCAAAGTCAAAAACTCAATTTATCTGTGATCCTGAATCATTCATTAAAACAACCTTATGAAGATTAGAGTTCACATGTGCCTTTAATATAGCAGACCTTTATTGCTGAGATATAATCGACTTTTTAGATTCATGATATTTTTTAACATTTGGAACTATGTAATAACTATGAAGAGAAGCTGATCAAAAGTTTCTATGCAACAGTTTCACTGAAAATTCTGGAGGTACAAGAAATGTGTTGGAGGTCCAATGTTTGAATTCAATCTTATATCTGTTTCTTCTGATTTAGGATTATGTGGTACAGAACAGCATGAAATGCCCATTTATAATACATTTGTGTCAAGAATCCACAGAACACATGAAAGGCCAAGACATGAGTAAGTTATCGGGAGTTTCCCTCAGCATTTGGTATGAATTGTTGTTATTTGTTATCTCCACGCTACACTATCCTCATATTAAACACTTTTTCTTTATTTAGAATGTCATGCAGGACTCACCATGGTCAATCATGTAGACCACATTAGATTGGGGAGAAAAGGATATAATAATTATTTGAAACATCACTATTCCTAAAGGAATAGATTTATGTTTGTAAAGAGCTTCCAAATTGAATGAATTTCTAGTATCACTATAATCAAACCACAATAACAGTGTGGGGAAGATGAGTAAATTATCCTTTATAGATCATGTGACAGAATGGGAGCACTGAGTTACGTAAGGATCCAAAGTTTGATGTTTGAAATATTATTTCCTCACAATTCTTCTCTCTTCCTTGTGGAAAGCACTCTGTTGAGGAAGCAATTCTACAGCAGACTTATGGTTAAGTGTTCTCTGTTCTATGTTTGATTATGCGACTTTCATGTTACATTAATACATTACTGTACATACATTTTACTATAACTCTATACGAAGCAGAACCAAGGATAATAAAAAAGATGTGGGTTCCCATATAAATGGATGTTTCATGTTGTTATCATTTTAAGACATAGCTAATACAACCTTAAAAAAAAATGTCTTGTTGTTGGAAAACAAATTATTACAGATGAACAATGTGTAGGTAATAGCAAACTGTACCAGATTAGGATACCTGTCATTAGTTAGGGAACAACTGTTTCTCAATTTAAATGCCAAATTTGTATAAATGTATCCCTCTGGGAACATTGAAGAGTCACTTTTTCAGCAAATAAAGTAAATATGAATATACAGAATTAAGACACATGAACTATATTATTATCAGAATCAGGTCTATGGCATCCTGGCGTTGTACTCTTCCTCCTTTAATAAGCCTAACACATTATTTCCTACATTTTATTCTTGTGATGGTCATTTGCTTTTATATCCCAGAATAGTTTATATTTTTTGTGGAAACATAAATGGTCTCAATATATTTGCATAAGATACATTGTAATTTAGAAAACGTTTGAGAATTGTAAAAATAATCTGAAGCTCTGAGAAAACTCAGAAGTGGTTCATGGTATCTATAGATTTTGGGAAAGTTTATAACTTAACTACAATTTTTGATAATTTCTGTCGATTCTTACAAAACATTTGCACTATTATCGCTATACCTAAAAATGACCAAAGCATTTCAAAAAAGTGGTATGAAACATGATTTTTTTATCATAGCAAAGTTCAAACCTATGAGGTAGAAATATATTCACAAGAGAATCACCTCAGCTATTTCCATCTTCCCTTGCCTTCTTTCTTTTGTCCACATAAACCTGTCTATCTAATTTCCCCCGACACATACAAATGGTCAACCCTTAGACATTACCATCTCTCATAGCCTTTGTAGAGCTATGGGGGTGGTACAGTGAAGGCACAGTGGCTCAGTGGTTAGCACTGCTGCCTCACAGCACCAGGGACCCAGGTTCAATTCCCACCTTGGGTGAGTGTCTGTGTGGAGTTTGCACATTCTCCCCATGTCTGTGTGGGTTTCCTCACCTGTGTGGGTTAACTCCCCACCTACGTTCGGGACACCATCCACGCCCTCCACCCCCTCCATGATTTTCGCTTCCCCGGCCCCCAACGCCTTATCCTAGTTCCTATACACAGACATTTCCTATACATCCAGTTCCTATACACCTCCATCCCCCATCACGAAGGCCTCAAAGCCCTCTGCTTCTTCCTTTCCCGCCGACCCAACCAGTACCCTTCCCCTGACACCCTCCTTCGACTGACTGAACTGGTCCTCACTCTAAACAACTTCTCTTTCCAATCCTCCCACTTCCTCCAAACCAAAGGAGTAGCCATGGGCACCTGCATGGGCCCCAGCTATGCCTGCCTCTTCGTCGGATATGTGGAACAGTCCATCTTCCGCAGCTACACTGGCACCACCCCCCACCTTTTCCTCCGCTACATCGATGACTGTATCGGCACTAACTCATGCTCCCACGAGGAGGTTGAACAGTTCATCCACTTTACTAACACTGTCCACCCCGACCTCAAATTTACCTGGACCATCTCAGACTCCTCCCTCCCTTTCCTAGACCTCTCCATTTCTATCTCGGGCGACAGACTCAACACAGACATTTACTATAAATCAACCAACTCCCACAGCTACCTAGATTACACCTCCTCCCATCCTGCCCCCTGTAAAAACGCCATCCCTTATTCCCAATTCCTTCGCCTCCGCCGCATCTGCTCCCAGGAGGACCAATTCCAATACTGAACAACCCAGATGGTCTCCTTCTTCAAAGACCGCAATTTCCCCTCAGACGTGGTTGACGATGCTCTCCACTGCATCTCCTCCACTTCCTGCTCCTCCGCCCTTGAACCCCACCCCTCCAATCGCCACCAGGACAGAACCCCACTAATCCTCACCTTCCACCCCATCAACCTCCAGATACATCGTATCATCCGTCGTATCATTTCCGCCACCTCCAAACAGACCCCACCACCAAGGATATATTTCCCTCCCCTCCCCTACCAGCATTCCGGAAAGACCACTCCCTCCACGATTCCCTTGTCAGGTCCACAACATCCACCAACCCAACTTCCACTCCCGGCACCTTCCCCTGCAACCGCAGGAAATGCAAAACTTGCGCCCACACCTCCCCACTTACTTCCCTTGAAGGCCCCAAGGGATCCATCACAAATTCACCTGTACCTCCACACACATTATTTACTGCATCCGCTGCACCCGATGTGGCCTCCTCCACATTGGGGATACAGGCCGCCTACTTGTGGAACGTTTCAGAGAACACCTCTGGGACACCCGGACCAACCAACTCAACCGCCCTGTGGCTGAACACTTTAACTCCCCTTCCCACTCCGCCAAGGACACGCAGGTCCTTGGCCTCTTCCATCACCAGACCATGGCAACACGACGCCTGGAGGAAGAGCGCCTCATCTTCCGCCTCATCTTCACTTTCTCCTAACTCTTCAAGCGTCAGGTTGGTTGTGGGTAAGGAAGATTGTGTGCAGGTTGAGTAGCTATGGCATGTATCAGACCATGTATTGACTTTCCAGTGTTAATCTTTCACCTCCAAAATAATCCATGGCTCTGGCATCATCCAGGAATGACAGTCCCAAGTATCTTTTCACTGCAAACAATAGCTTCATGAAACCTTCCTCCTCTTGCCTCTAATCTGAAACCCAAGATTCTTAGGTTTGTCATTAAGAAAAGGACTGTCTGGTCAATTTCCTCCTTTTCTCTCTCCTTCCATCAAGCATAACTTTCCACATGGTCCTTTATCTTCTTCTTTCCACACTATCAATTCAAAACTGAAGTCTCATCTTCCATTTCCCACTCCAGTATATCTCATTCATATAAATACTTTGCAATCTCCACAGTAGAAGAAACTAAAAGCATTCCAAAATTATTAAATAATCAAGGGGTGAAGGAAGAAGACCAAATAAAGTCACAACTATCACTCGAGAAAATGCTAGAGAAACAAATAGGGCTAAAGACTGATAGATCTGAGATTCTTAGAATCCGAGGATTCTGGAAAAATTCCAGAGAATTGCAAAACTGGCAAAGTAACACCTTTATTTAAAAAGGAATGGGGTAATAAATAGATAACTCTTGGCCAGTTAGCTTCATGTTAGTTACTGGGGAAACATTCGACTGTTTTATCAAAGGATGTAATGCAGAACATTTAAAAATACATAACATGATCAAGGGTCAGCATAACTTCATGAAAGGGAAATTATGCCTGACAAATCTACTAGGAATCCTTGAGGAGGTAACAAGAAGGATAAATGGGAAAGACTGAATGTAATAAACTTGAATTTTCAGAAGGCATTTGGTATGGTACACATATGAAGTTACTTAATAATATAAGAGTCCATGGTGTTGGAGGTTATATATTAGCATGAATAGAGAATTGGCTAACAAACTGAAGACAGAGTTGGGATGAAGGAGGCATTTTCAGGATGACAACCTGTAACCCATGGCCTGCCACAGAGGTCAATGTTGGACCCACAATTACTGACAATATATATTAATGACTTGCATGAGAAAAGTGAATGCATGTAACCAAGTTTGTAGATGACTCAAACAATAGGTGTAAAGGAAAGTGATGAGGATGACACAATGGGTATACAAAGGGATATAGATTGGTTAAGTGAGAGGGGAAAAAATGTAAGATGGGAAAATTTGACGTTATGCACATTGGCAGGAAGAACAGAGGAGTTGAATATTATTTAAATGAAGGAATACTGCAGCAAAACAACACAGCGGGATTTAGGAATCCTTGTGCATGAATCACAAAAGTTCAGTGAGTACACAGAGAAGGTAAGTGGAATATTGGCAACAAAAACAGAAATTGCAAGAAAAGTTCAGCAGGTCTGGCAGCATCTGTTAATGTTACAGGTCCAGGAACCCTTCCTGAGAAATAGAATATTGGTCTTTATTTCAAAAGAATGGAATATAGAAGAAGGAAGGTTTTGTCAAAACTATACAAGGCATTAGTAAAAACACAGCTGAAATACTGTGAGCAGTTTTTGACCTCTTATGTATGGAAACATACGTAGCATTGGAAGCAGTTCAGAAAAGGTTCACAAGGCTGATACTGTCTATGGAGGGATGTCTTGTGAGGTGAGGTAGAGTAGAATATCTGTGTTCATTGGAGTTTAGAAGAATGAGAAGTGACCTTATTGAAAAATACAAGATTCTGATGAATGACTTGAAATGTTATCTCTGTTTTTTATCCTGAACTGATACTGCCAGACCTGTGATGTTTCTCCAGCACTGTCTGTTTTTGTTTCAGATTTCCAGTATCTGCAGTTCTTTATATTTGTTTAAGAACATTAGAGGGCTTGACAGGGTGAATGCAGAAAGATTGTTTCCCTTGTGGGAGAGTTGAGGACCAGAGGGTATAATCTCAGAATAAGACGACATCCATTTTAAAAAGAGATGAGGTGGAATTTATTTTCTTAGAGGGTACTGAATCCAAATGCTTCTTTACTGCAGACAGCTATACAGGCTAGATCATATCAACTGCATCATATTCAAAGCTGAGATAGACAGATTTTAAGTTAGTAAGGTAATCAGGAAAAGACAGGAAAATGGAGTTGATGATTATTAGATTAGCCATGATTTCTTGAATGATGGAGCAGACCTGGTGGGCTGAATGGTCTACTTCTGTTTTTACATCTTATGGTCTTATGCAACTCACTTTCTGCTTCCTTTACACTATTTCAATCTGTCTATCGCTTCAGACCTGTGTCTGAAATTTTAAGTAAGACAAACAGTAATTTCCTTTGGCTGAGCATAGATTTGACGAGAAAAAATGTCTTTCCCCTGTCACAATCTCAGTATCATAGTCAGTCAATGCTGGCCTTTCTGGCAGACTGAAGAAATTGTTTAAACCCTCAGGATCCTATTTATCTGTCTCTTTCCAACTCCATAGTATTTGCCACCTAGACCTCAGATAGGATGTCACAGAACCCTTCATCCAAACTTTCCTCTTTTCCAATCTTGACCATTACTATGCTGTTTAGATGAGGTTCCCATGGTCCACTTTCTGTGAACTATTGCTCATATTCTGTACTGTGCAAAGTCCTGTTCAATCACTATTCACATCGTTGCTTCTAGTCCTCAAGCAAATAAATTCTAATTTCATTTCATTGTGTCTAGATTATTTTATGGTTTAATCCTCTCTATATCTGTAACCTTCTGTAATACTAAAACCTATTTTCAAACCTTCTGTACTTCTGGTTCTGATCACTTTTAAAAATCCTCCCTCGTTTCATCCCACCATTGGTAACGCTGTCTTCAGCCTCCTAGACCTCATCCTCAAGAGTTATTTGAGCTGCCCAACATCTCTAACGTTCTCTCCTCTCAAAATATCCTCTTTAACATAGTTCCTTTTCTGGCTAAATTTTTGATTTTCTTCGCTATGTTGATATTAAGCACCTTGGGAAAGTTTTTCAACATAAAGGTGCTATGTAAATGCATGTTTTTGTTATTCCCACCAACACCTGGAGAATATAATGAAAAACAATTATATGTTATTTAATACTTAACAACAGAAATAAATCCCTTTGGCTAAAGAGTTTATGAGGTTGAATATGCTTAAGAAGATCATGATCAAAGTATATGGGGAAATTCAGCCAGATATTCCGTAGGGCCATAATAGCTTGTGATTTGACTTAAAAACATTTCTGAATGATAAAGCAATGTGGAGCTGCAACACATGAATCTTGAAGCTGTGATTACATTGTATGCTGAACCTTCTTTCCTAGCAAACTGAAGATAGACTGAAAAATTGAAAATTTGTTTTTATCTTTTAAATTTCTGGCCAATCTTCAATTTTACAATGCGGTTCAAATGCCTTTTGACAATTGCTTCTGTATCATATACTATAAAGCGGGTGAGTAGAGAGAACAATCTAGCAAAACACCAATTCCTCTTTCCTCTCTGGCAGTCAGATCTGTACCAGGAGCAACAAGAAACGATGGGAATGAACCAGACTAGTTAGTAAAATGGACAGATCTGTATGCACCAGTTTTCCAAGAATATGTTATGCCATTCCTAAGTAGTTTCACCTGGCAAGGGTTAATAAAAATAAAGCTTGTGCTCTACTTGATATATTTCCAAGGGTGACGGTCAGAATACACATATTCTACTTTTGAAAAACTGATTCATTGGTGAAAGCACTGCACCATGATAGTTCCTTTATGGGTATATCTTTTAGCAAAGCTCATAAAACCTTAATTCATCAACATGAATTGTTGACTTTATTGCATGATGTCATTAACAACGAGCTCACAATAGGGTGAATTTGTCACATAGGCAGGTGGTTTGAGATCTCTCAGTGATACCGAATGATATAAATTCTAGTTTTTTTGTAAATTTATGCCAAGTTCCAGGCAGTAAACACAGCTGCCTTGATTCTCTTCCAGAATAACAGCTTGGAAAGACATGGAGGAGTTCTCTAAATCCACCTGAGGACCCGGCCTATAAACAAAATAATGGCAGCTTGTTGACGGCTAGATAATTTGGTGGACTAAGACTTTGGTCAAAGACCCAGTTCTTCACTTAGAAAAAAACATGTTTTCAATCCAACTGTGGGATGAATAGCATTTTCTTTTTGCTGACAGTCATCAGCGACTGTAAATAAAATGAATTTTGGCAATCAAAAATAGTCTTTCAGAAATGTGAATCTTCAGAATAATATCCTGTGAGTTTGGCAACACTAGATTAGTGATAAACATCTGGAAAATGAAAAAGATTGCTTGATGCGATGGGACATGCTCCGCTTAAAGTGTGGCTTTGAAAATATTCCTGCACTAAATACTCCAGTGCTGCCATCCAAAATGAACAGAACTACTATTCAATAAATGTGTTGTCCCACTACAGTACAATGCAACAATCCTACATTAAGGGATTGAAGCTGTGCAAGCAAAATTTAAATTGATCAAATAATATTCTTTATGGGTTTTTCCTGGTGTGAACGGGCGACAGTAAAGACGCAAAAGGCATCTGAAGGTTGAACCTTTGAATTGGTTCAAAGTATGTTTGCTACTTTGTGAATTGTTTTTGTCTTAAAGGATCTAAATGTACTGGCCATCAACCTGGTGCTTTGATTCTTTGGTTCTGTATCCCGACACCATCGAAAGGAGACCAACAGCATAGATCGGTGAGGTATTTTCAATACTGATTGCTAGCAATGCTATACCTGCAGCAAGAAATTAGCATGTAACAAAGAGGATTTTTTAACTTCCACTGTGCAGTAAATTGTTATGTGCATGAAGAATATAGGAAATGATTAAAATGCACAGTTAACATTTGTTAAGCAACTACATAAGGAAAACCAATTAAAATGTGGTATCCACAAACTGTGATACATCCATAAACTGTGAATTCAAAAGATAATTTTCACCTGAGTTGAAATACATCTACTGAATTAAAGAACACAAGTCAATAAAATATCTGTTTAAAATTACTTACGTTAATTAGATATCCTTTTAAAGAGAGTTTTTGAGTTATATTTTGCCATAGATATTTAACCCTTCAAAACCTATTTTACCAGATAACTCCAATGGCTTTGTTTTTTTTTTCTAGCACATCGCTTAACACATTTTTGTAAAGCTCCTTTGTGAACCATTTTAATAGATTTGCCAGTCTATTTATTTCAAGTTGGCAAACAACTACATTACAATGGCATACAGAGCAATGTTATACAACAAAAGACAACTAAGCATATGAAGCAGTCAACAAAAGGGGAAATTAAACCTTAAACTCTTCTGATTTTTGACATTATACAAATTAATCACTGCAGTCTACAGAATAATTTGAGATGAAATGGCTTCCGAAAGTCAGAATCATTTGTTGTTGCTGCTTTACAGATGAAATGTTCTTATTTTAAATTCAAACCTAAACTATTTGAAAAAAGATAGCATTTGAAAGAAGTGTTATATTGGATTTGGAAAATTTGATATTGTTGTCTTCACAAAAGCTGCCAGACCTACTGAGTTTCTCTAGCACTTCCTGGTTTCATTTCAAACCTACAGATTTTTCCGATATTACCACCACCTTGGATCCTGCTATGTAACAGTTGCTAAACTCCCTCAGGTGGGACATTATGTAATGCAATCTTTACTAAATGGTTGACATTAATGAATACTTTTCTGTCTAATGATCACACTGTTTCACCACTGTGCTTAAAAGTCAAACGTACTCTTTAATGCAGAAAGATAAATTATGTAAAATCATTATTTGGAATGGGATGTAGAAATAGGTTTTTACATTTACATTAATTGTGGAGGACAGCTAATTCTTATTTCCAAATAGTTCCAGTTAATGTTGTAGTTATGGTTCTTGTTATGACATTTTGTGACTTCAATGAGCCCAAGTTCAGTTCTTTAACATATTATAAAATATTGTGATCTGAAATTTGTTGGTTGGGTGGTCAGACTATAAAAGACATGTTGTGGCATCACAGATGGCTGGCAGCACAGCAGCACCAGGACAGGCGGTGAATTTTCAGACAGCCAGGGGTCCTACAGCCTTCAGCAAATACTTAAAAAAGTTTTAAAAACATTTCAGCTGAGTACTGAAGGAGAAACCCCTCTCGGGAGGTCATTGGCTTCCCCAACCATCCTACACTCCTCCGTCCACCCCATGGCTGAATATATTCTTTCTCTTAGTTTCTCTTCGTTTGCATCAAATAGTGCTAAGGTATGTATCATATGTCTGAAGTAAAGGAAACGTATCCATATTTTGGACTTGGAAAATTTGGCACTTCGCTCTTCACAAAAACTACCCAGCTTAATAAAGTTCTCCAGCTTCTTGCCATGAGAAACTGCCTCCACTTAGCTAGCAACTTCTTCGCGTGGCAGTGGTCAATCAGCCATTACAAAATACTGATGGCCTGTTAAAGTAGTCCTTAATAGTACCTCTGCAATATTGTCTCAATTCCAATACCATTGTCCGTAAAATCCGCCAATGACCGAACATGTCCGAGAGTCGATCCACCATCTTTTTCCCCCTTTATCTCCATTATCACCTTCAGGAGTTGGTAAAATTACATCCTACAAGCTTGGGATGATTTCTTAGAATAGTTTGTAAATTATTCTACAGTTCTATCTGATAAGGAATATTATAATTTCTAAGTAAGCATGTCTTTTGGCATTGTTTATCGGGTAAGAATGATTCTTTTTTCAAAGCATTAGTTAAAATGGCACCATGATAATCATTCCTGAAGAAGGGCGTATGCCCAGAACGTCAATTCTCCTGCTCCTTTGATGCTGCCTGACCTGCTGCACTTTTCCAGCAACACATTTTTCAACCATGATAATCAAGACAAAGTATAATGTAAAGTATACCCAGAGGAAATAACATTGAAAAAGCAACGGTACATTCTTTTTGCTCAATATTGGTATTGAAATCATAAATGTTTTCCTACAGATGCATTTACAAATGTTCCAAATAAAATGCAAAGGAAACTGCTCCTATTGTGTCCAATGTTCATTGGATTCTCAGAAAAAAACATTTCTTTCCTAAACAGTGGACTGGTCAATTAAAACGAAATGCAATAATTCTCAGAATTACAATCAGAATGTTACAACCATTTGAACTTTTGGTACAAAACTGCTTATCAGACATTGGCATAGAGTGGTGTAAGAAACAATAATTCAACATACCAAGAGCAACAGATGGTCTAGTGGACAAAATTAAAGGTAGACAATTAAGTGACCAATGCTCATTTCCTTTCTGCCAGAAGCACATGGTACATTAAATTTGGGAATAGACAATACCATGCAGGCAAAACTGGTCAGCAATTGCATTCCTGGACCTAACCACTTCACATACTAAGCTGTCAGAATTACAGTCAATTAAAACCAGAAGCTCAATAGGTTCTTAGTGAAATCTAGCACCCAGTCACCATTTGCAATACTTGCACCAAATTGTACTAAGGTTTGTCTCATATGTCTGAAGTAAAGGAAATGTATCCATATTTTTATAATGCTAAACCAAGTTAGAAGCAGATAAAATAAATGTCTCACACTTAACTTGAACTTTGTGCTTATTGTTTATCTGTTTGTGTTATCTGGTAGGAAGGTCTCAACATCAGATGCCAATTGGTAAGAACTGAGTTCACAAGTGGACAACAGGGTTAGTTTAGCTAGGTATACTTGACAGATTGTGATTGTTCAGGTAAAATATTTTGTAGATGTTGCAATCCTTGGAATGCATATGGAAATGTTGACTGGCACACCAGTCTTCTTCCCTATACTGCTGATTTGCTATTGACATTATCTCCTCCCTATTGTTTTCATGTCTTGGCTATCCCAGTCATGAGAACATGCATGCTGACCCTCTTTACAAAGTGAAAGTTGTGGAGCATACTGTAGATAACAATTATTTTGAAAACCTTAGATGTGGAGAGAAATTTAAACCATAAACTTTTCTCTGATAGACACTGCCACAAAACGTCAAATGCATTATTGATAATTCAGCATTCTCACAACAGTTGATCCTTAGCCTTGACTGGTGAATGAGAGTCCCAAGTACATGGGCGGCATGATGGCTCAGTGCTTAACACTTCTGCCTCACAGTGCCAGGGACCTGGTTCAATTCCTGTCTTGGGTGACTGTTTGTGTGGAGTTTGCACATTCTCCCTTTATCTAATGGGGGTTTCCTCCAGGTGCTCTGGTTTCCTCCCACAGTCCAAAGATGTGCAGGTAAGGTGAGTTGGCCATGCTAAATTGCCTATAGTGTTTGGTGCATTAGTCAGGGGTAAATGCTGGAAAATGGGTCTGGGTGGGTTACTCTTCGGACTTGTTGGGCCAAATGGCCTGTTTCCACAGTGTTAGGAATCTACAGGCAGTTCTGTTATAATGGGGATTTCTTCAACACGAATTGGCGATAACATGGTTGATGACTTTCGATCTGTATTTGTAAAACATGAACTTACCTTACCTATATTGGCTGTAACGTGATTCCGGTCTCATTGGTTTAAATCGTGCTGCTATTATGTGATTTTCTTATGACGTAAGATTGCACAGGAACTGAACTATCATGTTATATCAGAATAGACTGTAATGATTGAATTGAGTAGGTTATATTTCCTTGTTATCACCTCAAATTTTTGCATTTCAATATCTGACAAATAGGTGTATTACGTCAAAGGCTTGATGTAGACCTCATTGTTCTGCATGATTTAATTTGGCAGTTTTATACCATCTCCATCCTGACATTTAAAATTTCTTTTAAGTCATAAAGGACCACAATGACAACTGAAGTGCTGACCAACAGCATCTCAAGTGCCATGTTTGCAAAAGGAAGTAGCCAAATTACATTTGGTTAAAAATTTATGAAGGAGTAGAAATGTTCCACTTGATTCCAGCCTGCTGTTGGACACCACCTTCCTGTGCCTTACACCTACAGAACATAGAACATAGAACATAGAACATTACAGCGCAGTATCAGCCCCTTCAGCCCTCGATGTTGCGCCGACCTGTGAAACCAATCTGAAGCCCATCGAACCTACATTATTCCATTTTCGTCCATGTGTCTATCCAACGACCATTTAAATGCCCTTAAAGTTGGCGAGTCTACTACTGTTGCAGGCAGTGTGTTCCATGCCCCTACTACTCTCTGAAACTCATTGCCTGCAACAGTAGTAGACCTGTGCCTAGTTTTCTGTGAACTGATCTTTGTCTTTTAATATGATTATCATAGTATCTGTATGGTATCCTGATCAATTTTATGTTTCTTAACATGTTTTGTGCAAAAATGCCCGATCAATTTTACGTTTCTTAACATATCTGTATGGTATGCCTCATGTCTCCAACAAACCCATCACAGTTGTGTCCTGATGAGAGCAGAGGACATATCCACGCATGGGATGTACGTGTTGCTGGCTGGACCATCTGAAATCACTTTTGAATATAACTAGCTTATTCACAGATCAGTTCAGAGTCAACCACATTTCTGTGTGTCTTGTAGCCAACCCAGGTGACAACATTATATTCTAATCAAGAGTCACTGGACTCAAAGCATTAACTCTTCTTTCTTTCCATAGATGCTGCCAGATCTGCAGAGTTCCAACAGCAATTTCTACTTTTGTTTCAGGTCTCCAGTATCCGCAGTTCTTTGTTTTATTTTAAGGACAGCAGTTTCCTGCCCTAAAGGACATTAGTGAACCAGATGGGCTTTTACAACAATTCACTTTCAATTTCAAATTTTAAAAAAAATTGAACTTCAAGCATCTGCCATGGTGGATTTGAAACTGAGTCCCTGGGATCTCTTGAATTCGGGTCTCGCAAAAATACCACTTGGCCATTTTCTCTCCTATTTTTGCACAATTGTCTCGCTCGGTGTAGTGGTTTGCAGTTGTAGCTTCATAAAGTCACTGACATCTACAGCATAGAGAAAGGCCCTTTGGTCCATTCTGTCCATGTGTATCAAAATAAGCACCTAACTATTTTGAGGACTAAGAACCAGTTCTGAGGAATGGTCACCAGACCCGAAACATTAACTGTGGTTTCTCTTCACAGATGCTGTCAGACTTGCTCAGCTTTTCCAGCACCTTCTGCTTTTGTTTCTGTTTTACAGCATCTGGTTTATACCTAACTATTCTGAACGGATTTTCCAGCACTTGATCCATTGGGTGCCATGGCATCTCAAGTGTACATCTAAATAATCTGGAGTTCCTGATTGGTCTCAATGCTTAATTGATTGTGAGCCTATGTGTTTAAAGACATGGAGAAGGATTTAAGAAGCAGAATAGCCAAGATAAGTAAGCAGACGTTATGAATGATGATGCAGAGAATATAGTCCTCGATTTACAATGAGCTCAGGACAACCACACCCACTCACTTTTGTGCCTTGTGAAATATATATCTAACATGTGAATGATTTTGCTTGGAAGTTTTGCCTTTTCAGAAAGTGTTCCAGTTAGCAGTGCATTCTGCTAACTGCATTTGAGTATTTGAGGAGTAGGGGTGTAAAGGTTGGCCAGTTAGAAGGCTCACATCAAATATCCAATACAGTAGCCCAATTTTCTAACTGTTTAAAATTCTTCTAAACTTCAACACTTAACTCTCTCACTCATCCCAATGCTACCTCCATGCTCCTCACCTTCCACTCACTCCATATTACCCCATAACCCCTCAAGTGACTCAAGCCACATGATCCCTCCTCAGATCCTACGTACACCTCATGCCACATCCATGCGCCCCTGCATCCTACGTGATTGTTCACCCAGTATCCACTATGTCCAGCCTTCAGCAGCCAGGCAACAGCATTGGCATTAGCTTAAAATCATTGAAAACATAATCATTTCATGATCTATTAAATCCCTGAATTTAAATAGCGATCACAGATACCAGAAAGGAGAAAAATAAAAACTCTAATTTATATAAAATGCAATTATTTGAATGCTTAATAGATTTATAAACAAACAAGACACCATCATCAAAGGCATAATCTGTTAGTTTTAGCCTTTTAGAACTGTCAAAAAATCTTGGATCAATTGTCCACCTGCTGAGCTGAATTCACTGTTAATTATTCATTATTTTTGAAGCACATAAATCACTCATAATAGCCAATACTGCCATACCAAAAGCATCCAACGACATTGTCTGAAATTCACAGGACTAATGGTGTCTAATTTCCATTTTGATAGAGGATATCTGTGAATCAATTGAAATGAGTAGGTGTTGGAATTTTCTTTTCCAATGAACCATTTGAAAACATAAGTATTGACCAACGTGATACATAAAGGAGAGGTGCTAAAAGGCTGGCAGCACTCCAGGTGAAGAAGTCACCAGACCCAGATGGGATACATATTAGGTTGCTCAGAGAGGTAAGGGAGCAAATTTTGAAAGCATTGACAGAAATTTTCTAGGCCTCTCTGAATACAAAATTAGTGCAGGGAGACTGGAGGATTGCAAGTATGATGCCATTGTTTAAGAAAGGGGCAAAGGATAACTCAGAAAACTACAGATCTGTCAGCTTGACAACAAAAGTGGGAAAACTGATGGAGGCCATAATATAGATAAGATAAATATACACTTAGAGTAAAAAAGTTAATACTAGACAGTCAAAACGACTGTCAAGGGCAGGTTATGTATGACAAATTTAATTGAGTTCTTTGACGAGTTGACTCAGGCAATGCATGAGGATAGTGCTATATGTAGATGTACATTTGGACTTGCAGAAAGTATTTGATATGGTGCTACATGACAGGTTAGTTATCAAATTCAAAATGCTTTGGATTGATGGGTTCTTGGCAGCATTGATTAGATGTTGGCTAAAAGGTAGGAAACAGAGGGCATAGAGATAGACACTACTCAGACAAGACAAGAGATGAAAGTGGTGGTTCCCAGGTACCGGTGTTGTGACCCTTGCTTTTTCTGATTTATATCAATAATTTGGAGATGGATTTTAAGGGTAAAATCTCTATATTTGCAGATGATATTAAACTAGATCAATATTGAATCGGGAGGATGATGTTGAGTGGCTTCAGAGAGACATTGAGTAGTTGGCCAAATAGGCAGACACCTGCCAGATGAATTCAACTGCTGAGAAATGTGGAGAATGCATTTTGGTAGAAGAGACATGGAGAGACAACAGAGGCTCAATAGCACAACTTTGAGGATAGTATGAAAGCAGAGGGACCTTGAGGTTCAAGTGCATAATTCTCTGAAGGTCGCTAGGCAAGTTGAAACAATTGTTAAGAAGGCTTACAGCATCTTTGGGTTTATGCATAAAGGCACAGTGTATAAAAGCAAGCAAATCATTAGTCAGACCACATTTGGAGTATTGTGTTCAGTTCTGGGCATCTTATTTAAGGAAGGATGTTAAAATCTTGGACAGAGTGCAGAGGAGATTTATTAGAATGATACCAGAAATAAATGATTTTAAATGCAAGGAAGCATTAGAGAAATTTAACTTATTCTCCTTGGGGCAGAAAAGTTTCAAAGGTTATCTTAATCAATTTTGACAGAGAAGAGAAGGATATTCTGTTTCCAATAGTTGGTCTGTCAATACTGATGAGTCACAATTTTAAAATTGTCAACAAAACAGCTAGAGGTCTGGGGCGGCACGGTTGCACAGTAGTTAGCACTGCTGCCTCACAGTGCCGGAGACCCAGGTTCAATTCCCGCCTCAGGCGACTGACTGTGTGGAGTTTGCACATTCTCCCCGTTCTGCGTGGGTTTCCTCCGAGTGCTCTGGTTTCCTCCCACAGTCCAAAAAAAAATGTGCAGGTTAGGTGAATTTGCCATGCTAAATTGCCCATAGTGTTAGGTGTAGGGGAATGGGTCTGGGTGGGTTCCGCTTCAGCGGGTCGGTGTGGACTTGTTCAGCCGAAGGGCCTGTTTCCACACTGTAGGTAATCTAATCTAAAGTGAGATCAGGAGAAACTTCTTTGCTCAGAGTTGTTAGGAATTGCTGCCTAAGAGAGTGCTGGGTGGATTCCATAGGACATCATAAAAGGGAGCTTGATATGTTTCAAAGTGATGAATTTAGAAGGCTGTGGAGATCAAGCTGAAGAATGGGCTAGCTGGGTAGCTCTTTCAGGAGCTAGTATAGACATGATGGGCTGAATGGCCTTCTTCTGTACTATAGAACTCAATGATTCTACAATTACTAATTGCCTCTGCCCTGAAAAACAAAACAAAGTGTCATGTTTGCACTCTCATTCCCATCTCCGTTTGAAGATACAAATCTAGCCCATAGTGCCACAAACCCATCTCAGGGTCAAGCAGGGATTAAATATTACAACAACGTTAATTTACCAATAAATTTACCAAGAAAAAAAATCTGGCTTATCCAAATGTGGACATTTCAGTTGATAGTACTGAGTCATTTGAAGTACGCATAGAGTTGATGGAACATTGTCACTAATTATGGTGAAGGCTATGAATGATGGAAAATGTTCAGTGCAGGGAAACAGAGATTCCAGATCTTAGAACCTGTAGCTATCAAGATCAACTAAAATTGGTAGTGTATTATTGTGCATATTCTAATAGGAGATACAATTGAGGTTTTAAAGCTAAAGTGACTGGAGATAATATGGTTATATTACTTACTTGAAATATTAGCAATGGAAGGACTAATGTTCATGCCTTTAAAATCCATAGACAAAATTAGATGTCAGGAAGTATTTATTTTCACTCAGAGCCATTGCCATCTGGAACAGATGGTTGTGACATGTGTCGAGTATGGAGTCACTATAACCCTTAATAGGAGAGCTTGACAAGTTCTTGATAGAAAAAGGTATTTCCAGTCATAGAAGATGTGCTGTTAGTTAGTAATGATTGTGATGAGTCATTTTTTTTTTACAGTTTCTTTGGTCATGTTAGATTGCCTGAGGAAGTCAGTGAACCATTTTCTAAAGTGTTTTCTGAATCAGCCACAAAGCATTTGTTTTTCCTCTTTTCAAGGGGTGGCATAGTGAATATTGTCACAAGGTTGCATCATTAAATGGTTGGGAAGTGCAGTTGGATCTGATTGTCTTTTCTCTCATGCAAACACTATACTTTGTTTGTTTTTCTTTTGCTTTCTTTTGTAAGTTAGCAGAAGTGTGTATTCTATTTTTGGTTCAGATACATCATTAGGAAAATATACAACACAATACACAACATTGGCAATCTATCTGACAATGTGGAAAATTGCCCAGGTGTGTCCTGTCCACAAAAAGTATAGGATCAATCCAGAACTTGGTCAATTACTGCCCCGCCAGTCTTCACCTGATCATCCGTAAAATGGTGGAAGGTGTCACTCACAGTGCTGTCAAGCAGAACTCGATCAGCAATATCCTACTGGCTGATGCTGAAACTGGGTTCTGCTATAACCACTCAGCTACTGACATCATTGCAGCTTTGGTTTAAGAATGGACAAGAGAGCTGGATTACAGGGGTGCGGTGACGTCATGTTTGCATTTTACCAAGTGTGGCATTAAGGAACCTAGTAAATCTACAGTCAACTGGAATCAGGAAAAAAACCCTCCACTAGTTGGAATCAATGATAACACAAGGGAATTGGTTGCAATTTTTGGAGGCCACCTAAGCTCCATGACTTGTCTGAATGATTTCTCAGGTTAGTGTTCAAGGCTCAAACATCTAATGATGTTCCCTTCATCATACCTTGGGGATGTTTACTGATTAGTGCATAATGTTCAGCACCGTTCAAAACTGCTTAGAGACTGAAGCAGCCCTTGTTCAAATACAGCAAAACCTGATCAATATCCAGGTTTGGGCTGAGAAGTATGTGACAATGGACAATCCCAAGTATGGATGGTTTTTACTTTTTATTCCAAAATACCTTATTTTTAAAGGAAAAGCTGCATTAGGAAAACTATCAATTTAAATTTAGTGACTGTGCAAGTCCTGAATGGAAGCTTTGGAACGTCAGACATGCAAATTGTTACAGAATCTTCAAACAAGGAAACATTTAACACAAGACAATGAGCGAGCAGACTATTTCTACTGTCATGTGAAAATGATATCTTGAGGCCTTTGTGGTGCAGTGGGAGAGTCTCTATGTCAGTGAGGCATGGGTTCAAGTCCTACCTGCTCCAGGGCTGTGTGATAACACCTCTGAAGAGTGTGATTAGAAAATGTCCAGACACTTCTGTTTTTCCCTCTTACAATATACAAAAAAAGATTTCAAAAAGCCAGTTGCAATTCTACTGTGCTGAGACTAATGGAACTAAACATTCACATGTGAACTTACTTGGATTCGAGCATTAGCAGGTTGTGAAGGTCACAGTTGAAGAACATTTCACTAGTTAGCCCTGTGTTGTAAGCAAAGACCTTCTTTAACTGTGAGTGCTGCAAAGTAAAAGAATCAGCCTACAAAACCAAGAGTTTCGAAAGAATGACTTCTTTCATCTTCTCATGTCAATTTTACCAATCACCTTCACTTCAATGGCCACAATGTTCAATTATCGACTCTTCATGAACATTTCAGAGACTGATCTATATGCATATTATTCTTCGAACTTTTAACTTTTTGGACTCATCTCATTTGTAATCTGTGTGTATGTGCACTTAATTATTTTATATTTAGTAATTAATAAATTATTTCTTTATATTGATTAAAGACAGCCTAGTTAAATTGACTTCTTTTAAAATTTAAGTTAATTTGGGCCTGGCAGAAAGGTAATCTCAAGTAATCTTTTCTAAATTAACCCTGTTACAACCAATTGAGGATGCAGGTGAATAAAAAGGGGCACCAATTCATCCATTCTCATCGAGGAAATTAACAGTTAGGTTATTCTGACTGGAATCTTCACAAAATGAGGACCATAAGTCACAAATAACATCCGTACCACACAAGTGCCAGGCAATGATCATCTCCAACAAGAGATAATCTAATTATCATCCCTTGACATTCAATGGCATTACCATCATTGAAACTCCACTATCTATATTCTGGGGGCTTTACTATTGATGGGAAACTGAACTATGCAAGCAATATAAGTATCCACAATATAAGTATTGTGGATACAAGAGCAGATCAGAGCTTAGAAAAATACACTTCCTGATGTCACAAGGTTTATCCACCATCTACACAGACAAGTCAAGAGTATCACATATTATTTGCTTCCCTAACTGAATGCAGTTTCAGCAAAATTCAACAAGCTTGACATCATCCATGATAAAACAGCCAGTTTGATGGCTATGATCTATAAAGTCACTCCCTCAAACTACCAATGCTCAGTAGTAGCAGTATGTATCATCTGCAAGGTATATTGCAGAAATTCACCAAGACTCCTGAGGACCTTCCGAACCCATGACCAATACCATTCAGAAGATCAAAGGTAACAGAAATATGGGAACACCACCACTTGCAAGTTCTTCTTTAAGGCACTCATCATCCTGATTTGGACCTATACTGGTTTTCCTTGTGTGTCATTGGATCATAATCCTTGAATTTCCTCCCTAACAACATTGTGGGTGTACACACTCCAAATAGACTACAGCCATTCAAGAAGGCTGTTCACCATCACTTTCTCAAGGGCAGTTAGGCATGGGCAATCAATGTTGTTCGGCCAGTGACCCCTACACTCTGACTGAATGAAATAAAGATCCTGATCAATATGGAAACCAATATTGAATACACCACTTAGTTTGAAAGAGGTTGATTTTGCATGCAGCACAGGAACAAAAAAAAATTCATTTTTGTGTTGCGTTATTCAGTTGGTTGTAGGACTGCATTGTGCCATAGGAAGAAGGATTTAGTTGCATGCATTAGAGCAAATCAGCAAAAAATTTCATTAATAATTTTATGCTATATTTGTACTTCAGTTATTTCAATGATATTCAGGCAGTCCCTGGGCTGTGAACAGGCTCTGTTCTTGAGCCTGTTTGCAAGTCAATTTGTAAACAAGTCAGAAATCATTGCAGGACAATATATAGGAGCCATTCGCAAGTACAAGCAATGTTCTGTGTCAGGTTTTTAAAATTACACTCTTTAAAAGAATGTACTTGTAAGTACAAGCATTTGTAAGTCGAACATTCATAAATCAGGGACCCTTGCAATTGAACTATTTTTATATAATCTACTGTTGCTATGAAGCAGATGCATTGCAGAACAATCTAAAATGTTCCTGAAGTGATGGAATTAAAAGATGAGGTCTTCCAGAAAAATATTGGTTTGAAAAGGATCAAGGTCCATGTGGTAAAGGTTAACCCACAATGTTGTTAGGAAGGAAGATCAAGGATTGTGATCCAGTGACACACAAGGAAAGCCAGTAGAGGTTTGAGTCAGGACAATGAGTGCCTTGAAGAAGAGCATACAGGTGGTGGGTGGCACAGTAGCTCAGAGATTAGCACTACTGCTTCACAGCATCAATTCCAGCCTTGTGTGATAGTCTGTGTGGAGTTTGCATATTGTCCCTGTGTGGGATTCCTTCAGGTGTTCCAGTTGCCTCACACCATCCAAATATGTGCTGAATAGATGGATTGGCCATACTAAATTGTCATGTTGTTGGCTAGCTATGGTAAACATAGGGTTACAGGTAGAGGGTAGCAGTCCAGATCTGGGTAGGATGCTGTTCAGAGGGTCAGTACAGACCAATGGGCCAAATGGCCTTTTTCAGCATTGTAGGGATTCTGGCTATAATGATCATACTCTTTGTAGAGCACACTTGGAATGTAATGCAATAGAACTCAGATGAACTCTGTCTCCATTTTTACTTTTTTCTTCTTATCTATGATTTTTGTCATCAATATAGACCCCATGATATGGTTTAGAGTGTGATGCTGGAAAAGCACAGCAGGTCAGGCAGTATCCGAGGAGAAGGAGAATCGTTGATTCGGGCATAAGCCCTTAATATGGTTATAGTATAAATGGGTGTTCTGTTTTGACCAGATCTGGTGCAGTGGGATGAGCATGACACAAGGACATAAACAGGTTAGGTATACGGACAAAAACTTAGTAAATAAAATGTGTGGTTGTGAGGTTGTGCATTTTGCCAGGAAGAACATAAGAGCTGAATATTAAATAAATAGAAAAGGACTGCAGAAATCTGTGGAACAGAGTGAGAGACAATAGACAATAGGTGCAGGAGTAGGCCATTCTGCCCTTCGAGTCAGCACCACCATTCATTATGATCATGGCTGATCATCCTCAATCAGTATCCAGTTCTTGCCTTATCTCCATTACCCTTGATTCCACTATCCTTACGAGCTCTATCCAAATCTTCATTGAAAGTATCCAGAGACTTGGCCTCCACAGCCTTCTGGGGCAGAACATTCCATACACCCACCACTCTCTGGGTGAAGAAGTTTCTCCTCAGCTCTGTTCTAAGTGGCCTACCCCTTATTTTTAAACTGTGTCCTCTGGTTCGGGACTCACCCATCAGCAGAAACATGCTTCCTGCCTCCACAGTGTCCAATCCTTTAATAATCTTATACGTCTCAATCAGATCCCCTCTCAGCCTTCTGAACTTAAGCGTATACAAGCCCAGTCGCTCCAATCTTTCAGCGTAAGATAGTCCCGCCATTCTGGGAATTGACCTTGTGAACCTATGCTGCACTCCCTCAATAGCCAGAATGTCTTTCCTCAAATTTGGAGACCAAAACTGCATACAATATTCCAGGTGCGGTCTCACCAGTGCCCTGTACAGCTGCAGAAGGACCTCTTTGCTTCTATACTCAATTCCTCTTGTTATGAAGATCAGCATGCTATTAGCATCCTTCACTGCCTGCTGTACCTGCATGCTTTCATTGACTGATGTACAAGAACACCTAGATCTCGTTGTACTGCCCCTTTATCTAATTTGACTCCATTTAGGTAGTAATCTGCCTTCTTGTTCTTGCTACCAAAATGGATAACCACACATTTATCCACATTAAACTGCATCTACCATGCATCCTGTCCAGGTCACACTGTGTTCTCCTAACATCCTCCTCACATTTCACCCTGCCACCCAGCTTTGTGTCATCAGCAAATTTGCTAATATTACTTTTAATACCTTCATCTATATCATCAATATATATTGTAAAAAGCTGCGGTCCCAGCACTGATCCCTGCGGCACACCACTGGTAACCGCCTGCCATTCTGAAAGGGAGCCGTTTATCACTACTCTTTGTTTCCTGTCAGCCAACCAATTTTCAGTCCATGTCAGTATTTTGCCCCTAATAGCATGTGCCCTAATTTTGCTTACTGACCTCCTATGTGGGACTTTATCAAAAGCTTTCTGAAAGTCCAGGTATACTACATCTACTGGATCTCCCTTGTCCATCTTCTGAGTTACATCCTCAAAAAAATCCCGAAGATTAGTCAAGCATGATTTCCCCTTCATAAATCCACGCTGACTCTGACCTATCCTGTTACTGCTATCCAGATGTGTTGTAATTTCGTCCTTTATAATTGACTCCAGCATCTTTCCCACCACGGAGGTCAGACTAACTGGTCTATAATTCTCTGTTTTCTCTCTCCTTCCTTTCTTAAAAAGTGGGACAACATTAGCCACCCTCCAATCTGCAGGAACTGATCCTGAATCTATAGAACATTGGAAAATGATCACCAATGCAGCCACGATTTCTAGAGCCACCTCCTTCAGTACCCTGGGATACAGACCATCAGTTCCCGGGGACTTATCAGCCTTCAGACCTAACAGTCTCTCCAACACCATTTCCTGCCTAATATAAATTCCCTTCAGTTCAGGTCCTTCAGCCACTATTACATCTGGGAGATTGCTCGTGTCTTCCCCAGTGAAAACAGATCTAAAGTACCAATTCAACTCTTTGCCATTTCTTTGCTCCCTGTAATAAATTCACCCATTTCTGTCTTCAAGGGCCCAATTTTAGTCTTAACCATTTTTTTTCTTTTCACATACCTAAAAAAGCCTTTACTATCCTCCTTTATATTTTTGGTCAGTTTACCTTCGTACCTTTTTTTTCTTTGCATATTTCATTTTTAGTTATCCTCTGTTGTTATTTAAAAGCTTCCCAGTCCTCCGATTTCCCACTCATCTTTGCTATGTTATACTTTTTCTCTTTGGTCTTTATATGGTCCTTAACTTCCCTCATCAGCCACGGCCATCCCTGCCTCCCCTTAGGAACTTTCTTCCTTTTTGGAATGAACTGATCCTGCATCTTCTGCATTATACCCAGAAATACCTGCCATTGTTGTTCCACTGCCATCCCTGCTAGGATATTGCACCATTGAACTTTGGCCAGCTCCTCCTTCATAGCTCCATAGTTCCCCTTATACAACTGAAATATTGTCACTTCCGATTCTACACTCTCTCTTTCAAACTGCAGAGTAAAGCTTATTGTATTGTGGTCACTACCTCCTAATGGCTCCTTTACTTCGAGGTCCCTGATCAAATCCTGAACAACATCAGATCCAGAATTGCCTTCTTCCTGGTAGACTCCAGCACAGGCTGTTCTAAGAATCCATCTTGGAGGTACTCCACAAACTCCCTTTCTTGGTGTACAGTACCATCCTGATTCTCCCAGTCTACCTGCATGTTGAAATCCCCCATAACAACTGTATGCGACAGGCCAATTTCAGCTCCTTATTCAACTTAAACACTACATCCAGGCTACTGTTTGGGGCTTGTAGATAACTCCCATTAGGGTCTTTCTACCCTTAGAATTTCTTAGCTCTATCCATACTGACTCTACATCCCCTGATTCTAGGTCCCCCCTGCGCAAGGGATTGAACATCATTCCTTACCACCCCACCCCTCTGCCAGTCAGTCTGTCCTTACGATAGCACGTATAGCCTTGAATATTCATTTCCCAGGCCCTGTCCACTTGAAGCCATGTCTCAGTTATACCCACATCGTAACTGCCAATTTCCAAATGAGCCTCAAGCTCATCTACCTTATTTAAAACTTCGTGCATTCATATATAATATTTTTAATTTGTTACTCCGCTCACCCTTCCTATCAATCCCTACTTCACTTGACCTTACGGCATGATCCTATTTTGATTTCGAAGTACTTATCCATGAATAGTGAAAAGCTGGCATCCAAGTTCACTGGATAATAGGAAAGGAAATTGAAATGATGGCCTTTATTTTGAAAGAAATGGAATATAAAAGAAAGGTAGTTAAGCTAAAAATGTACAAGTCACCAGTCACACCACAGTTGGAATGCTGTGAACAGTTTTGTCTCAGAAGGTTCACTGGGCTGATACTAGGTATGGAGAGATTATGTTACAGGAGCGGTTTCATATATTAGATCTGTACTTCTTGGGAATTTTAAAGAGTGAGAGGGGTCCTTATTGAAACATATAAGAAGCTGAGGGGACTTGACAAGGTAGATGCAGAGATGTTGTTTCTCTTCATAGAGAATCAGACCAAAGGTCATAAACTCAGAATAAGGCGTCACACATTTAAGAGAGAGATGAAGAGGAATTTCTTCTGTTAGAGGATAGAGATTCTGTGGAATTCTTTTCTGCAGAGAACTGTCGAGGCTGGGTATTTGATATATTCAAGGCTGAGGGAGGCAGATTTTTAATCAGTAAGGAAATCAAAAGGTATGGGGAAATGCAGGAAAGTGGAGTAGAAGATTATCATATTAGCCATGATCTCACTGAATGTCAGAGCAAACTCAATGGGTTAAATGCCCTAATTCTGCTCCCAATCCTTGTGGTCACTGTGAGGTGTGGCTACAGGTTGATGGACATTTTTGGAATTCCAATGGTATTTTCTTTTTGACACATAAGAGGAAGTGAGCCACAAACAAGGACTACTGAATGTCAAATGCATTAAGAAATTCGGAAGAACTGCAAAACCTGAACAATGAAAAAAAAAATCGCATTGTAGAAGATCACTGTAGGAAACTGCTATAACCCTCAGTAGAAATTCCTCATTATCCAAACAGCACCCACAATTTGCCATCGTGTAATAGTCAATTCGCGTTGATGAGACACGTTACATGCGAACAACATGTATTGACAAATATTCTCACCGCTGACAATATGATGGAAGAAAGGTCATTGAAGAAGGAGCTAAATTGGCTGGATCTTGAACACTACCCTGAAGAACTAACGACCCTGTGGCTTTGTGGTGGTGTCTCTACTTCTGAGTCAGGAAGCCTGGCTTCAAGTCTCAACTGTTCCAGAGGTGTGCATTTACATCTCTTAACAGGTTGATTAGAAAACATAAATACCCTCAAGAACTCCGTTAAAAATCACACAACACCAGGCTATAGTCCAACAGGTTTAATTGGAAGCACACTGGCATTCGGAGCGCCGCTCCTTCATCAAGTGGTTGTGGCATCTCCAAATCATGACTAAAGAACTCCTGCAGTCATGTCTTGTGGTTGAGATGATTGATCTTCCAACAACCAGAAATATCTTTCTTTTGTGATAGGTATGACTCCAACTAATGGGATGTTTTCCTCCAGATTCCTATGACTCAAGTTTTGTGAACTCAACTGAACACAACACTTGGTCAAAAGGTGCCTTGATTTAAAGGACAGGCACCCTCACCTCCCCATATTAGTTCAGCTCTTTTGTCAAAGTTTGGACTAAGGCTTCAATGAGGTGAGGAGCCGAAGGACCTTGCAGAACACAATCAGTGAGAAGATTTTTGTTCAATAGGTTTTGCTGGAGACACCCTAACTCACTTTGCTGATGACTGAGAATAGACCGGTAGGGCAGTTATTGCCTGATTTGGATTTGTTTTGCTTTTTGAGGATAGGACAAAGATGGACAATTTTCCACATTTCCAGAGATATAGAAAACAGGAACAGGAGTAGGCCATTCAGTGCTTTGAATCTGCTCCTCCATTCATTATGATCATGGTGGATCATCCAACTCAATGGCTCATTTCTGCTTCTTCCCCCATATCATTTGACCCCTTTAGCATAAAATACCATAAATATCCAGCACCTTCTTGAAATTGTACAATGTTTTGGTCTCAAATGCTTTCCATGGTGATGAATTCCACAGGCTCACCACTGTCAAGGTAAAGACATTTCTCCTCATCTCATTCTAAATGGTCTACCTGCATTCCTACACTGTGACCCCTGCTTCTGTACTCTGCGATCACCAGGAACATCTTTTCTGCAATCGCCTTGTCTGTGCTGTTAGAATTTTCTAGGTTTTTATAAGATCTTCCCTTATTCTTCTGAAATGCAGTGAATATAATCCGAATTGATTTAACCACTTCTCATACATCAACCCTGTCATCTCAGGAGTTAGTTTGGTGAACTTTTACTGTACTCCCTCGATAGTAAGAGCGTCCTCAGATAAGGAGACCAAAACTGCGTACAATATTCCAGGTATGGAGGTCTCACGAAAGCCCTATACAATTACAGCAAGTCATCTCTGCTCCTGGAATCAATTCTTCTTGCAATGATGGTAATATACCATTTGCCTACTTGATCGCATGTTGTACCTGCACGCTGTTGTAGCTGTATTGGAACAGCATGGCGAGGGGGCACAATTAGTTCTGATCTGCATTCAATTTTAACACTGGAAAGAAACTAAGCAAAAGTGAGGACTGCAGATGTTGGAGATTAGAGTCGAGAGTGTAGTGCTGGAAAAGCACAATAGGTCGGGCAGCACCGGAGGAGCAGGAAAATCAACGTTTCGGGTGTCATTCGTGATGAAGGGCTTTTGCCTGAAACGTCGATTTTCCTACTCCTCGGATGCTGCCTGACCTTCTATGCTTTTCCAGCACCACATTCTCAACTGAAAAGAAGCTACCTGCTCCTGTGGTAGCAGCCCTTGAGGTCGGGATGAGGATGTGGAAAATTGAACTGAGATGTATTGAATGCAGGACATTGATATGTTCTTGCACTCTGAAGATTTTTCTGGTAGCAAGTTTCACGTGGTGTTTGAAAGGGTAGATAGCATTTAATTATGCATGGTAAGAATGTGTGCAGGTCTTACTTTGTGACAGGAATGCAGAAAGTCACACAGAGATGGTCTCAGCTCAGTACACCAGAGGAGCATTGGAGCTTGTTGACCATGGTACTGTGATGAAGCTACAATGCCAAAACAGGCAATTGCCCATCAATGCTGACAGTCCCAATAGCTCTGGACGTTACTTTTATCTTAATTCTCTGAAGTCTAGTGACTCTTCCTCAATTTTATGGCATTTTCACACTTTATATCTAACTATGCAGCACCTCACAGTGGGTTTGCTAACAGATTATTCCTGTGCGCCCTGCAGTTGGGTTTTTCATTCATCTCTCTCTTGCTGACCTTAATTGAATGGTTCACTATGATTATGCCACAAGGAACACCTATGTCACAAATGCAATTTGGCCTGCAAATCGTCCCCATGCCTGAAAGATATAAAGTGAAGAAAATCCCACACATTGTAGGTAGGCCTCAGTTCATTTATTTCTTTTACTTCTTCTGCTATCCTAACACGAAACAGCTTAAATGTGCAGCTGTTGATTTGTGTAACTATATCACACTGAAAAATCAAAGAGAAATAGGTGAGTTTTTTTAATAACTGGCAATCCCTGTTTTTCTAGTTCGGCCTCCTTATGATGATGAATTCTGAACAGCATCAAAGGAGGCATGGATAGGGTATAGCAGACATTTGCCAGAGTAACAACAGCGATGAGGTACTGCACTTTCACAAAGGGACTAAAGACACTATATTGTTAATGTTAAGAGTACAAAGGATTAAGAGGAAAATTGACAGAGTTGGATTTATGAGTGTGTTAAATAAATTATAAGGAGAAACTGTTTCACTGTCTGGTAGAGATGACGTGGGAAGTAATACAATAAGGATAGACCTTTAAAAAGTTGATGCAAGCTCTTTGACATTCAGATTGTAAGATAATGCATCTCTCATATTATGCAAGAAATTGGACCAATGTGAAAATTGCACTGCAATATATAATGAAGATTGTTGTAACATAGTGAGAGGAAACACGGGATGATATTTTTCTTGCAGTTTGTAACATAACAGGTGGATATTATTGGAATATAAATTCAATAAACTGTGATTCACAGAATCCTAAAAATGGTCTATACTGCAAAAGTATAAATAAAATAGAGAGAATACTCGATGCAATAAATAATGTCCTTGCATACTGTAAAATTAAGTAAGTAAAACAGCAAAGAATTATGTTATTCCAATTGAGTGCTCAAGATTACTTTCAGATTCTTGGAATCAATATCATTGTTTATAATAAATTTAGTTTTTATACCAAATATTTTGTTATAAAATTTTTATCAGCAGGATTTAAAAATAATTTCATGAATAAACACAAATCAGACTGATCTCAACTTCATCAGAAGTTTTAGAAACTGCTCCTAGGTTTTCAATTCAGCACTTTATATCCTTCCAAACTTGACATGCAGTTAACAATTTCAGATCACAATTACAGATCCCATTTTCAGTTAGACACCAGGTCTATGTAATAATTCTGTCATTGCTTATTGCGTACAGTTCTGGTCACTGCATTATAGAAAGGATGTGGAAGCTTTGGAAAGGGTTCAGAGGAGATTTACTAAGATGTTGCCTGGTATGGAAGGAAGGTCCTATGAGGAAAGGCTGAGGGAACTGAGGCTGTTTTCGTTAGAGAAAAGAAGGTTGAGAAGTGACTTGAGAAGAGACGTATAAGATAATCAGAAGGTTAGATAGGGTGGACAGGGAGAGCCTTTTTCCTCGGATTGCGATGGCTAGCATAAGAGGACATAGCTTTATATTGAGGGGTGATAGATATAGGACAGATGTCAGAGGTAGTTTCTTTACTCAGAGAATAGGAGGGATGTGGAACGGCCTGCCTGCAACAGTAGTAGACTCGCCAACTTTAAGGCATGTGAATGGTCATTGGATAGACATATGGATGAAAATGGAATAGTGTAGGTTAGATGGGCTTCAGATTGGTTTCACAGGTTGGCGCGACATTGAAGGCCGAAGGGCTTCTGCTGCGCTGTAATGGTCTATGTTCTCTGTTTACATTTCTCCTAACCCCATCATTCTTTTTCTACACTTGTCCTTTTACCATCTGCTTTGCTTTAGATAACCATCCTTTTTGTCATTTGATCATTCCTACTGTCCACTCTATCATCGGCCTTCCCATTTGTTCTTTATTCCCTTCCCATATTTCCCTGCCATTTTTTTGGCATCAACTGACTGGCTTGCTGACAACATCAGGGGACGGGGCACAGCCAAACATATTGCTGTGCATCTGGAGACACATGTAGTCAAGTCTGTGTAAGGATGGCAGATTTCCTTCTCTAAGGGACATTAAGTGAACCAGAAGGGTTCTTTTAATAATCAGTGATCGTGGTTGTGTCTATCTATATGAATATCTATATTAGTTTTTAATTTCAGGTTTTTATTATTTGAAACTAAATTTCACTAGCTGCATGGTGTCATTTGATCCCACATCCCTACAGCATTAGCCTAGGCTTCTGGATTACCAGTCCAATGATACCGCTTCTGCACTTGCTTAAAAGCTGTTACATGTTTAAAGGTTCTCATTTCTGATGAATAGTCATGAACTTGAAACTCCACAGATGCTACCTAAACCTACAAGCCTCCCCAGCATCTCTGCTTTTACTCCTGAAGCTATATCATTTCACACTAAAGATCATACCACACAAAGTAGGATTAATTTGTCCTATTGCTTGAGTTTAATGTATTAATAACAAGGAAGGCTTTCTCTCTCTCTCTCTTTCTCTCTCTCTCTTTGCCATTATTCATTCCAAGTGTTTACTTTCAAAGAATTGAAAACAACATGCTTCAATAACAAACAAAACATGTTAGAACAGCATCAGATCTGTGCCAGTGAGACTTTTTAAGTAATAAAGTCCAACATGCAATTGAAGAATGAAGCTTGGGAATGTGTAGTAATTAAACCAATAGTTTATAATTCATCGAAACCTTCTGCTTGGAAATCTGCTTGCAGACGTTGTGACAAACACTCAGGTTGAACTAAATATTGGTTGTAAATTAAAGTGGGACAGCTTGTATTTTTCAATGTTACAACCTTGCATGAAGTAAGTATAAAAGTGTACTATCAAAAATAAATTGCTGTCATGAATATTAAGAAACTGGAATTGAATAAATACAACTACATTCAAGGCACTGATTTATGAATGCCTTTCAGCTAGCTAATAAAAAAAATTAACCTCATCTTACTAAATGGTTGAATGCAGAATAGAGAATTGCTCCTTTAGTGCTTTGAGGGTTAAATTAACATTGTATTGTACTTACTTATGGCATCTACAAATTGATCAAAAAAACTGTATGGAAAAAGTGGCTCAGGCAGCTCTCTGAAAAACATCTTTAGTGCTCCGGTGACGACGTGGATGTCCTCCCACTGGCTGTCATCCAAATTCAGCTTCTCTTCTGGGAAAACATGAGGAGAAATGGAACAACTGGTTTTAATGAAACAATTACAAGACACTAATTATTATGTTAATGTTTGCCTACTATCATCAGCAACTGTTAACAGCCTCCTGCACCTAGAGGTTTAGAACTGCAATTTTCCACAGAAGGACATATTCAGTAGAACACCATCTGCAGGAATGTAACATGTGCTTGTGCATACACACACACAAACACACACACAAAGACTTGTGCTCATTGACTGGAGGTGTCAGGTACACTTATACCCATAATGCTTTTGCTGGAAAATTAACATCACCATTGAACATGATTCAAAGCTATTAGCATTCAAGGCTAAGGGGGGGGGCTGTGTAGTGGCAGCAACTGCTGGCTGAGCTGAACTCATGGGACCGGCCTGCAGGCCTTGCAGAGCCAACATGAGACATATGCTAAACATGGCAATTGAAAATGAGCTATTACTTTACATGTGTCAACTCTGCCACGTACAAGGGAATTAAAGCTAACTCCCTTTTTTTTGCTTGAAATTGGTGCCAGTGAAGAATGTATGGGAGGAAGAGAAGCTATTTCAACACTCATGTGTTCCTAACAAAATGTTGTTTCCTTGTAATTATTCTTTCCTGACTTTAAAAAAAAGGTAAGTACTGTACTTCAACTCAAATAGCATCAGTACTAATGTCAAGACACATAACTAAATTACTCTAAATTCCAGATCAATCATGGCCTAATGTTTGTGCATGTAATTATTTCTATTAAAAGTAAATGTGGTTATGCCCAGCACTATGAGAAAAAATATTGCTGACTGATTTACTTAGAACAGAATTTCACTGCTACGGTTGGTGTAAAAGTGCATTAAATGGCAACGATTGGCACAGAATATCAGTATCAAGACTGTCAACTGAATGATCCAAAAAAAACTACTGAAAATGGAAGATGGGTTTTCAACAGTAATTGATAGGTTGAGAGAATACTGCATACGTGAAGAAACATATGTTAAAACAAAAATACAAAACATGCATAAGATTATTAAGCTAATGATATGAAAATCATTAACAGGGATTGGTCCTCTGGCTTTGAAAATTTCAGATCAACAGTCACCCTCTAGAAGCCATCCATTCAATAATAAAAACCTGAATGAGAAATTCAGCTACATAGTGTATAGGCAGCAGAATAATAATGCCCTTCTTCACTATCAAGACTGTATTGTCAGATCTACCAAATTATCACTACCAGCAGTTCTGAAGTAAGAGGTTATTTGTGATAGCATCCAAATTGAGGTGTTTGCCACTATATTGATATAATTATGTTTGCACAATATTTTAAATTCAATTTTACATAAATAACCTGACCATCACTCTTAAATATTCCAATGTACAATATACACACTTAATTAATTTGACGTGCAGGGATGGCTATTACATACTCAAACATGGCAGCTATTTTACACAACAGGATTAATGACCCGTTAAATCTCTTTGTTGCTTTTGGTTGAGAAAAGAATGCCACAAGAGTGCCAAGAGAACTATCTACACTGCTTTTAAAAGTATACAGGATTTGTGATGTCTCATCTGAAATACTACATCTCCAGCAATGCAATACTCCAAAGGTATTGTACCAGAGTATCAGTCCAGATGTGAGATCTACAACATGGACAAAGGTCAACTCAATTAAGCTGAGAAATAACCAGAGATATCCTGGATTTACTCAATGGCATAGAGTCTTTCTTTCATTATGAAAAGAGGAAGAATAGGTGAAGTCCCCATATATAGTACTTAGAACTTTTCTGGGGACAGGTTGCATTCCTTGCATGTGTTATGCAGTGGCAGCTGCCTATATCAATCTTCTCTGAATTTGATGTCTAAAATGTAATGTGCACCAGATTAGACCTGGCAGGAGCAAGTATGAACTTTATTGATTTGTTTGAGTAACCAGAGTACTCTTTTGGACAGGTAAAGCACCCCTTTTTGATATGATCTTGGGACACCTTTGGTGAAGAGCTAGTGACTTCTTGAAGAAACAAGGTCCACTTTGGGATTATTAAAATTAGGCATGAATGTGCGCAAAAATATATCATCCCATTGTAACTGTTATGTTCATTTGAACAATCAAAAGGAAATGTCAAAAACACCTGTCAAAATTTTCAACAAGAATCATCAGAATAAATTTAACAAAAACAAGAGGAATTGTCAAAGAACATCTTTTGTAGGTGCCTAGAAGATCTGTCAAAACACTATCAAGCTATCTAGATATTTAACATTCCTTCTATTTACATGTAAAAAACATTGTTTGGCATGTTGAAAATATCATCACTTGATATTTCACTCTGTTGACATAAGACTGAGGGTTTTCATTACTAGATTAGTGCTCCATGTCTGATTTCACTGCATGTCACAATCTCTATGTGGTCCATAGCACTTCACAATTTGATTGATGGCTTCAAGTAGTCATAGACTACTTGACATAAGACTATGACTTCAAAAGCTTGTTTTATAAAGTGTTATAAAATTAATGAAGTGCATATTCTTGTACTTAAAGGAAGTTTAACATTGTAAATTACCTTTCATGACAGAGTGATTCCTTTAAATAAAGATTGCAGTAGACTTTTAAAACTGTATCACATTTCATCTCAACATTGATCCTGACATCTGCCCAGATTGTTTATTAGGTTAGTTGGACCAATAAGTATAAGGGAAAAGGATGTTGTGTGAGGATCATGGGTTGAAACTAGTTGTCACCTTACAGTCACTATGCAAACTGAGTGACATGAGAGTGTGAAGAGGTTAGCACGAGATATATGAGAGATTTTGATGGAAGGTGGAGGGGCTTAGATTGACACAGAGGCTATAAGAGGAAATGGACATGGGTAAAGGAGTACAGATTGGCATGGACATTATGATGAGTTATAGGGGCATTAGTGAAGAGCATAAGTTAGTATGGCTGAGGTATGGAGGAATAGGAGAGTGGTCAGCGTTATAAGGCTGTCTTATGCTTCATTGGTTAAGATTAAAATAGTGCTGGGACACCAAAATAAGCCTTCCACCCAGCCTGTCTCTGCATTCATTTAGGGTCACCTGGCCTAACTCACACAAGAACCTGTCACCGTAGGCTGACAACTCCACATTCTGGGGTATTTTCTCCCAGGTTATGTTTGTGCAGGAGGGACATGACCTGACTCTGCGTTCCCGAACAGGAAGCAAAGATTCAGGCCTCAGTTTTTCATCCAGATGCTCACTACCATCTAGGTGTTCCAATATAGAAGTGGGATTTATGCCCTACCTCTGCGTAGAGTGAGGCAAAAGGGGAATAGCCCTTCATTCATTCATGAGATGTGGGCATCACTGCTTAGGCCAGCATTTATTGCCCATCCTTAGTTGTCAAGTTAAAAATCAACTACATTTCTATGAGTCTGGAGTCACATGTTGGCCTGACCATGGAAGAATAGCAGATTTCCTTCCCTAAAGGACATCAGTGTACTAGGTGAGTTTTTTTCCGACAATCTGCAATGGTTTCATGGTCATCACAAGACCCTTCTTTATTGCAGTCTAATTCCACCATTTGCCACGGTGGGATTATGAACCTGAATGCCAGTGACATTAGCTGAGTTTCTGAATTAATAATCTAGCCATAATACCATTAGGCTATTCCCTCTGAAATGTGTTACTTTTGTGTTACTTTATTTATGCAGTCAAAAGTATCTCTGTTTATTACTGTGCAAATTGCCATTATTCAATAAAATCATTAGATTTCAAACAACTTCACCAGATTATGTAGTTTGAGGTAAAAAGGATTGTAATATTGCGTCAAATTATTCCTAAGTGATCTTTTAAGCGATCAAAAACACAAAGCTTTTAAATTCTTTTAATATGTTTTAAATTATATGAGGATTTTTGAGTCAATTTGAAAAAATAGACATATTTATATAAACATATAACAGGGCAAAAAGGTTGCAGAGTTTCAACACAATTTATATTTGGTGGAGTGCTCGGATTGAAACATGGAGGCATCATGCTGCCTGCTCATTTAAGTGACTGTACCATGTTGTCCATCATTGATTATGCCACTGACAGGCTGCAAGTTCAGCCTAGACCAAGGACTCTCTGTGTGATCATTATGATATGCAGACTGCAAGTGCTGAAGGTAGCTTAGCTCTCTTAAAGGGGAGGCGAATTCTGCTTCAGCATGCAATAATTAGTGGAAAAGTTTTGTGTGTATGATTAAAGTCTCTTAAGGTACAGTGTCTTTTTACTTCTAGATTTTGGTAAACAGTGTATTGTGATGGTCCACAAAAGAGGAATGAAATGCAGCAACCTATGAGGGATTACAACTATAGGCTATTAACGATAATAGGTTTCCTCCTGAGATGCCTTCAGACTGCCCTTGTTAAGATGCAGCGTCACTCCCTTTTGGTTCCTTACAACTTTTTGGAACCCTCCCTCATTGATTAGGTTAGTTGTTTTTAGATTTCCTATGGTGTGGAAACAGGCCCTTCGGCCCAACCAGTCCACACTGATCCTCTGAAGAGTAACCCATCCAGACCCATTGCCCTCTGACTAATGCACCTAACATTATGGGCAATTTAACATGGCCAATTCATTTGACCTGCACTTCTTTTGGACTGTGGGAGGAAACTGGAGCACCCGGACGAAACCCATGCAGACACGAGGAGAATGTGCAAACTCCACACAGACAGACATCTGAGGCTGGAATCAAACATGGGACCCTGGTACTGTGAGGCAGCAGTGCTTACCATTGTGCCACCGTGCTGCCCTAACACAATTTAATACAATGTGATGTAATACACAACACTGCCACTCAGTCTACAACAGCAAAAGAAAGCACAAAGCATTTTGTTTAAAAGCCCCACGCTTATGTCTTTAAGCAGTAATTGTGGAAGAAAGCGCAAAGCATCTTGCTTAAAAATCACATGCTTATGTCTTTAAATAGTAATTGTGGCTGGAGCGTGTGTAGGGTGGAGGTTTGGGGGGACGGTAGTGGGTTTATAGTAGATGAGGTGGATTCCATTTTTCTGATCAACACATTCATTTGACTAATGTTTAAGAGAAGGTAGTTTTGATGCATAGCTTCCCCAGAAGCTAGTGTGCTTTGTCTCAAATTAATGTATTCATGGATCTTCTAGTCCACCTCTTGAAGATATGGAAAAATAGAATATTGTTGAAATTAAGAATATTGAATACGCCTTAAGTAACTAAACTTCACTTAGTTAAATCATATGATCAAATTGTTGCACAAATGCAAATCATGTATCTTGATCTTATGTTTCATCGAACCCAATTTTTTTTCCCAGGGACAAAAATGTTATTTAATTTCTTCCCTTAATCTTAAACCATTAAAACAGAACTGTTTTATTTCTTTTGATCTTTTCTAAAGTCTCAACTGATTATGAATAAATAAAACAGTTTTCTCTCTTCAGGTTATTGCAGATCCAAGTGCTGGATTTTGCCATGGGCTTCAGGATCCTGAGAAGAGACCAAATGAGGTCCCTGAGCCCACACTTTCTGTGACTGAGACATGTTGCACAAGGATGTTTCTGGAGGCAGCCTCTTAATTGGCCATCTTCTTGCTTACCATTCAGTTAAGGCCGATGGGCAGACTCTTGATGTTGCCAGGCCAATCAGAGGGTTGGCAGCTTTGGACTGTCAGCAGATTCATCAAGAGAGTGGGTATTGCTTGTGGAGTAAAGGGTTGGTTATATTTTTACTCTAAAAATAGCTGCTGAGCGTATTTGAAATGGGCTATGTCATTGTGATGCTAGATTGTATTAAATTGGAATCTGAGTTTGACAGATTCCATATGAAGTCTTCTCTTATCATGCCTTTTACCATCCCATTCAGTCACTAGATATTAGACATTGGTTTGCTGCGGGTCAGTCAGACGTCCAAGGGGGACTCAACATAGAGGAACTTTCGCTGACCTGCATGAGCCGTTAAATTCGCTCAATCCAGCCTGATGTGCATATGGAAAAAGGAATTGGATTAGTATGGGCCCCAATTGTGGCCCTTTGCTCCTTCAGACCCCTGCCTGGGGTGCCTTAACAATGCAAGTTGGCTCTGATAGAAACAGAACTGCAAATTAGCTGTGCCAACTGAGTGTCAAAAGATGATGGTTAAATTCTGTCTTGTTGAAGATTGTCATTGTCTGACATTTGCATGGTGCAAATGTTACTTACCACTTGTCAGCCCAAGCCTGAATATTGTCCAGGTCTTGCTCCATTTTGACACAGACTGCTTCTGTATCTAAGGAGTCCTAAATGTTACTGGACATGATGCAATCATCAGCAAACATCTTCATTTCTGACCCTATGATAGAGGGAAGCCCACTGGTAAAGCAGCCAAAACTGGTTGAGCCTAGAGCACTCCCCTGAGGAACATCTGCAGAGACGTCCTGGAACTGAGGTGAATGACTTCACACAGCCTCCATATTCAGATCTATGATTGTGAGTTTCTGCTCATAATATTATTACCTAATTATCTTCAATAATCGGTTTATTTCCTTTATTGATGGGATTATAAAATCAAAAGTAATGTTGAATCATCAAACATTGGAACGATTTTAACTTTCTACCCAACTACCTTTACAAAACCAAAAGTCTTTATCTTATAAATTAAATGATGTGCATTATAGTTTATGAGTATAAAATTACAGGCAAAAGTGTAAATCACTTTATAAAATTGTTCCACAGGTTGGAGTTTTTAACATTATGCAGAAGTTGGAACGAATAGTAACTTTGGAAACTGCAGGACCTTAAACATATCCTTTTTTGAAATTAGCTTTTAATCATCAAACCAGCCCATTCACATGTTGGCCTTCTCCAGATCCCCATCTGTTTGATTGAAAACACTTCAGGAGTATCCTTTTATTACATTACATGGTTTTAATTTAAATTGACTATAGCCTAGTGGGTCTGTTCAGAACAGTCAGTGCTGAACAATGACATCAAGAGCCTAAGGCCTAATGTGGCGTACAGTCACTTTAAAGAACAGAGGTTTTCAGTTTGTTGAAGTCTGTCAACTACTTTGAGTGTTAATTCTCACCAGGGTGTCACACCCCCTACATGTCTCTTTTGATACAATCTGTTTCATTTGTCTTCAGTTAATTCAAATCTTACCACCTTCACCCCATTACCCCAACTCACTTTCCATATTGTCTGGGCTTATTCAAATCAATTGATCCCTTCCCATAACTCCTGCCAACCTTTCACATTATAATCCAGTACTTTAACTTCATTTTTTAAAGAAAAATTATTAAATAAGATGTATGAGATCATTTATAGCATTCTCTCTAAATGAGCTGCAAATTACTTCATCTGATAATAAAGTATGTTATTATTTTTGTGATTAATTATTTTCTTTACCATTAGTTTAGCATCACTGAATAGTTGCTGCATAAGATTTTTTTTAACCAGGGTTAATGGAAGGATTATTGCTCATTTAGAACATTTCATTTAATAGTTTCATAGTCCACACAGTGATACAAGACTCTCGAACTCTATACAAGCAGTGACAATCTCAAAACTGAGTTACCTCATAACTGACTAAAAAGACAAACATGACATTGTTACCTAACATAATTTCAAAATCTTCTGACCATTACAAGTTCATGCCGGCTACTTCAATGTAAACTAAGGGCCTGCTTTTTAAAAGATTTCTTTTATACCAAAGGAAACAATTTATTAGCTGGATGCCTAGAGAAATGTCAATGAATTCTTATCTGCGAGGCATTTTTAGAATTTTGGAAGTTTAGTTTGCAGTATTTTACGTTTGATACAGATATTGTAGTTTGTGGAGTTAAGTTACTGCTACTGCAGATGCATAACCAGCTAAAATACTTTTGGATGTTGTTGCTATTATCATCAGAAGATAGATCTTTAATTAATTAAATATGAACAAAATACTGATTTAATTACTGAAATGCATTATTTAGCTGCTGGTGTTTGTTTATACAATAAAATAAATCAGAAAGGTCAGCAAGTTAACATTTTCTGAATAATAAAGGGACGAGAATTTCAGACAACTAGATTTGGTTACAACAATCGCATATGGCACGATAATTGCTTCCTACTTTTTGTAATGTGGCACATCTATTGCAGAGTATTTTCCAGAAGCATTCAGCAAAGTCACAGGAAAGTGGTTCAATAACCACATGTATATCAGTAGTTCAATAAGACCCTGCATTGAATACTGTTAGAAATTATGTTCTGATTGTCTATGTAAATGTCACAGTAACATTAATTTGCTTTACATCGGATTGACTTTTAAACAATAGCTAGGGATTTTCATGACCTCAGCCAGCCATGTTATGTATCTCAGGTGACAGATATTCTTGTCAGGTGAGTATCTTTTGATATCTGGTTTCTTGGGTCAATGCAACAGCATTAGAAAATCAAATAACAGGCTTTTCAAATATCCTCAGTCCAATTACACACATACAGTTCCCAGTCCAACTGCTTAAAATGAGGACACCTTTTGGAAGGTTGTGCTTTGCCAGCAATACATATGGTCTATGATTCCTTGTACAAAGTCAGTCTTCAAACATCCTTTTATAGTTGAAGGAGTAAGCCCCATAACCACAGATCTTCTCTTGGGGAAATGATCCACAGAAGATGTTCCTCATTTTGGCATGTGTGTAGTGCTTCAGATCATTTCAAATTTACTTGACCTTTAGGCATATCATTTTTTAAATTTTGGAGTTTGTACTTCAGCAAGTGGAAGGTGCAGTGACTTTAACAAAGTTTGTCAGCATTATACATCATTTTATTTTTTCTTAAAAAAAGAAAAATCTTCAAGTCATTTTAACCAGTGTTTAAAACTACATAACTAATATTAATGATTCTTTTGGATTAAAAGATAGGGCTATTTTCAGATTACTTTATAATGTTGGGTGTTATTAATACTGTTGCCTCTAACTTTTAATTCATTTCTTTCACTGGTTTTCAGGGTCTCCCCACTTATGTACCGTCTAAGCTTCAAGTGAAGATATTGGAGGTAGGTGGATAGAAATCGGTCATCTGCCCAGAAACCATTACCATTATGTAGAAACAAGTCCCTAGAGAAACTAAAGGGCTTTGGTATTGGGTTTGCCAACAAAATTGCAACTTCCTTTGGATAACCTCAGGGTCTTTTCAATTTCCTTTCTCAAATGCAATAGCTAAGATGGGTAAATTAACATGTGGAATGTTTGTGAAAAAAAGTTAATATATTTTTATTGAAAAAATAGACCTTTTAAAATATTACAACAAATACAAAATACAAAGAGAGAACACAAAAAAACCTATCCTCATGTACAAATGTATAAATAAATATATACATAGAAAAAATATAAAAACACCCAATAATTATTTAACTAAATAAATAATAACCAACAAACTAATAGATATTAATAACTCAACTGAACCAAACAATACACTCATACGTTCACAATTTCTCCTCCCTGGATATTGGACTCTTAAAACACAATTGTTACAGCTATATAAAAGTGTGGTAGATAGATCTGTGTCCAGGTATTCCAAAAAGGGCTGCCATGTCTTATAGAAATTCTCAGCTTTGTGATGTACCATACTTGTAAGAAATTCCAAGGGGATATGCTGCATAACAAATCTTCCGCCAACCTGACAGGCCCAGGGTTTTTTCGGATATCCAGCCTAGCAAGATATTCTTGCTTGCGCAGAAAGTGAGAATGTTGAAAAGTTTTTTCTTATGCGCTTCTGCAGGGAACACACTGGGCAGAGAGAGATCGAGTACTTCTCCACCCTTACACCCAAAATCCTCTCCATTGCACTTGCCACAGCGCTCCAGTATGTTTGAAACCTACCACAGGACCAGAGACAATGGATAAGAGTGCCTGTAGAAATCTTGCACTTGGGACATGTTGAAGATACCCCTGGTTTAACCTTTGACAAATGGTGAAAATAATTTTAGTGAGTGAATGTTTAAGACTGGTGTGAGGCCAAACAATTTTGGAGGTAGAATTTTGTATGTGTTTTATTGGCAGAAAATTATTATTGATTCAAACAGCTCAAAATGTGGCCACTCAGCCAATCAAGCTTGCATTGCTGCTTTAGCAAAGATATCTAATTAATTTCAGATTGCTGTTCATTCCCTATAGCCTTGCAATTTTTTTCATTTATTCATCAAATTCATTTTATAATATTGCCATTGGATATGTTCCCACCACTCTTTTAAGCAACATGTTCCTTATCATGCTAACTTGCTTTACTGGAGGCCTCATACCCCCATTGTACCTCATTAGAGTACAGTAGGAATTCCTCTGGGATTTGTGGGTATTGGAAGCTGTTCTAACAGTGATGCTAAACAGGTTGATGGTCAACACACAATTCCTTCCAATAGGCCTATAACAAGCTTTCGGAGCAGGGTGGTCACTGGTCAGCTAGAGCCCTGCATGTGACAACCACAGCACAACCGCCTCTCCACATTCAAAGTTTCTTATCATGGGCTGTACTCTGTAGCATACTGTGAGAGTTGCTGTGAGAGACTGCCAGAAGAAGGAAAGAACTCACTACATAAAGAAAATGTTTCATCATCCTGTACTGATTAGATTAGATTAGATTACTTACAGTGTGGAAACAGGCCCTTTGGCCCAACAAGTCGACACTGTCCCTCTGAAGAGCAACCCACCCAGACCCATTCCCCTGCATTTACCCCTTCACCTAACACTATGGGCAATTTGGCATGGCCAATTCACCTGACCTGCACATCTTTGGACTGTGGGAGGAAACTGGAGCACCCGGAGGAAACCCATGCAGACACAGGGAGAATGTGCAAACTGCACACTGTTGCGTGAGGCAGGAGTTGAACCCGGGTCTCTGGCGCTGTGAGGCAGCAGTACTAACCACTGTGCCACCGTGCTGCCCCTAATTATTGTTGCCAATCACCTTGAATCTGTGTCTTCTGAAATACCAACCCTGCTGCCATTAGTTTCTCCTTAGTTAGTCAGCCAAAACAATTCATTATCTTTAGAGAAACCTTATTCTGAGTACAACCCCCTGTTTCAACATATATTCTTGTCCTCATGATGACCAACTTTGGTCGAGAAACAGGAAGGGTCATTTTGGTGTGGTTGGTTATGATGGACTCTTGAGACAGGGCCCAGTGGATCAAGTGGTGTACTTAAGATAGAAGGGTCGGAGGATATGCAGGCTTAAGGACCTTGTGGCCAAAGGGTGGGTGGTGTGGTGTCACTGGTGACTGATTTTGAGCCAGGAGGGATCTGGGGGAACATGCATGTTCCCCCAGATCCCTCCTGGCTCAAAATGGTGCTGCTGCCTTCTGGAATGGATTTCAAATGCATGAGAACACCAACAGTCAACTTGGTAGCAAGCAACAGCTGCACCTGGTCTATGCACATACAAAAAGCCAATCAATACTGTGAAAAAGGAAGGAAGACCTGACCCAGGACATGGGACAAAACAATGGAACTGCCCTGGAAAATCAGGGATGACTGTTATCCTTTCCACAGCTGGAACCATTCTAGTAAATTGATCTTGTTGTGTCCAAATCCTTGTCATCATTTCTAAAATGTGGCCAGGATGTGCTCAGAACTGAACTTATCCACTGGGGTTTTCACTATGGCTTTATCAAGGATTTGCATAACTTCATTGCTTTGTACTCTATTACACTAATAAGCCAAAGATCCAAACATTAGTTGAAGAGCCTTCTGAACTTGGATTTCTAATCATTTATGAGATGTGGGCTTTGCTGGCTAGGCCAGTATCTATTACTAATTCCTAACTGACATTGCAAAGGAACTTGAACCACAGCAGTCCATGTGGTGTAAGTGCACCATGGTGCTGGGGAAGTTCCAGAATTTTAACCTAACAATCACCAAGGAACAATTGTAATGTTTCCAATTCAGAGTAGTGTGTGGCTTGAAGGGGCACATACTGACATTCGGTGTGGCCATGTATCCATTGTCCTTGTCTTTTTAGGTGATAGAGGTCACTGGTTTGGAAGGTAGTGCCCACAGAGCCTGGGTGAACTTCTGAAGCACATTTCTGAAATTCTGAAGATGGTACACACTGTTGGTGGTGGAGGGAGTGGATGCAGTTGCAATCAAGTGAGCTACTTTGTCCTTGATGGTGTCAAGCTTCTTGAGTATTGTTGGAGCTGCACTCATCCAGACAAGTGGTGAGTATTCCATCACAGCCCTGCCTTGTGCCTTGCAGACTTTGCACAGACTTCGGGGAGTTAGGGGGCGAATTACTGGTCACAGAATTTCCAACATGTTGACCTGCTTTTGTAGCCAAAATATTTATATGCCAGGTACAATTCAGATTATATACAATAACAATCTCCAGGATGTTGATAGTAGGTTTTGTGATGGTTAATGCCATTAAATGTCAAGGGTGCTGGTTATATTCTCTCTTGTTTGAGATGATTATTGCCTAGCATTTGCATGGCATGAATCTTACGTATCACATGGTCGTCCAAGCTTGATTTTGATTAATTCCTGTTACATTTGAATATGGATTGCATCAGTATCTACAATATTATTGGGTCAAAAACATGGATCTGCCTCCCTAACAGCATTATGGGTTACCTACACCAAATGGACAACAGCGGTTGAAGTAAGAACCGCACCATAACTTGTTCAAGGGAATTGAAGGTTGGGAAATAAATGCTGGTCCAGCCAGCAATGCTTACATCGTCAAATGAATTGAAAAAAATATCAGCAAAAATACTCACCACTGATGTAACGATGAAAGGAAAGTCATTGATGAATCAGTTGAAGATGGTGGGGCCTTGAACACTGCCTTCAGGAACGTTTGCTGTCATTCCTGCATCCTCAAAGATTGCTAAACCTATATCCCCAGGGTCTTCTGCTCCTGCACCTCTTTAACATTGTCCCACATTTTTCAATTTGCCTATTCTTATCCTTCCTAACAAAATGCATCACTTTACAGTTCTCAATTTTAAATTGACTTTGCTTATTTCACCAGTTAGAACATGTCTTCCTGAATCTTGTTGCTATTCTTGTCTTTAGTTCGTGCATTTCTGAGTTTAGTGAAATCGTGCTAAATTGCGAAATAAAGCAAAATTAAAGCACTGAAGTGCATATTGTCAAATGTTTATTCTCAGCTATAGATGGTTATATGCAATTTTTGAAATTACAACGTGTATCGGTAATATAAGGTTCTGAAGCAGTTAGTGTTCTTGTCACATTAAGCTACTCCCCTTTGATGATCTCACACAGAGCATTAGTTGGACACAAGGAATTCTACACTAACCTCCATAAGGTACAGATATGTCAGGTACATCTTTCGTAACCAGGGTAATTGTGACTGACTTGTAACTACAATAAACCATATTGGTAACTAAGGACAGTAACTCTTCTGTAAAAACTCAGTGATGATTGATCCGCCACCATGGACCATTAGGTAGGTCCTAGGTGAATTATAGACAATGGAGCAATACTGGTAGCGAACAAACAAAGCTAACCTTTTAATCAACCTCATAATGGCAGAGGTGGCAGCTGCCACAAGTTACCAGTGTGGCAATCAGGGTAATACCATATGGTGTGCAACAGCATGGTTTTGAATTTCTTACAGACGGGCAAACCACTGGAAGAAGATCATTCAGAAGAAAATAACATCTTGAAGACAGGTGAGTTGACCACTTTAATAACATTATCACTTTAAGAATTTAGTCAGTCTGTTCAGATGAAACACAAGTAATGACAGAGAGAGAAGTTGCAGCAGTTGGAGAAGCTGCACAGGAAAGCTTGAATCTAACGCCAAATCTTCACCAAGAAGCTAGTAAGAGGTGCAGGTGGATTCAGAAAAGAGAGAAAATCCAACCACACTTAGAAAAAAGACATATCGCTGAGTGAAGGATGATTTGTAGGAATCAAGAGAGGCTCTGGGAGTAGGATTGGATGTACCTCAAAGAAAATGGCACAAAAGTGAGAAAAGAAAGGCATGAGAGTGAAAAAAAGAAAGTTCTTATTTCTCCCCATCAGTGACAGTGCCTTTGACATCAGGCTCCATAAAGCATTGCTGCAAGACACAGTGAACAAACCAGAAACCAGACTGGGGGTTAGAGAATCATAGAGGCCTAAGAATTTATCTACAATGAAACAGAGCAGATTTAAAGAAATCCAGAGAAGGAATCCAGTGGTAGACAAAATGTCAGGAGGAACTAATGATTTAAAAGCATCAGGATTTGATATTAAACCGTGATTTTGGCAAGAAAACTGATAAGGACAACAGCCAGAGAATCCTATTTGAACATTTGTGCAGAAGGAAGTGCTTGGTGTTTTAGAATAGGAAAGGCAGTAAAACATTCATTTTGTCTCAGAAGCAGGAGGAAAATGCTATCATGGCTACAGAAGGTGGGAAAACCTTGGAAAATGCAGGCATCCACCATTTCAATCATTAACAATGGCAGGAAAACACAATATACTGGACAGAGATACAGTGTTAAAAAGAAATAGAATTCAAAAATTGAAAGCAGTAACCTATGAAATAAAATGTTAATAGAATCTCCTTCTTGGAGATCTTAATAAAATATTACTCCATTAGAGAGTGTGAAAAGACTAAGGAATAAAGGAAATATGTACATAGTCAAGCAATTTCTACAGTAATTGAAGCTAAAACAGCATTGGTGATTACAATTTAATTGGGTTCCTGGGCTTATGACAACACTCAACAAGACAAAACTACTTGTTGTGATTGCCTACAAATGTATAAAAATGATTCATTCAGCCAAGAAGAAACGGTATCCATCAAGCCAGTAGACACTCAATCATACTCAACAGGAACTAAAGGGTGACTAAGAATTTGCTTTGCTACCGTTCACCATTATTGCATTGAAAGATAGCCAGGTGAAAAGTTGAGGGAATTGGCTGTGAGCACTGACTTGAAGCGCTGATAGCTTTTTAAAATCATAGACAATTTATGAGTGTATGAAATAAGTTTATCTGTCCTTGGTTCCCTTTGGGAAGATGTATGGAAAAGAATGTACTGCAGTCACTTAGTCATTGCCAGGTCTCAGTTAGCAGTCTGCTTGCCAGCGATTCAGAAGAGATTTAGGCTCTCATAACTTATTGTAAAATTTGCAATTACATAGATTTGAAAGATTTGGAAAATTACCAGTTATTACAGAAAATAAATCAGAAAACTCAGTAAAGTTTGTGGGAAGAAACCAATACTGAGAAAAAAGGATGAGCAGTACAATCCACTTGAGCTCATTCAGGACTCCTTAACTGCTGTTTTTCAGTCTGGTGAACAAACCATTTTCGTAGAACAGTCAATGCCAGTGGCAGAGATAGTGGTAAATGAGCATTAATCTTTTAATTATATGATTAACACCCTGAAAAAGTCTACTTTATTAGTCAAACAAGCAGAAAGGTAAAGACATACTCAAGGGAAGTCATTTGTATGCAACTCCATGGGAGACAGACCGATGTCCACAAATTCAGGACATGATCAAGAAGAGAAAACTGCCTGGCATAACTATCCAGGACATTGCAAGTTAGAAAGACTATCTCTTTAAGTTAGAAAGATATTGGCTTATAGAAATCCAGAGTACTGCAAGGAAGAAAGTTTCAGCAAAGCAGCTGTCTTCCTTGGTGAACATGAATAAAAATACCCTGGATGCCATGATGGAGTAAATAATTGAATAAGCAAAGAAAGAAGATTCTGGAGATTGATGGTGCTCTGACCAACAACAACACCTACAAGGAATTATATCCTCCATGAAAGGTAATCAAGAGATAAAATATCATCTACTAATTATGCAGAAAGCAAAATCAATGTCACCAGTCCTCAAGTGAAGAGCTATAATTCTTTCAAGTCTGAAGAGAACGTATTCTGCAAAACTTGGAAACATGCAGGCTTCCTGCATTTGTGAAGGCAGAGACTCAGGAGTGAACATATGGTAGGGAAAAAAAATGTAACATAGTTCTATACATATTGTATAATGGTTTACTATGGGAAAATAGCTTGGGAACATGTTGGATATGGTAATATTTCTGAAAGAGTTAATATTCTCGGTGCATTGAGCTCCATCCTTCTGATGATGATACACCCACAGCATTCTATGTGACCCTGTGTAGGGAGCAGTGCATTCTGTAAAGTTCTTGCGAGTCCAAGTAATTGTGCCCAACTTGTAACCTGGTTGTACTTAATGCTATTACCCAATAAGTCATCTTGTTAAATAAGAAGAATGCCTCTTCTGCAAAGAACCTGCAGTGGTGTATCCTTTACCATAATCATTTGATAAACCTTGGAAAGGTACAAACAAAGGAAGACTGGTGTCAGCAAACTACCTCAAAAATTCTTTCTCGAACCACAAACATGGTAGTGGATACCATGAAGAGCTAGTAATGGTCAATCATAGTAATGGGACTGATGTATGTTCATGTACCATTGATTGATATAATCTACCAATCCATGAGGTGAGAATAGACAGCTCCTGTCATCATAGACAAGGACTTTTCTGATTTTTGATTTTAAACTCTTGAAATACAATGGATTTGTTTAAGATCAGGTTTTTAGATTTTCTTTCTGGTATGTTTGCTCTAATATATTCAAAAAATTGCTTATTTGATAATATATTCAAAAAATTGCTTATTTGATAATATATTCAAAAAATTGCTTATTTGATAGGCTGGGTATGTGATAAATGAAACCATTTATAATGCATTTGTAAAACTGAGTTTTCAATAAATTTCTGCAAATATGTGTCAAACCATAAGATTAAGGGAAACGTACAGACTCTACAAACAGGCCCGATGGCCTGGGCCTCAAACTTCTCTGCTTTGATTTAGATTAGTATTGATGCATAATATTACAGTAAAGAAAATCAGCTTCATTTCTGGCTTAAATTTTGGTTTTGAAATACTACTGGCCTTCTTGGAGGGTCACACAGTTCTCCAAATAGACATTTATGTGTTACTGTTCTGTTTTACAACATAAGAGGTACTTGTTTTTCACAGCCTTTTGAAAATACAGAGGTCTTAGCTTTCTTTCACGGTCCTTTAAATTCTTCATTATTTCCTGCTACACAATTGACAACAGAAAGCACAGGGTAATCAAGGGATAAAATAATCATTCTATTCAATATAAGAGGGAACCAGCAAATCAATTAGTAAGCGATTATAATCCTGGCTATTTGAATACAGATTACAATAATGCTGGCACCTTGAGTTACTGTCGCTTTGTATAATTCATCATTTTTCATGAACAACAAAAAAAGATGTCAGGCTCAGGGCAAATTGCCCAATTCAGAATGTTCCAAACATCTACAGGTTTTTTTTGAAAGGGAGATGTTACCATACACATCACTATAAAAAAAAGTTATCATTCAGTGACTAAATAGAAATCCAGCGCATGACCTACTGTATCACAGCTTTCCAGTGCATTACCTCGAGCAGTAAATGAAATGAACAGGGTTTAGTACTATCGGATAGCAAAACAGGATTCTATTTTACTGCATGCATAATGGAAATAGCACGTATTGGGCCTTTCATGTTAATTTAGCATTGCATGAAATTCAGCGCCACAGGTCTGAGGTCAAGCATCATTCATCATTAGCTAAAGTGGCATTTTCTCCACTTCATAAAGCAGCTGCTTGGAAGAAAAAAGGTATTATTTAACAGTATAAGGCAAGGAATACAATTCGCTCTCTATGAGGAATGAACCACAAAAAAACAAGGTGCCCCGATGTCAGAATTCGAGTGCGTGCAAAGTTGGTGATGTCAGCTGCCATAACCCAAAGAATCACAAGACCACTGCATTCCTAAGCTCATAAAATGAGTGGATAAGTCATATCCATCTGGTTGTAAATGAATTACTGCTTGACTGAAAGCAGGTTTTTGTGCTCCTTAATCATGATTTATGTTGCCCTGTTATCTTGTTTGCTGCAACTTTCCAGTGCTACTATTGTCAACAAGAGCACCACTCATTCACATGGTAACCTCAAGGCAACAGAGGGACCATATCAGATAATTTGTCTGGAATAAATGGAAAGAAGTGTATTCCAAGTTTCCTGAAAAACATATTACTGAACCCACATGTGGATGCTTAAATGTAATTTCTTTCTCAATGGCAATTCTGACATTATATTAAAGGAACAGCATAAAAGGATAATATATTTTTGGAAGTCATGATAACTTAATGCTTGGTAAAGACCAGTCATAATCAGGGTATTTTCAAAGTGAAATATTGATAGGTTAATTATAAATTTGAAATGAATTCTAATAATTGAATAGAACTGGTGCATGCTTAACACTGAAATGTTCAGAATGTACTGCCACATTTCAGAAATAATATGTTAAAGCAATATGGAAAGAGTCAAAGGTATTGTGTCAAAATAATAGTACCATTTTATATAATATTGAATTGACACAAAAAGCAATGCACAGCAGCTTTTAAAAACTAAAGACAGAATGAATCATTATACATGTGTCACTCTCACATCAAGAAATTATACTTTCACATTGTTATTTTATCTGCTGCAGCTTTTGTAGTGAATCACCTGGTTTGATTTAATAATTTACTCAACTAATTGTAAGTTATTGTTGTTCAATAGAACAAAATGATACAGAAACTCACAGAAAACATTTAGCTCAAACTCAGTCCTTGAAATTATGCTTTGTGATATTAGCATCTCAAAGTTTAATGCCTTGTATTAAAATTCTTTTGCGAGTTCTTGAAAGGGGACATTATTAAATATCCAAGTCTGAGATGATCATACTCAAAGCTGTGTGGTGCTCTGATTGGGCTATACTTTGAATACTGTTTTGTTCATCAATGCAGACAGAAAACTGATTCAGGAAGAAGTACAGAAATGGTCATGAGTCTGATTAATGCCTTGGTTATTGCAAAGGACAAATTAGCTATTGTTTATATGTTAAACAGTATATCATATAATTTCAAGGTTATGAATATTACACAAAAATGTATAGACTTCTAAATTGCACTGCAGTCTCCAGCCAACACTTAGCAGGGAATTGACAACATTTAGTGGGCTCAGCAATTAAAAAAAATCATGGGATTGTGAGAAAAGTTCTTGCTTGGAGGGAAGGGCATCCAGTTCATTCTGTTGGGATTATTTGCTTTAGGTCAGGCATGAATTTAGAATTGACTGTCACCTAACTGTGGCAATAAAACTGATACTGCACATGAATGCAGGAAGGTATTACTTTGCTGTTGTTACACTGAAGAACAGTTGGAGTGTTGATTTCTACCGCTGACACAGACGATTAGAATATATTGAATGAACAGAGGAGCAGAATTGATACTACTGGCCAAAATCATCCTGCATCTGCTGCCATGTAAACTCACATACCAGGCACACAAATTGAATCTAGCAACTTGGAAGAAATAATGAGAGGTATGTTTAAATTCTACCTGAACCATGCCAAGTGAATGTTTAGCAGCAATCAATGGAACAAATAGAACATGAAGCAATATCACTGAATCAGAAAAGCTCTAACTCTGAGATTAATATACTGAAGCTTTGCTGAGCCTATACTCAGAATATGATCTAGTTTGACAAAGCAGAAGGAAAACATATTCAGGTAGAAGTGCAGAAATGATCATGAGTCTGATTGTATAGGCTGAATTTTCCTGCAGATTTTGGAACCTTAATACGGCTGGGTTGAGACCAGCACAGAGATATTCCTGGAAATGTCTTTCAAATTGGTAATCTCCTTCCCTGACATCCAGCAAAGCCTTTTGGGAAGATTTTCAATGCTGCTAACCGGATTAGAAGGCCTACAGCATAGAAGCCTCGGTAGCTTCAAAATGAGAGATGAAAACTGCTGAGGTGTGTAGGAGATGGAGACGGTGCCTCAAATTGGAGGTGCCCTGAGGTGCACACAAATGTTTAAAGATTTTAGATGGACCAAACCAATTTTTTCCTCCAAGCAAAGATGAAGTGCCTCTCGTGTCAGGGTTTGGGCTGTGGGTGCAACGATTCCTTTCTTTTAAGGGATGAACTGATGGCTCTGATGTCTTGCTGAAGTTGTCCAAGGTAAGCACCATTAATTTGACAAACTCACTCCTAAGTAAGGCCTTGTCCTCCTGTGGGAAGCATCCCTGGCAGTGGAGGTGCATTAGGGTGGCACCCTGGCACAGCTCCCCATTATTACCCTGGTTAGAGCCAAAAAACTGCAAATTCTAGAAACCAAAGTAGACAAGCAAGAGGCTGGGAGGACACAGCAAGCCAGGCAGCATCAGGAGGTGGGGATGTATAAAGTCTGACGAAAGTTTACACGCAAAATGTTGACTTCTCCACCTCCTGATGCTGCCTGGCTTGCTGTATTCTTCCAGCCTCCTGCTTGTCCCCATTATTACCCTGTCTCCCATATCCTGGCCATCATGCTGGAGCTAGAAATATCCAACCCCTAGTATCAGCATATTGAGCTATTAAAATAAAAAGAGTAATGTAATAGAAAAAGTTAAGAACAGGTACATTTATTTTAAACAAGACTGCAGTACTCAGGGGATACTGTTACAAACAGCCAAATACAAGTTCAGAAATGATGCTGCAAAACAAAACGATTAAAAACTGAAATAACCTTCCAGGATGGCCAGTCACAACTCTTCTTTTCAATTCTGATGAGCTGTCATCAACCAGAAACTCCTCTTACTCTCACTATTGATGCTATTACATTTGTTCAATATTTCCAGCATTTTCAGGTTGTGTTTTTTTTTAACTATGGAATTATTCAAGGGAACAGGTCCTGCGATGGTCAATCGGCTTCTATTCAGTGATGGACCAGAAGGACTGAATGGCTTTCTTCATCTCTAAATCTCTCAATAAATCTTTACTGAAAGCAAGGACTGACATTAAGGTGGTATATTTCAAAACCTATGGGAATTTCTCTGGGTCTTACAGCCAATGACATACCTTTGAAGAGTAGTCGCTGTTGGAAGACATAATAGCCATTTTCTGTGTAGTTAGGTCCTAAAAACAGAAATGTGATAATGCCAAACTAATTTTAATGACATTGATTAAAGGAAAAATATTGACCAGGACATGATTTAAAACTCCCTTGTTCTTCTTTGAAAATGTCCATCTCTAGTGGTTTAACATCTCATGTGAAAGATGGCGCCTTTGATAAAGCAGTAATCTTTATCAGTTGAGATTGTGTGCTGATGGTCTCTGAGATGGAACTTGCAACCAATTCATGCTACCTCTAAGTCACAGTTGAAAAGGATCACTTGTGTTCCAAACTTAATTGCAAATTGAAATGTGAAAATTATGATTAAACATTAATACATTCACATTTGTGCAAAAGATATTCATAACAGAGCTTCTCATTCCCCTAAAAGGACTCAAAGCATCATAAATAATACGTGAGAACTATTAGAACAGATTTCTGGAAAGAATTAAATCCTTTCTTATAATGATGGCATTTAGCTTCTTTCAGGCCGAGAAGGAAGAACTACTTTATGAATGATACTGCTTCACTTAAACCAAAGACTAGACTTTCCTTTCAAATTAGCAAACCCACACATAAGCCTAGATTTCTTTTGCCTAATTTTATTATTAACCCCAGTGGAGCATCAGGTAAAACAATATCTACTGTACAGCAGACAGAAAACTTCGGATTTGCTTTCTTTGCTGATTTCTTGAATGTGTTCAGCTTCAAACATGGAGAGGTGTGAGTGGCTGTAAAAATCTATCAACCTGAGCATTCTTTTGGCTTTCTTACACGTAGTGAAATCAGGCAGAGTAATGCACCCTCAAACTCCCCTGCAGCCAACAAAGATACAAAGAGGAAGGGGAAAAAAGTCAAAGAACAATGCAAAATGAATTAGTGCCAGAACAGCAGGACTTCTCTCTAATTTGACTTTCCCTACAGGTGGCATGCAGCTGCATCAGAGCAGGTTATTTCACTGACGGTCACTTGTGCTGTAACAAAGTGCTGCCTGTTTTCAACAGAATATATTTAGTGATGCGCAACGAGTTAGGTCTATAATAAGAAAAGCATTTTTTGGCATTGCCCAAGGAGACTCCCTATGCTGGCCATGGACAGTAATGCTCTTGTTTCAGTGTCTGCATACAGAGATAAAGGTTGTCAGGAAATGCTGGTGCACATGACCCAATGGAAATTTTTTTTTTGTGTGACTAGCCTATGACTGGTTGGCAAGCAACTCTTATCTAATTGAAAATGAATAAAGTGACTGAGGAACTGAGAGTGAAGCAGCACTGCCTCAGAGGCGGCCATGGAAATTAAAAAGAAAACCTCCCTTTTTAATCATTCTACCATAGAGAGGTGTCTCAGTCGGCGCCGCGAACTCATTGCTATGGACAAGAAATAAGCCAACTACGTTTTCCTAAACATCACGAGGCTCCTCTGAATTACATTAAGCATCAGAGTTTAAGTTAGATTTGATGTGGTCACATATAATAAGTGTGCCTTCATTGAATTTTGGACAATTATGGTATAAGAATCCTTCACTGTGTGCTTTGGGGGAGCTTGCCTTATTCAAGATTTTGGTTACTACTGTGAAACAAATGTGTAAAAATCTACTTAAATAATCATGTCATTGAACATTTTAAACACTTACATAAGTCTGTTTACTAGAGAACTGAAGTCCCATTCCAAAGTCCTGTGAATTTGGTATGGTTATTTCTGTTCTCCTCATACATTTTCTTCTGCATGTAATAGGAGCTATGGCTGCAAGGGGTGGGGAATAGGACTGCGATAGGGGCTGTTACTGTCTGACATTTTTGTTCACTACCCTGCCTGATTAGTACAGATGGAATCTTATTCACATGGGATGTATTATTGGAAATGGTGAGTTAGCAAAGCTGCCATTCAATGGGAAGATGGAAAGCTACCTCAAAGAGCCAATATGCAAAAACACAATGAGATTGCCCAGGGAGCCAATGCTTTGACCTCCCACTAGAGGTTACGGGAACAGCTGAGAAAGAAATGTTCTGCGCTCAAAAAAAGTGCATCCGGTTGAAGTTGTCTGTAGTTTAACAACTTAAATTAATATTCATAACAAGCAAACAATAAGAAGAGCCTCTCATATAATTAGGCATTTGTACATCAGTTTGGAGGGTACGAGACATCAAATCTTTAATTCCCAAATAACCAGCTTGAACACTATGGCTAGAAAAGTGAAAGATTCTAATGGCATACCTCAGTATTGCTTGGTTAGTTACCAAATCTAAGTACATCCCCAAACAATTTGAATGCACCATACTGGAGTTCTCCCTTCTCAAAGGGTGGAATACAAGCTGAATGCGGCTCAGTTGCAGCCAAATGTAGGCACCGCAATTAGATATTGTGCTTAATAAAAGCCTTTTATCATGTCAATGTGCTGTATCAAAGAATTCTTCTGTTATTTGCTTGATGAATTGGTTCATGAAAGTATGACTCATCTGGCAAATGTTTCTAATTTCCAAAAATTATTTGCAGTGATCGGGTTCAAAGAAACAATCAGCTTTGCCTCTGTTTTCTTTCAGTAATTCATGTAATGTGAGCATGGGCCTCAAGGTGAATTATTGAGTTCATCCCTAATTGCCCATAGTAATGGTGAGCTGTTTATTGTAGTCCATGAGATGCAGTTACACCCATAACGCCATTAAGGAGGTTCCCAGGGTTTTGACTCAGAAATATTAAAGGAATAATTTGTGACTTGGAGCGTAACTTGCCGGTGATGATGCTTCCATGCAACTGTCACCCTTATTCTTCCAGGCATTAGAGGTGCAGACTTGGAATAAGCTATCAAATGCACATTGGTGAGTTGCTATAGTGCATTTTACAGATGATATGTTCTGCTGTTACTTTGTGTTGATCATTGAGGTTTAAGTTGCTAGATGGAATGCTAATCAGAATGGCTGCTTTGTCTAAATGGTTTGTAGGTGCTGGTGTTGGACACGGGTGTACAAAGTTCCAGTTAACTTTTAGCAAAGTTAAATTTTTAACTTTGTCCAAATGATGTAGAGTATGGATTGTTTAGTGTTGAAGTTGCATGCATTCAGGGAAGTGATGAACATTCCAGTACACTCTTGACTTGTGACTTGTAGATGCTGGCTAGGCTTTAGATGTTAGGAAGTGAGTTACTGCAGAATTCCAAATCTTTGATCTGCTTTAGTAGCCACATAATTATTTGGCTGATTCAGTTCAGTTTTTGGTCAATGACAAGTCCCAGGATGTTGATGAAGGGAATGCATTGAAAGCCATTGAATGTCAAAGAAAAATGATTAGATTTTCTCTATTGTTGAAAATGGTCATTATCTAGGAGTAGGTGAGGACTGCAGATGCTGGAGATCAGAGTCAAGAATGTGGTGCTGGAAGAGCAGAGCAGGTCAGGCAGCATCCAAGGAGTAAGAGAATCAATGTTTCGGGCCTAAGGCCTTCATCAGGAATGACCATACATGGTCATTGTCTGGCACTTGTGTAACACTTGCCACTTATCAGTTTCCCCTGAATGTTGTACAGATCTTGTGGTTGTCAACAAGGTCCACTTCAATATTTGAGGAATTGCCAGTGGTACTGAACATTGTTATCATCAGTGAAGACCCCTTTTTTCTTAATGATGGAGGGATGGTTATTGATAAAACAGCTGAAGGTTGTTTGGCTTTGGCCACTACCCAAGGAACGTCTGCAGAGATACCAGAGAGCTAAATAATGGGCTACCAACAATTGAAACTATCTTCCTTTGTGTTAGCTATGACTCTGACCAGTACATTTTTCCCCTGAATAACACTGACTTCAACCTTAATCCCACACTTGCCAAATATTGCTTTGATGTCAAGTGCAGTCACTCTAACCTCACTTTCAGAATTAATTTATTATTCCATGTCTACACCAAAGCTGCTACCAAAGTCAAGAGCTGAATGGACCCGGTGAAATACATGCATTTGTATCAGAATTGAACCCTGAGTCTGCTTTAGACACTTAGTTCCCTGTTCACTCTCCTGTGCTTCCTTTTAAATTCTCTAGCTCAGTTGGCTAGACGATTAGCATATGGATCAAATTAATGCCCTCCCTATAATTTAGACGAAGTGGATCTGGGAATACCTGCCTCATCCTTCCTGTGATTAAAAAAAATCGCAGCGTTTAGCAGAGATTCAACAAATATTCACTCAGGCAATACTTTCAAATAGAGAACTCAAGAAAGGTAAAAGAAATGCTAACTTTGCCAGTCATGGCAAAATCAATGAACTTTTGTTTACAAAATGATGTGGTGGTGAATTTATTGACATTTTGATTCTTAATCTTCTCAACATGGACCTTCTTCTTACAGGCAGGCTTCACTGTTACTTCTAAACTGATTTGAAGAAAGTGATGCTTTGCATTTTTACCAGTAATGTGTGGCCACATTAAAAGTTTTTCTGCCCTCTCCAGTCTTTGGTTTCAGCATAAGCTTAGGCTTTAGCAGGACAGGCTCCTTTCATTGACATTTTCTCTGAGTTTGTACATAACCTTAATGATTATTACAACCTTTGTTTTTACAAAATTTCACAAAGATGCAGGTATAAAATTGGGACCAGTGCAGTAAGAATAATTTGTTGTATAGAATCTACCCTACCGCACTGACTGCATATAGACAATATATGTGGATAATGTACACACAACCTGAGAGCTTTGTCTTCTAGAACACTTCTAATCGAGCTGTTCAGAGATGTTACCACACACTTAGCAGGTGGGACTTGAACCTGAGACTCCTGCTTTGCAGGTAGGGACACTCCACTGCACCACAAGAGCCCTTAGCATGTTGTTTATGCCATTCCTGCATTTAAGGTCCTAGTTACTGAAATTGGAGCTTGTTAAATAATACTATTAAACCTGGTAGAGTAAATACTCTAATTTTTGAATCCTGAGTTTCCGAGCATTAATACAGATATTGAGATTCCTGAATCAGAGTGCCTTCCTCAACAAGCTGACTAATTGAATTCAATGAAAGAAAAGCTTTACAAAAATAAAGCATGCTTCACAGCCCATAAATTATTCCTGAAGGATGTTTGATGTTGTAATTTAGGACAACACAGTAGAGAGTTTGCTCTTAGCACAATAAACGGCAATAATACAAGCAATAACTAGCTTTTATGTAGCATTTTTAACACAATTTTTCTCATAACCACATAGTCATGGAGTTGTACAGCATGGATACAGACCATTCAATCCAACTCGTCCATGCTGACTAGATATCCTAAATTAATGTATTCCCATTTTCCAGCACTTGGCCCATATCCCTCTAAACCCTTCCTATTCATGTACCCCAGCAGATGCCGTTCAAATATTGTAATTGTACCAACCTCCGCCACTTCTTCTAGCAGCTCATTTCATGCACACATCACCCTCTGCATGAAAAATTTGCCCCTTAGGTCCCTTTTATATCTTTTCCTTCTCACCTTAAACCTGTGGCCTCTAGTTTTGGACTCCCATAACCTGGGGAAAAGACCTAGACTATTAACCCTATCCATACCCCTCATAATTTTATAAACCTGTATAAGGTCACCCCTCAACCTCTGACTTTCTAGGGAAAATAGCTCTAGTCTATTCAGTCTCTCCCTATAGCTCAAACCCTCCAATCCTGGCAACATCCTTGTTAATCATTTCTGCACCTTTTTTTTTAGTTTAACACCACCTTTCCTCTGGGAAGCAGACCAAAATTGCACGCAGTATTCCAAACGTGGCCTAACCAATGTCTTCTACAGCCGCAATGTGACATCCCAACTCCTATACTCAATGCACTGACCAATAAAGGCAAGTGTACCAAACACCTTTTTTCACTACCCTGTCCACCTGAGACTCTCCAACTTCAAAGAACTATGAACCTGCAGCACAAGGTATTTTTGTTCAGCAGTTCTCCCCATGACCCTACAATTAAGTGCATAAGTCCTGCCTGATTTGCATTATCAAATGCAACACCTCATGTTTATCTAAGTTAAACTCCATCTGCCAATTTTCAGCTCATCGGCTCATCACGTCAAGGTCCCTTTGAACTCTGAAGTAACCTTCTTCACTGTCCACTACACCATCAATTTTGGTTCATCTGCAAACTTACTAACCATTCCTCCTATATTCACACCCAAATCATTTAAACGAATGACAAAAAGCAGTGGATCCATCAATAATTCTTGCTGCATACCATTGGTCACAGGCCTCCATCCAATAAAACAACCCTCCACCATCACGGTCTGTCTCCCACCTTCAAGCCAATTTTGTTCCAAATGGCTAGCTCTCCCTTTATTCCAATATGTCTAATATGTGGAATCTTGTTGAACGCCTTATTGAAGTTCAGATAAACAATGTCCACTACTCTGCTTTTATCAATCTTCTTTGTCACTTCTTCAAAAAACTCAGTCAAGTTAGTGAGACATGATTTCCCACTCATAAAGCCATGTTGACTATCCCTATTCAGTCCTTGCCTTTCCAAATACTGTCCCTCAGAATCTTCCCCAACAACTTACCCACCACTGGCTTACCAGCCTGCAGCTCCCTGGCTTTTACTCACCACCTTTCTTAAATAATGGTACTACATTAGCCACCTTCCAGTCTTCCGGCACCTCACCCAGAGATATCAATGATACAAATATCTCAGCAAGGGGCCCAACAGTTAAAGTTGTGGTATACACATAATTAGGTCCCATTTATTAAAGGATTGGACACTCTGGAGGCAGGAAGCATGTTTCCACTGATGGGTGAGTCCCGAACCAGAGGACACAGTTTAATAATAAGTGGTAGGCCACTTAGAACAGAGTTGAGGAGAAACTTCTTCACCCAGAGAGTGGTGGGTGTATGGAATGCTCTGCCCCAGAAGGCTGTGGAGGCCAAGTTTCTGGATACTTTCAAGAAAGAGTTGGATAGAGCTCTTAAGAATAGTGGAATCAATGGTTATGGGGATAAGGCAGGAACAGGATACTGATTGAGGATAATCAGCCATGATCATAATGAATGGTGGTGCTGACTCGAAGGGCAGAACGGCCTACTCCTGCACCTATTGTCTATTGTTTATTTATCCACCTTTATTCGCTTTAAGACGTTCAGCACATCCTCTTCTGTGATGTGGAGGTGCCAATGTTGGACTGGTGTGGACAAAGTCAGAAGTCACGTGACAGTAGGTTGTAGTCCAACAGGTTCATTTGAAATCACAAGCTTTAGGCATGCTGCTCCTTCATCAGGTGAAGTCAACCTGACAAAGGAGCAGCACTCCAAAATCTTGTGATTTCAAATAAATATGTTAGACTATAACCTGGTGTCGTTCTTTTCTATAATATGGACGTTTTTACAGATATCACTATTTATCACATGGAGTGATTTTTAGATCAGATGATCAAAAACTTGCTGAACAGATAGGTTTTAAGGAATGTCTTAAAGGGAGATTGTGAGCTACACAGAGACAGAGGGATTTAGGAAAAGAAGTCCAGAGGTTAAGACAGCTGAAGATAAAGTGAAGGGTGGAGTAGAAACCAGAATTAAAGGACCATAGAGATGTTGCAGGTTTTTAGAACTAAAGAGGGTTATTGAGATAGGGAGGATAAGGCAATGAGAGAATTAAACACAAGTACAACAATTTAGAAATTTATGTGTTGTTGAACTAAAAACAACTGTAAGATGATGAGCAACAAGTGAATGAGATTTGGTGAAAGTCAGGAACTGGGCACAGTTTTTGTGGCTTCAAGGCAGTCTAGTTAAAATACTGTCCCTATGTCTTCTCTAATTCCATTCTATTTCGAGCTTCAAAAGGTTTGACGGTTCTCTGGTTCCTGATCAGTCAATTCTTGAAATTGTGAATCCATTTTTGGAAAAAAAAGATACTGGCTTATGTATTCTAGTGGATTATAGAGTCATAGAGATGTACAGCAAGGAAACAGACCTTTCGGTCTGACCTGTCCATGCCGACCAGATATCCCAACCCAACCTAGTCCCACCTGCCAGCACCCAGCCCATATCCCTCCAAACCCTTCCTATTCATATACCTATCCAAATGCCATTTAAATGTTGCAATTGTACCAGCCTCTACCACTTCCTCTGGCAGCTCATTCCATACATGTATCACCCTCTGTGTGAAAAAGTTGCCCCTTAGGTCACTTTAATCTTTCCCCTCTCACCCTAAACCTATGCCCTCTAGTTCTGGACTCACCGAACCCAGGAAAAGACTTTGTCTATTTATCCTAACCATGCCCCTCATAATTTTGTAAACCTCTATAAGGTCACCTCTCAGCCTCTGACAGTCCAGGGAAAAAAGCCCCAGCCTGTTCAGCCTCTCCCTATAGCTCAAATCCTCCAACCCTGGCAACATCCTTGTAGATCTTTTCTGAACAGTTTCAAGTTTCACAACATCTTTCCGACAGGAAGGAGACCAGAATTGCATGAAATATTCCAACAGTGGCCTAACCAATGTCCTGTACAGCCGCAACATGACCTCCCAACTCCTGTACTCAATACTCTGACCAATAAAAGAAAGCATTCCAAATGTCTTCTTCACTATCCTATCGACCTGCGCTTCCACTTTCAAGGAGCTATGAACCTGCACTACATGGTCTCTTTGTTCAGCAACACTCCCTAGGACCTTACCATTAAGTGTACAAGTCTTGCTAAGATTTGCTTTCCCAAAATGCAGCACCTCGCATTTATCTGAATTAAACTCCATCTGCTACTTCTCAGCCCATTGGCCCATCTGGTCAAGATCCTGTTGCAATCTGAGATAACCTTCTTCACTGTCCACTACACCTCCAATTTGGTGTAATCTTCAAACTTACTAACTGTACCTCTAATGCTCACATCCAAATCATTTATGTAAATGACAATTAGTAGAGGACCCAGCACCAACCCTTGTGGCACTCCACTGGTCACAGGCCTCCAGTCTGAAAAACAACCCTTCACCACCATCCTCTGTCTTCCACCTTGAAATATTAGTTCTTAGAGAAACATTATGGTTGAGAAGTTTTTGGCACTGGCATGATTTGTTTTTTAACAATGAATTAAGTGGTTCTTTTAAGGCGAACACGATAAAACAGATGGCAGACCATCATCACATAAGTTGAGTGATTGGCAAATACATGGCAGATACAATAAAATGTGGATAAATGTGAGGTTATCTACTTTGGGAACAAAAACAGGAAAGTGGATTATTTTCTGATTGGCTATAACTGAAGACAGGGAAATATGTAATACAATCTGGGTGTCCTCACCGACTAGTTACTGGAGATAAGTGTACAGATACAGCAGGTGGTCAAGAAGGTAAATGGTTTGTTGGCCTTTATAGTGAGAGGAATTCAATGCAGGCACAGGGATGTCTTGCTGCAATTGTACAGGGCCTTGGTGAGACCACACCAATTGGAATATTGTGTGCAGTTTTTGTCCCCTTATCCGAGGAAAGATGTTCTTGCTATTGAGAGTGTGCAGCTAAGATTTCCAAGACGATTCCTGCAATGGCAATATTGATGTGTAAGGAGTGGTTAAATCAGTTAGGACTTTTGCTGGAGTTCTGAAGAATGAGGGAAGATTATGCAGAAGCCTATAAACTTCTAACAGGACCAGACAGGGTAGATGCAGGAAGAACATTCCTGATGACAGAGGAGTCCAGAACCAGGAATCACTGTACGGATACAGGGTAGACAGTTTAGGACTCAGATAAGGAGAAATCTCTTCCCTCAGAGAGTGGTGAGCCTGTAAAATTCACGACCATGGAAAGCAGTCAAAACCAGATTACTGTGATTTTAAGAACAAGTTGATATTTATATCATTTAGTTCTAAATGGATCAATGGATATGGGGGAAAAATGGGAATAGGTTATTAAGTTGAATGATCTGAAATGATCCTCATGAATGGCAAAGCAAGCTGGGAACCTAATGGTTTACTCCTACTCTGATTTCTATACTTCTACATTCGATGACTGGCAGTTCAACAGTCTCAGATGTATCATGACTATGACAGTTACTGGTGAAGCTAGGTCTGGAGGAAGAGAACACGTCATTGTCCTTATCCTGACAGAGAGGTATGTAGGGTTTGGATGCATCAGGGCCAGTCAGTAAGACTAAGGTAGCAATGGTGAAGAGCAATGAGTGCAGGTGACATCAATACCACAAGGATAGCCATTGGTCTGGAGTGCCTATTAAAGGTATTCCTCTCTCTCAAAGGTGCTGACCATCAGACCCCACCATTCCTTTCTCTCTTAATGCCATTACACTGCAATTGGTAAAATGCAACAGAGATGGAAAAAGGTCCTTAGTTATTTAAGTGGCTCTGTTAGGTTTCAGTCTGGCAGGCTGTCTGCCACTCTTCCTGCTACTAACAACATGGCTTGTGGAACATGGAATGATTTTGTCTCTAATGGCCTAGCAAAATTCAAGCCTGAGATTTAGTAACCCTGAAGTGGACAATTTGTATATGAATCAAATAATACAACAGGAAGCTATGTAGTCCGATGTGTCATATCGGATCTTTGAATGAACAATCCAAGTTGTCCCACTTCCATATGATTTCCCCATTATCTTCCAGGTTTCTCCTTTCCAAGTAATTACCAAACTCCCTTTTGAATGTTATTGCTGAATACATTTCCACCAGTCTCACGGGCAGAGTTCCAGATGATAAGAACTCTTAGAATAGCAATAAATTCCCCTCATCTGAAATGAAAACATGTAATGCTAGAAGCACTCATTAGGTCAGGCAACATCTGTCAAGAAAAACAAAGTTAACATTTCAGGTCAACAATCCTTCATCAGGATCCTTCTGACAATCATCTTAAATTTGTGAAAGTGAGGACTGCAGATGCTGGAGACCAGAATTGAAAAATGTGGTACTGGAAAAACACAGCAGGCCAGGCAGCATCCGAAGAGCAGGAGAATTGACGTTTCCTGAAGAAGCTGAAAATGTGTTGCTGGAAAAGCGCAGCAGGTCAGGCAGCATCCAGGGAACAGGAGAATCGACGTTTCGGGCATAAGCCCTTCTTCAGGGCTTTCCTGAAGAAGGACTTATGCCCGAAAAGTCGATTCTCCTGCTCCTCGGATGTTGCCTGGCCTGCTGTGTTTTTCCAGCACCACATTTTTCAACATCTTCAATTTGTGTCCCTGTTACCTTCTTGCAGCAGAACCAGTTTCTACCAAAGTCTTTTGTGCTTTTGAATGCCTGTGTTAAAATGCGACTTTAATCTATCTCCATTGGTCAATCGAGAGCAACACAAGTTTCTTCATTCTCTTATGATCTGCTCCATAAGAATAAGAAGTTGTCCATTCCCTAAACTAGTTCCTGGGAATAAATATTATTTGCATTCAATAAATGAAGTTAGCACCTATAGCAAACTCTCATTTGACCAGACTGAATTATTGTAATCTGATGGTGTGTGACACTCTCACTGCCACTTTCTATCAATGAGATTATTTAGTAGTCATGTTTAACATCCCTGCTGATATACCTCAGGTCTTATGAAAGATTCTTGTGTCAACCACCTGCAGGACTTTGTGTACATAAACTAAATATGTTTTTAACCAATTTTATTTCCCCACTTTAAGTGATCCAAATTCCGACAAAGGTGAAAGTGAGGACTGCAGATGCTGGAGGTTAGAGTCAAGATTAGAGTGGTGCTGGAAATGCACAGCAGATCAGGCAGCATCCAAGGAGCAGGAAGGGCTCCTGCCCGCAATGTCAATTTTCCTGCATCTCAGATGCTGCCTGACCTGCTGTGCATTTCCAGCAGCACTCTAATCCAAATTCTAACAAAGTCCAGTTGCATTCATTCTTTGATGCAATTTTCAAAACTATTCTGACAGGATAGTTTATGGAAGGAAATAATTACAATAAAATTTAGGAAAATATTACAAGTAATAATATTGGCAGCCTTAGGTTGTTCTGGATGATGACATTCCACTAAATGTGTGGAATTCTTCAGCAATTCAGACACTTTCTAAACTAGCGAAGATCTAAATTTTTGCAATAATGTCACAAAAGGAACTGTGTTGACAGCACAGAAACCATTCTCATTTTGAAAAAAAATTGATCGGTGCATTTGAACACAATGAATTTGTATGAAATTCTTTGTCTGTTTACCTTAAAGGTTAACATCTCTGTTTTAGAGTACAATGCAATGTTATAAACATGTTAAGCATTCACACACTAATATTGCACAAACTGATTTCATCATTTTAAGGGTTTAGTGGGATTGTGCAGTATACTCAGTCTAAACATTGACCTTTCAAGTCAGCTGCACGAGATTCCCACAGTGATGGGATGAAAATTTTCTAATTCTGCGGGATTGTATTCTCTGCTGGCTATTTGTGGTGAAGCTTCAAAAGCGTTTTATCAAAGGTTTTCCATTTTTGCCGCAAATGGGGAGCTGGGGCAGTATTACCAATGGGTTTATGATTTTCCCACATGTGATTAATAAGGGAAATTGGCACTCCTTTCATTCTCATTCCCAGACAATTGTTGATATCACTAAATAGAACCCAGAGTGACATGTGTAATAGAGGACTTTGTTAACAATATTGTTCAAAGAGGCAACAAAGATGGTAGGTATTGGAGATAGGGATATAGACATATAGAATGGCTCCATTATTGAAGCTTAGAAAAGTGTCCAATCGAGGGACCACTAAATTTCCACTAAATTTCCACTAAATTTCCAGGAAATATGGTATTTAGCATATGGCATTGAGTAGGAAACATTTTCACTCAACAAAGTGATTCATGAAAAAGTTCTCTTTGAGCCGAAAAGAGGAGGTTGATCTTAAAATATTAATAAATACAAAGACAAAGAAAATAATAAAGTATTGTCTAATAGGGCTTTGGATCTCTTTGCATGTGCACATTCTCCGATCTCTGGACTGCTAATCCACTCCAGAAACTTACACACTCCTTTTGCAAAAACGAAACACTGAGTTACTTGTTTAGATCTGACATATCCTGTCAAAGGGGAGGCCCCACTTCAGGCATTTTTTGATAATTTTCTCTGATTTGTCACTCTGTTGTTTAACCTGCTCAAATTTTCCTATAATTATTCATTTCTTCACATGAAGGGGAGTCTACCCTCTGTGAAGAAGGAAACAAATCTGATGAAAATCAAGGTCCTGAAAATCAAGGGCATTTAGTCACAAGTTTCGGTTGTGTAAAGCTGCATATTTTTGGTGCCTCAGGTGATGTTTAGGGTCCAAAGTGGCATCCCTGACACAGGTGCATGTGTCTGAATCTGGTTGCATGTTTGCCATTATGGTACAAGCATTTGCATGGGTGCAGGCAGTGTTCGTTGGACGTATGCAGCATAAGCAGGTAAGCAATGTTCATGTGTAATGCTGACATGACACCACAAGTTTCTGGATTAGTGGTGCTGGAAAAGCACAGCAGTTCAGGCAGCATCCGAGGAGCAGTAAAATCGATGTTTCGGGCAAAAGCCCTTCATCAGGAGTACACCACAAGTGCCAATTATAATCTGAATACTGCAGTTGATATCCTTTCTTAACTGTGCATGGCTAAATATGAATTCAGCAGTTGGAAGGATATTTGAAGGGATTATTTTTAGTTTGTTTGTTGATTGATTTCTAGTGGAGTTTTCTGAGTGATGAGGTATTTGTAAGTTTGCTGAAAGCAGTGAAGCACTTCAGGATTATGCTTAGATCATTTGTTGCCCATGTATACACTTGTAATAGTTTCTATCCACTTTGTTCTGTTACATGACAGGAAGAATGGGCAAAGGCATCACAAGGAGAAAATGCTCCTTGAGGAGGAAGGAAAAGGTGGATGAGGAGAGCTCTCCACAGGTCACTATGTCTGCCCTGCATAATCTTCAGGAATCAGTTCTACTATTTGAACATTTATTGCCAGAGAAAGCATGCTGAGTAAGAATGCACTGTTTTCAAAATTGCAGATTTTCCTATGGTACATTGCCATTGACTGAATGCATATCACTTTGTCAGCACCATGTCTGAAACTGGACAGATCCCACAACTGGTAGAGATTCAACTCTCTCAATGCCCATACACAGCCCATCATACAGGCTAGTGCTCAGTATCCCGGCAATGCCTAACAATTCTGTGATAGTCCATTGAACAACAGCATTTGAGACACAAAGAGAAATCAAAAGCTGCTTCCTGGGCATTTGCTGACTGGCTTATAATGTACATATTAATAGAATGAATAAAACAAGAGCCTTACTAACACATGAAATATCCTTGAGGAGACCATTGGGTGCCTATGTAAGCAAGCCTAATCCTAGGAAAAGCTGTGGGAACTGTGGATGTTCACAGGAAGCTATACGCCATTAACAGTTCAGTGCAGCTGAGGATGAAAGTGAAGGAAGCTCACAGACAGTATTTGCTTTCTATAGCTGAGAAATCATAGCTCCAGAGAAATACATGGGCAATACTAGCTTGGTCAAGCAGGCTGTCTGCATAAAAGCTGAACTTATGACTGCAGCTTGGTGTTATGGTGTGGATTCAAAAATCCAGGAGAGTGTAATGCCAGGAAAAGAGGGTGAAGTAATAGAATGTGCGCACTTGCTGAGGAAGTCGGTAAATACTTTTGGTACAATTCTAAAGTTAGGTCTTTGAAAGAAAAGAAATGAGATTTTTGTAGAATTTAGCAAAGGTTGATTCACAGTGTCATGGGTTGAAGGGAATGCTGAGAAATATGTGGCATATGTCTTGACCACATTTGTGATGTGATGTTCTCTTAGGACTATTTGATTATAATTTGTTTGTTACCCTTATTTACCTCATAATTGGACCAATTGCAGATAAATAGGACTAGTTTAATTGTGAAAACTGGGCAGCATGGGCGAGTTGGGCCGAAAGGCAAATTTCCATGATGTAGACCTATACAATTCTATGACTCCATGGTTTCCCATGGCTAGTAGGGCAGGCACTGACCGGCGGGAGAAAGGGATCTATTAAGGAAACCAGCTATGGGTACCAGATGCTCGATTAAGTGGGCTGTCCTCCCACAAACTAGCAGGGATGTCTCCCTGTTTTACTAAGCTGCCTTACCATGTAGCTTTTTGCCAGTAATGATGGAATGCAAACTTTGGTGGCACTTTAAGGCTTCAAGTAGTTATGGGAAGAAGGCCATCCTTGATTTTTCCCAACCCCTGACTGAATTAGAGGAAGTCAGCTTTACCTTTGTCGAGTTTACAGATTCACCTTTGTTTCCAATTGTGAAATTCTAACCTTCCCCAGCCTGCTTCTGATGACAGGCTGTTGAGAGGTAAGTGATGCAGATTTGGTGATCTGAGCAGGTTTGAGTCACATGGTGCAATTGGTGGTGTATGGCATTTTGAGATGCCTTCAGAGATGTTGACTATTCATATGATGTCATTAAACTTCTTGTGCCATCCTCATGAAGTACTCAGGACTGAATGCCTGGCATTAACCACACTGCCATCTACTCCCATTCTCTTTTGACAATTTGTCTGTGAGGCCTGCTGGTGGATAACATCTCACTTTGTCTAGATCACCAAGGCCTCCAGTGCAGCACCAATAGATCTTGGTGTCTGCTGTCTATTTTACTGTATCATGATTCCTGATGAAGGGCTCCTGCCCGAAATGTCGATTCTCCTGCTCCTTGGATGCTGAATAACCTGCTGTGCTTTTCCAGCACCACACACTCTCGATTCTGTATCATAATTCAGTTTTCTTCTTTCTCACACTCCACTCTGCAACCAGTTTTGTATCTGCACATCCTAGAATATACTTCACTTTTAGAGATGCAGACTTACCTAAAGTAGTGAAAGCTTGTTTTTGTGGTGATAGTAAATGGTAATGGTTTTGAAGGACCCCTTAAGCCTGTATTGTGGCTGTTTTTATCTTAGCTTCAACTCCATTTGCCTGCCCTTTCCTTGTAACATTTTAACCTATTACTAATGAAAAATCTGTCCATCTCCGCAAATTTATTCACTATTCTCACACCACCACATGCTGAGGTAGTAAATTCCACAGATTCATGACCTTTTATGAGAATTCCTTCTCATCTCTGTTTTAAATCTTAGTCTAAAACTATGACCTCTCATTTTAGATTGCCCACAAGGGGAAATATCCACTCTATGTCTACTTTGTCAATCCTCATTAGCACCTTATATACCTCAATTAGAACTTCTCTTATTCTTCGAAACTCTGGCGAGTATAGGCCTAAACTGCTTAGTCTTGCATTATAACTCAAGCCTTGCATTTCTGGAATTAATCCAGTGAACCTTCTCTGAACTGCCTTCAGTGCAATTCCATCTTTCCTCAGGTACGAGAACCAAAACTGTATACAGATGCAACACTACAGCATTCTACGTTAGTGTATCTTCAACCACTGATCATTTGATAGACCCGAGACAAAATATTGGCAAAGGAGGATGGTTGGCAGCGAATAATCCTTACTCTGAACCAGGAATGACAGATACCATGAGGCAATCGGCATCTTAAAACATTAACCTGCCATAATTTTATGCCCTTGATTAGCTGTACAGCCACTCAATTGCTGCTGAGCACTGGCGGCATTGCTACAATCAATTCAATGTTCTGGCAGCACCAAATGTTAGCCCTGACTTTCTAAATGAGCTTGGGATACAATTGTGAATTGAGAAATGCACCCTTGAGTGGGACATTCCTGTTCAGGTTGCATCAGCAATGCTTCAGTGCTACTTCCATAGAGCAATGTCAGAGAGGTCAGATCCAATTTTATTAAGTCATCAGTTTTTAAAGGTCTGAAGGACTTTGGTAGAGTTAGGGAGTGTATGGGTAAATGAGTGACTGGTGGTGCAGTATTCAGAGTGTGAGGTTAGGCAGTCAGATCAGGAGGTTGGTAGCTTGGTGGGAGAATGGTTGTCCGGTGAATGGTGTGGTTAGTCGGATCAGGAATGAGGTTGTGGCTATTGGTGGTCAGATCTGGGTATGGATAGTCAGGTTGGGAGGTGGTTGGAGGTGTGCTGTGTCAGGTTTAGAGTTGGGTAGCTGGGTTGGGTGTGTAGATTGAGTGGATTAATAGTCAACTTAAAACAGGGGAAGTTGGATTGGGTTACGCTGTTAATCACTAAGCTGCATAAGAATTGAAACAGTGTGACAGTACTGGGACATGTAATGGGTAGATAGACCAGGTTTGGTCCAAAATCCTGATGCTGAACTCATTGTCAGAGACATGTTCTGTGCAGAGGAGAACAAACCATCAATACTTCCCAAGCAAGCACTGTGCACATGTGCTTGTCAGTATTTCCAAACCTCAAGTTATATAGCAGTGGACAGTTCAACATTTGCCATGGTTGTCATTGGAAGACCTGATCCAATGGGTGCAGGTTAATTGATTCCAACCATTTTCTAGCCTCATCAAATTTTGTGACCAATGAATGAAAACAGCTGAGAGTGAAAGAGAGCATATTGAAAGCTTATATCAAATTCACTTGCTTTTATGGTTCAGGTTTTTTAACACCAAGTAAAATTATTATGCCTCAGTAGTAACTGAATTAATGTCTATTTTATTAATATTGTAATGATACTTCTTCATCCTGAAACTGAATAGAGGTCCCATGAGTAAGAGATGCCATAGCTTTAATGATAGTAGATATTCTGAGCATTGTGGTTATGCATTTGTTGCCAATCAGACTGTAAAAGCAAATGAGCCTGACATCTGCTTCTGAAATATTATTGAAGAGCTGAGTCAAAATGTTTTGGAGCAGGTTTGATTATTTTAGACGCCCATTCCAATGATTTCCCTTAAACTGAATAAAAAGATTGTCAATCATTTTACAATGCATTTAGGCTGGAATTCTGGTGCTAATCGTGTCAAACAAAAATGTGAAGCAACACCCTGCACTGTGTGTAACATACTTCGTTCTTGAATCAGCTACAGCTGCAACTATGGATTGAAACAATAACTTTAATAGCAATGCCAAATGGATTGTTAAAGTTGTATTGGTATCATATGTGGGATATTACATGCCCCTATTAGGTCAGGTGACTAGACCATCATCTTCACACCCATATCCAAACTCATTCTCATAAAACAAAGTGTGCATTGATGGCAAAATTGGCATTCCACTCATCTTATGTAAAAAAAAATGATTAAGGCTGTAATCAACCCCAATAGTTGGCTGGTGAGGGCAGTTGGGTAGCAGTGGATGAGCAATTTTTAAAGAATTCCATCAAGGCCAGAAGAAAGGAGTGGCGGGGGGTATCCAATCTGTGTCAAAAATGCGTTGGGACACCCCTCTAAGATATATCTCACCATTCCTTTCCCATAGCCAGTCCAATGGAATGTGGTCCCCAAGACCCCTCCCCTGTCCTTCACCTTTAAAATCCCTCTCCACCCCAAAACTCCTGGGATGTACCTCTTGGGGCAATTATGGCCCTCAAAAGGCTTCCTCCTGAACTCTCAAGAGTGCCCCATGCTAGGCTTTGGCCTGACTGACCAGCAGTTTCTGAGTGTTGGACTTCCAAGTAAGTGAGGTGTAAAGATTCCACAATGAGGAACTGCAGCCATCTTATGGTGTAGTCCAGGCTTTATTCTGGTCTATCAGCTTGCCCCCACTTTCCATCTAGGGGTGGGTTGGTGGACGGAGTGGCAAGTGGTTGGCTCTACCTATAATTTCCCACTCTGTGTAGTGGTAGAACGTCTTATGAACACAGTCATATATTCAGTAAGATGACAGATCTAATTTCCCTAATACCTTGCTCTGATTTTATAAATTCCATCTTAAGCTTTTGAGAGAATCTAAATGCTCAGGTACAAGTAAAATCAATTGGCTTTTTCACATTACGTGCTTTCCATCCATCAGTGTCTAATCCACTGACACCAATAGATGCTAAAGGGTTTGTTTCAAATCTGAAGTTGATGTTAACATGGACAGCAAATTTGTGCAGTGTGGAGGAGCCCAGCATGCTGGAGTTGAGTTTTGTACCTAGGTACCTTGTACCTAGGATAGCGCCGTAAGTGGCAACTTTGTAAACTTTTCACTGCACTCATTTGAGTAAATGTGACAATAAACCTTATTCTAATTCTGGTTACTCTCTGCAGATGCTGCCAGACTTGCTGAGTTTCTCCAATAATTTCTGTTTTTGTTTCAGATTTCCAGCATCCACAGTTCTTTGTTTTATATAATGTCATATTTTTCTCATACTTTGGCAGCTCAAGCCTTGGACAGTATTCAAGATGGGATCTGACCGATATCATTTAAAACCACTCATGCTAGCTATTGTACAGGAGGCAGATTTTTCTAGTCTTTCTGTACTTTATTCCTATTTTCCTGCAACTTCAGCAGGTAGGATAAGCTGGCTTGACTGATCATCAAGAGATGTACAATCATAGAAGCATCAATAGTCTCACAAACGTTTCTTATATCTGCTCATCTCAGTTCAGAATATCACAGTAAAAAATGCCTTTTCTTGGTTAACGAAGAGTTGGCACATCTTGCTTATTGTATTCTGTAACATAATGTTTGAACAACAAAGACCGCAGCGACTGCATTTTCATGATTCTACCATCTTTCATGCCTCATTGCAATTGGCATCTTGTTGGATACACTGTCAAAAATGTTTAAAAGGATATTGTGGTAACAGGTCACTATGGGAATTTTAATTGACGTTAAGTAATTTTGACAAACAATCTGAAAAGCAAGTCACAAACAAGAAGGAAAACTATTCAATGGAAGGACTGGCGGTTGTGTGAGGCTGTTGGACTTTAAAAATTGTTCTATCTTATACTCTCACATATTTCCAATATTTCACTTCACTTTTTATAACATCAAAAATAATCTGCTGCCTTGATATATCATGTTGCTTCCCGCCATTGCAATACATAACGAATAGCAAAAATTACATTTTTTTGACGAACCTAATGTCAAGTTTTGGTGGAGAGATTCTCGCCTTGAGGCTCAATGAGTTTTCTCACCATATCTTACCAAGTGTGTCACATTACTTGGTGTTGCAGCCTACTATTGAGTATGTTGCTTGATTACTATGTTGTCACTTAGTGTTCCGAGAGATAAGAAGGAATTTCTTCTGCCAGAGGGTGTTTAATCTGTGGAATTCATTGCCACAGCAGGCTGTGGAGGCCAAGGCATTGCATGTATTTTATACAGAAATAAATAGATTCTTGATTGTTAAGAGAATCAAAGGTTTTGAGGAAAAGGCAAGAGAATGATTGCATCAGCCATGATTGCATTGCAGAGCAGACTTGACAGGCCAAATAATCTAATTTTGCTCCTGTGTCTTATGGTCTTACTGATCCCATGAGCAAAGTTTCACCTCTTGGTTGGTTCAAGTCCTGCTGACAATCATGGCAATCTCACTGATTTTGTGTCTGTGTTTTATGGCATGGCAAAGCAGTAGAAACATAAGCCTGGTATTTCTGGCTGAGGGAGCAATGCTCAATAAGGCAAGACTCAGTGACTGTCCAGGTAGTGTCAGAGAGAGTGAACATTATGACTATATGCTTAGATTTCAGAGATGCAGCGTGGGCCCATCCAAGAAGTATGTGTGTAGTCCTGAGTGAAAAGTGTCCCTACAACAGCATTACAATGATAATTGATGGTGCAGCCAAGGTGCACCACTGAAGTCCAGAGGTGTTTTGTAAATGGATTGGAATTGTGCCATAAAAGTTGTTAAAGACTGGCAAATGTCACACGTCAGTGTCCTTGGACATGAAGTATATGTGGCTGGTACCAAAAATGTTGGTGCCTGGTGTTCAACATGGAGATCTTTTGAAGTGAGTGGTGAGTCGAACTCACTGAGAACCTGCTCTGTTCCAAACTGAATTTTTACAATGGTGAGTTTGGCAGTTCCCTCCCAAAATATGTTTTCCTGAAGTAGTAAAATCTTATTGATGAAGTAATGCCTTGTCCAAATCAGTAAACAATGTAATTTATCTTGTGTTCCTTTGTTTCTCAGAAAATTGAGATTCCATAGTGCCCTTATTTCATTGGATGGGGTTATTCTGGCAAGGCCAACATTTGTTGCTCATCACTAATTTACCTTGAACGGAGTAGCTTGCTAGGCCATTTCAGAGTCAGCACATTGCTTTGAGTCTGGAGTCATGTGTAGCCTATCGACCATTAATCAATGGGACAGATATAGAGGAACAAACCCACAACGACGTGCAAGGATTATAGAATAGTTATAATGGGGGGCTTTGATTGTTTGAATATATGTTAAATATAAAGGGAGAGGGATGAAGAGTTTATTGAGTGTTTGTAGGAGTATGCTTCCAGTATAATGAGAAAGGGAAGATTGCTAGACCTTGTTCTTGGAAATAGTCTGGCACAATGTATTAAATGCCAGAATGGAACATTTGGTCAACATTGAACACTATATGAGCGGTATAGTGGCTCAGTAGGTAGCACTGATGGCTTATAGCACAAGATTCTCTTTGTGTCTGCGCAGGTTTCCTCTGGGTGCTCTGGTTTCCTCCCACTGTACAAAGGTGTGCAGGTTAGGTTGATTGGCCATCCTAAATTGCTGACAGTGTCCAGGGATGTGCAAGGTAGTTGGGTTAGCCATGGAAAATGTTGGGTTACAACGATAGGGTTGGGGTGTGGGTGGCATGCTCTTTGGAGGGTTGCTGTGGACTTGATGGACTGAATGGCCTGCTTCCATTCTGTAGGGATTCTATGAATGATGAGATTTAGGTTGATTATGGACAAGAAATAAGAATAATTAATTGGGAGACAGTCAAGTTCAGTAAATGAATAAATCTGACTCAGATAAATTAAAATCAAAGTTTTATATGCCAGACTGTAGCTGAACAATGGACTGCATTAAGGAAAATATAGTCTGGACACAGTCAAAGCATATTCCTGTGAAGGGGAAAGGTCACACAATCACATCTGGAATTCTCGCGTTGACAAATTAGATAAATAACAAGATGAAAAGAAAAGTGTTCTTAAGACGAATGTCAGGTAGACAATATGCTGGGCAACCTAGCTGAAGATGGAAAGTTAGAGGGAAAGTGAAGATACATTTAAGGAATTCAGACAGTGTATGACATGAGATAAGCAGCTAGCACCATGAGGAATCCAACAGTTTTCTATAAGCACATAAATTGTGAAATAACAGGTTTTGTGGTACCGTGGCAGTGTTTCTATCTCCAGACCAGGAAGCCTGGGTTCAAGTCCCACCAGGAGAAACTGAGGACTGCAGATGCTGGAGATCGGAGCTGAAAATGTGTTGCTGGAAAAGCGCAGCAGGTCAGGCAGCATCCAAGGAGCAGGAGAATCTACGTTTCGGGCATGAGCCCTTCTTCAGGAATGACCCACCAGCTCCACCAGAGATGTAATAACTTCTTTGAACAGATTGATTCAAAAATGTTAAATATTTGAAAATATTAAAAGGGTAGTTAAGAAAGGAATAAAACTTTAAGGCTCAAAAAGATGATTTGCACATGGATGTAAGGGGTAAAGCTAAATTATTTAGTGAGTACTTGTATTTGGCTGTATCAAAGAAGAAAGTGCTAAACAGGTAATGGTATGAGGAGATACATCAGACAGTTAAAAAGTTTCAAGTTGTTAAGGTGGAGGTATTAGATAGTTTGTCTGAAGATAATCTTCGTTGGGCACTAGGATCAGTGAGATGTGTCCTAGGAGACTGAGGCAATTAAGTGTGGAAATTGCAGACATACTAGTACTAATTTCCTAGTCCTCCTTATTCCCAGGAAGGTGCCAAGAGACTGAAGAATTACAAATGTAATAAATTTGTTCAAGTCCAGCAATGACATGCCAGTGGATTTTCTGCAAATTATAATGTGGAACAGGATCAATAGTCACTTGGGTAAATGCAGAGTAGACCTTACAACCATAAGAAATATGAACAGGAGTAAGCTGTTTGGGCCCTTGAGCCTGCTCTGCCATTGGATTGTGGCTGATTCGACATTCCTCATGTCAATTTTCCCTCATTTTCCCTATAGCCCCTGATTTCTCTACTGATCAAGAATTTATTACCTCAGCCATAAATATACACACGGACTTTGCCTCACATCTCTCTATGGCATGGAGTTGCAAAGATTCTCAAGAAGTAAGTTTATTTTATTATTTTCTTTAAAGCCATGGATTAAAAAATCTTGGATTTACATGAGTAAAACACCAAGTGGTAAATTTCATATAGAAAAATAAAATCTGTAAACAATTGTTTGTAATCACTCAGATACTGGACTCATGGTGGGAAATGCTCCTTCTGAGCCAAAGTCTAATCAAATTAAAATATCCATCTGCTCCAAGCCATTACCAGATTTGGGTGATTGGTCAGTTGAAGATTGCTTGCAAGTGCTTGTATTTTAAGATGAGAGGAGAAGGATTCAAAAAATGACATGAGGAGCAATTTTTTTCACACAAAGAGTGGTTCATGTGTGGAATGAGTTTCCAGAGGAAGTAGTGGATGTGGGTAGTTACAATGGACCAAAGGGTCTATTTCCATGCCAATAGACTCTATGACATGTGAAAAAGTTATTGTTGCTACTTGGAACTACATCTAACTGGAGAAGTACCGTCATGACATGCCAAGCTCTTCTGTCTGGTGCATTCCTCAAACATCCACCGCAGCTAATCTGCAGCCAATCTGTGACATCTGTCATCCAACAAGGCCTAAGTCAACCCCTCTTTATGCTTCTATCCACTTTGATTTCAAGATGAGATTTCTGTAGCTAGTTAGCTCTGATCAAATGGCCAAAATACTGCCATTTTCTTCTTTTTGTGGCATTCTTTTTTCCATTATAATTTCAAGCACTTCATCTGATTTATGGTTTGTACATGGAATTTTTAGAATGCATCTGGCATTCATGTTTCAAATGCTTTCTTTTTGCAGAACTGTAATGGTCGATCAAGTTTCTGAGACTCATGGAATGTGGACAGAATATAACATTATGAGTGTTTATTTCCTGGTTATAAGCTTGAAATGTCTTGTTAGCACATGCCTCATTTTCACAAAATTACTTCTAACTATCTAGAATCTTTTTCTAAATTTGGCATTACTTCTGCCATCTACTGTTAATATTGGTTCCTGTCTTTATGGTGTTCATATTCAATCCAGTTTATAAACTACTGCATTTCAGGGGTGGCACGGTGGCTCAGTGGTTAGCACTGCTGCCTCACAGCACCAGGGTCCCAGGTTAAATTCCAGCTTTGGGCAACTGTCTGTGTGGAGTTTGCACATTCTCCCCGTGTTTGTGTGGATTTCCTCCCGCAGTCCAAAGATGTGCAGGCCAGTTGAATTGACCATGCTAAATTGCCCGTAGTATTAGGTGCATCAGTCAGAGGGAAATGGGTCTGGGTGGAAGGTTGACTCTTCAGAGGGTCGGTGTGGACTGGTTCGGCAGTAGGGCCTGTTTCCACACTGTAGGTAATCTAATATAATCTACTTGATTTATGATATTTTGTAAGGACTCTTATGATTCTGCAAGTAGCACTATATCATCATTGTTTGTTATGTTCTTGCCTACAATTGTTACTCCTGGAAGTATGTCTAATTTTCTGAAAACTTTTCTGTGTGCAATCAATTATTTTGTTGCTTTTTATTTATTCCTCTATGCACTGAAATATGTCTGGCTGTACCTCTTCTAGCCTGTTCACTGTTTTCTCCACTTGTTAAGCCTCACATCTTTACCGTCCTATTTCAGTCACTCATTCATTATCTTTTGATGCTAAAGATGACTTTATTATCAATGAAGAAAATGTAAATGTTCTTATTTACTTTTAGATACTTGTCAAAGCTTCTCTTAAATTGATTGTTCTATCTTGTTCCTAAGAAACGTCAAAATCTAGACTATTTGTACCAATTTTTACTTCACATGTGCTAATATTTCTTTCTGTTATGATTCTCAAGATTACTTTAATGAGATGATTCATTAAGCTTATAGCTCTAAAATGATTGGATTCCATTTCTTTCAGCTTCTCAGTAATAACAAATGATGAATGTCTCCAGTCACTTGGAATATACCCTTTGGTATATATTTATTCACAAAGTTTGGATATCACTTCTAATTTTGATCCTTCAAGGGACTTCTAAATGTTCTGTTACTATTTCATTTAAGCTTGGAGCATCAATTTCAAAGCATGTAATATTGTGAAAGTTTTTAAACATGTTTTATTAGACTGGTTAAGTACAATAATTACTATTCTCTTTACAAAAGCTTACAAGGAAAGCTGTCTGTGTGTATCTTTTATAGTTACAATATGTAAACTGTTAAATACTTTTTTTTACTCTATTCGCTGTTCACAATGTGATCTACTCCACACGGAGGAGACAGAACACAGACTAGGTGACCACTTTGCAGAACACCTACTTTCTGTCCACAAAATTGGACCTGAGCTTCCTATTGGCTGCCACATCAACACATGACTGTGTTCCCAGGCCAATAAACGAGCGCAAGCTGGAAAAAACACCTTATTTTCTGCATATTTTTATTCATTTACAGTATGTAGGGATCTCTGGCTAAGACAGCATTTATTACTTATCTTTAATTGGCTAGAGGGTAGTTAACTGTCAACCACATTGCTATGGGTCTGGAGTTGTATGTAGCCAGACCAGGGAGAATATTGGGCTTGCGATGACAAAAAAATGGTGATCGTTGAGTTTGCTCCTTCAGAGAGCCAGCACTATCACATTGGGCTGAATGGCCTCCTTCTATAGTGTCACCTTTCTGTGATTTTGTGAATCTTAGAAATAGATTCTTAGAAATAGAAAGGCTTAAAAAGCGAACGCTGAACTATGAATTTCGGATGCAGCTTATTACATCCATTGTCATTGCACTGTTGACTTTTAAATGCTGGTATACAGGAAATAATGGGTTAATTTTCTCCCTGTTGCCTCCATGCCTTGATATTTGTGGAATATAAATTGAATGATTTGATGTTTTATTTGCTTCAATGGCAGCAGAGGTACCAATAGATATTTGGAATCGGTTTAAACACAGAAGATCTGTGAATAGAGGAATTTATTGTGATTCTTTTTGTATGGACATCAACCTGAAACGTTAACTCCATTTCTCTCTATCTAGATACTGGCTGACTGCTGAGTTTTTTCAACATCTTCTGTTTTAATTCAGATTTCCAATGACCCAAAAGTATTTTGCTTTTGTGTTTGGGATGTGGTTTTCGCCTTTAACCTAAGGCAGACCAAATGCTTAAGGGTTGTAGGACCCAGACATGAAGGATTAAACTAGAGAACAAAAAGTTCCTGCATTTATGGGGAATGTCCCAAAACACTTTACAGTTAATTAAATAACTTTTCAAAGTATAGTCACTGTTCTATGTTGAGAAACATAGCAACTAATTTATACACAGCAAGTTTCCACAAACAAACGAGTTCATTTAATTTCTGCAGCCAGAATCCTGTGCTGTTGTATACAAACATTGACTGCAGTTGAAAACCATAGAGGTAAGCTAATGATCCAAGCGTTACAGAAGTGATTAAGGATGCGCAAAGAAATTATTGATCTGCAATAAAATTTATTGTACATTAAAGACCATTTCTCGCAACCCAAAGGACAATAATTTATTCAGTATGTAATGATAAATATCTGTTTTATAGCATTCCTGGAATTAAAACCCAGTAATGCTCTTCCTTACTTGGCACAAGCAATCTGTTTTTTCTGATGTCAGACATCATTTACTGAGACATGCAGTGATACCAATTAGGAAACTCATGGTAGAAATAATTTTCCATTTTGAGTTTTGCTTTGTAAATCTATTTTTCCACCTGTAAACTTTCATGTTATGCTACTCACCCATTGTGAGCTGAACGGTTGCTTGGCAACCTGCTATGAAACCTTTCTGAATGCCATTTTTGAACAATGATATTTGTGACACTGGCCTAACCTGTTTAATATAATCCTTCCTTACACTCAAGTGGGAGGAAATCAGTTGTAGCTCATTTACAGTTCATAATAAATATCGTGGAGTAAAACCACAAACCTGTGGGTTATCCCAAAATTGATCCCATGGCCTTCCTATCATTACTTGGGTGTACTGAATATATATCTGTCACTCATCCATAGGCAGCTAATACCTTGTTACGTGATGACTGTTGGATAGCTTTTCTTTTGGCATCAACCGAGAAACCCAGAGACATATCATGGGAAGGAAATTGATACACAGGTGGGAGGAGCAGGAGGGTGGAGCTGTTTTGGGATGGAATTGTGGTGACTGGACAATATTTGTCACTGGTGGGCATGGAGACTGCTGATGAATCCTGAGGCTGACCAACCTCAGCATCTACTTCATCCATCAATAACCAGTGCCAGAAGAGGGACCTGAAACACAATTTGGATCCCTTATTTAAATTTGTAATGCAGCTGCCCAAACTGCTTGTTAAATGGATCTGAGGAATCCTGGTGCCCTGAACGCATATGAAGATTAAGTGTGGATCATCACTCTGCTTTTTAGTCATTTGTTTCACATATTCTACTTTCTGAAAAACACATATATCCGTTCTGACCTCAGTGCCTTCACAATGATAATGACTAAGATTGGAAACTTCAACCTTGTAGACAAAAGACAAATATCATCAGATGATTGATTGTCTTTCATTATCGACATTTCAGTTCAAGATTGCAACAAATATCTTACAGCAATTACAGAGAACAATTTGTTGTTCTAGTAATTTCTCCAGGACATAATTGCAAAATATCCAATATTATTCCCATTTTTAAATAAAAAAAAGCATTATATATGCCTATTAATAAAGTAGGATTAAAAGTATTCATTTGTTTGATTGCAACATCTGACTGATAAACTTTGCAATGTTAATTGTTATCTGGTTGAACAAATAGATGTGATACCTGCTGTGTTTAATGATGTTTTTTGCATATATATGTTTAATATAATCCTTCCTTACATACCATAAAATTTATATCAACTTTGAAAATACGCTTAGGTAGCATTAAATCTCTCAGAATCTCTCAGGCTGAAAGACTACATTGTGAAATAAATTGGTGTGAAGGAAATGACATAAGAACTTAAAAGCTTGAAGCTGGCATCTCTTTCAACTTCAAATTCAAATGTCAGTATATAATATATAATAGGCTGGATAAAAATGTTTGAACAAGTGCAGCTACTCTATTGTGTAAATTCACTTTCTATGTCAGGAGAAATAAAAAGGATGGGAAGGCCTATGATTAAAGTGATGAATGATACAGCTCTTTACAATCTATGGTACTTGTAGCAATTTGGAATATCATATTTCTGAAGCTGAAATATGGCTAAAAGGTGTCACATGTATGTTTAAACCAACTTTACATATTAACATTTGAAGCTTTTTTTTGTTAAACAAATTCATTGGCATACACTAAGTCTATAGTTTAAACAAAACCTCAATACTCCTCATGTAAAGATATTACTCACAAAAGTGGGGTTCTCACGACTGAGCTGTGTGGCTCAAGTTGTCCACATCCATTTAAAGAGCCCTGTTATTTAAATGTTGACTTTGGGGAGAAGGCAACTGGATTGAACTGGGCTTGCTAGTGCTGGAAGTAGATTCTGGGTGGCCAAGGGGTAGACAGTTGCTAAGCCAGGCTAGTTAAAAATCTGGTTAGATTTTGTCTCAGTTGTAATTACAATCCTTCTACTCCTTGCCCTCATACATCTTACCCTCATGTCATGTCTCTTGGTCCCTCCATGTAAACTCATACCCACAACAGATCACTCACGTACCCATGTCCCCTCATGCCAACAGATGTACTCAGCCAGCTCTGTACTTCCTCAAAGAGTACTCCATGTCAACTAATGCATCTACAACCATAACAATTCCCCCATGTATTAATTCCACAACCACTATTAGCAGAACTCATAGCTTATTTGGAGACAAAGAAAAAGCTTTTAATGATCTGAAACAGATGCCACTCCATACACAGCCAAGCATGAAAAAAAGTACTCTTATTCATGATACCCATTCAGTTGTTTTAAAACTCAAGTGGTTAGTCTCTTATAAGATCAAATTGAATTCTACTCAGACCACACAAGCATGACATCTGATCTTTCACTGGTATCTTTAAATTGTAGATCAAAATTGTGCGCTCAGAATTTCTCATGAGCTTATTATGGCTTTTGAAACTCAGCCAAGCACTCACAACAGCACAATACTGATCCTTTATAAATGTCAACAACAACCACAGATGATCTGTAAATTAAACCTGAGGTTGAGTTTTACTTCTCACTGACAATATTAGCTTGTTTTTCTTTCTTGTTTAATGAGTAAACAAAAACTTCAGATCATGACAATTTAAACAGAACATATCCATCCTTTGGAATTGTTTATGATTACTCCACTAACGTCTGATTCCCACACTTTAAATTATGGCCTTTGGAACTGCCATAATCAGATCTGTTTAAGCTCAGCATTAAGTTTGGGAGATTGGGTTTCACTCCTGTTTGATTTGCCACTTGGTCTCTTCCCCCAGCCAACAAAAATGGGATCTGTTTGAAATGGACCTGGGACGTGCATCCAGTTCCCACCCATGATTTTTAAATGTTTACTGAGTCCTACTGGCTCTATGAAGATATGTCACCAGAATCTGAAGCCACGGTAGAATCATACAGTCAGGACCAGGTTCACTGTAGACCAGGTCACTGTCAATATTAACCAATGGGATTGCTATTCCAGAGATGTTCAAAGCAATGAAATAAAAAACAGATTCAGTATTATAAGAGTTAAAAGTGCACATGGAAATAAGTCTTTTTAAAAAAAATGTCTGAGAAGTTTGCGGTAAATGTTTCTAGCTGTCAAAAAAATGACTACAAATCCTTTCAACTCAGCTCCGAACATTAAATCCATCTGCAGACGTGCAGTAAAATAAATTTCTCAGATACATTCATAAACAAAAATCTTATTTCCATAATTCATACAGCTGGCTGACATTTATTGTCACATCAGGTGCAATGGGGACATTTCAAAAACATTAACATGTACAGCATCATTTGTCAACAAAGCAACAATGTAAGCAAATCGTTCTGCACTCATACAGATTTACAGTGCACACTGCCAATTGCTAATTATGGTGTGTTGCTTATTTGCAGGAGACCATTCTACTGAATTATGATAAAGATAGGATCCCATCCTCCAGTATAGGAGCAATGCTAAATTCGAAAGCTAAACTGAGGCGAAGTCTAACAAACACACTTCCTTGGAAACAAATAAAGGAGGTGGTCTTAAGGGAGCATTGAATAGGCAGAAATGCACAGGCAACACTTTTCCTCCTCTCTTCATCTTGGCACCTTCCTTTTGGAAACAAATAGTGTCCGTCAGTTGTCACAGCTTTTTTTTGTAATAGTAACTGAAAAACTATTAAAACTACCAGTGGGAACAGGCAGAATAAACAAATGCCAGAGTGATGGTCTCAATTGCAGCTGTGCTTTTATAGTAAAGAAATGGGAATTAGTTCTACAGCAGAATTAATATATCTTGCTCATAAGATTCATTTTGACAGTTAGCATATGAATTCAGTTTTACCAATGTGATTAGATTACAAAAACAATTATATTTATATGATAATAAATGCCTATTTTTAAGGTGACAGTTCGGCAGTTACAGCTTGATTTTATATAGTACCAGCTAAGCTTTACACTGTAAAGTATCTTTCATTGACATATTTTATTGCCTTTATGAATGGCTATTCTTTTCTCATTTGCCTTGAGAGGCAATGAGCTTAGAAACAGCAGAAAGAATAGGTCACCAAAAAGGCAGTGAGAGTGTTTCCTGGATATTTTAAGGAAATGATTGACATGAGAAAGGATTTGTTTTTTTTTTCACTCTTGCACTTGATTTCATTTTGTTCGACATTGATTTTTAAAACTTTTGTTGGAAGCACTCCACTTGAAAAAGATATTCCATTTGTAACAATTCCCATCTTACAACTTCCATGACCTTTCTTGAAGAATACATTCTGGAACACGTTAATGAAGTTAAGTGAGTACAAATATTGAAAAGCATATTTTTCAGTAAAACGCATAAAGCCATACCAATGAATGTCCTAAAAGGTCCAGGTACAGAAATCATTAAAATGTCATGAACAGGTACAGAAAATAATCAAAAAGACTAATGGAATGCTGGCCTTTATATCTAGAGAAGAAAAATAGAATGGGATAAAAGTCATACTGCAGTTATACAAAGCGTTGATTAAACTATTATTTGGAGATGTCAGTGATGGACTGGGGTGTACAAAGTTAAAAATCACGCAACACCAGATTAAAGTCCAACAGGTTTAATTGGAAGCACACTAGCTTTTGGAATGGCATTCCTTCATTAGGTGGTTGTGGACACAACCACCTGAGGAAGGAGCGGCGCTCCGAAAACTAGTGTGTTTCCAATTAAACCTGTTGGATTATAACCTGGTGTTGTGTGATTTTTAACTTTGATTAAACTGTGCCTGGAGTATTGGGAGCAGTTCTGGATAAGACACTATTTTAAAGAGGTCTTACCAGAAGGGCGGTGTCCACTTGCTGATTGATATCTGAATTCGAAGAACAAAATTATGAGGCAAGACTACAAAAGGTACATTAACTCTTTCTATTTCCACTGTTGCTGTCAAACCTGAGTTCCTTCAGCACTTGCTCATTTTATTGCACAAAGTAAGATTCCATTTCTTGGCTATCATAAGCTTAAGCGGTGATTTGACCAAAGTCTTCAAGATACTAATTGGAATAGATGGGTTGACAGATACTATTTCCATTAGTTGGGAAGACTAGCTTGAGTGAACATGTCTAGGCATTGAAGCCAGGCATTTCAGGATTGAAATTAGGCAATAATTTTACACAAAAAGGGCATAGATGCTTGGAAATCTGCCAATGACAATTGATAACCAAACAAATTGTTTATTTTAAATCTGATATTAATAGATTTCACTAACCAAATAAATTAGTGATATTGAGAAATAGTAGGTGTATGAAATTTGATCACAGGTCTGTCTAAATCACATTGAACAGATTAAAGGAGCCAACTTCCATTCCAAGTTCCTTTGTTGGCTTTCATCCTGGATATCCACGATAATGCTCCACAACAGGTAAACAGCTTCATCTTATTGATAAAGCATGAACGGTGGAAGCCATAGCTGTGTCTTGAATATCTAAACAGTATCATGTAAAGTTTGAAAATCTGAGACAAATTACCAATTACACCTGGTAGAGATGACAGTGGGATCTCTCTGTGCATGTGCTTGGAGACGTGTATAGTACTTTCCTCCTTCAGTATCTAATTGTTAAAGTTATGAGAGAATGAGTAAATCCACTTTCTCTTTGCATTATAATCATGATGTGAAGATGCCAGTGTTGGACTGGGTTGGACAAAGATAAAAATCACGCAGCACCAGGTTATAGAAGAACAAGGTTATTTGGAAATACAAGCTTTCGGAGCACTGCTCCTTTGTCAGCGGCTTCTAGTCATGTTTGTCAAGTTCACAGGGTGTTCAACAGACTTCAGGTTGGAGAAATATTGCATTTGGCCTGAACACCAAATTGCGTGAGACTGTGTTGCAAATTTTGCCAAAATGTGCTCGAGCATTTGTTTCCGATTCCTAATTGCCCTAAATGGAGTAGTTTGCTGAATTCTGAAGGCAGTTAAGAGTCAACTACAGATGCCAGTTGTCATGGTCACGATTACTGAGAACAATTTTAATCCCAGATGTATTTATTGAATTCAAATTCCACCAGCTACTGTAGTCCTCAGGGTATTATGAATTACTAGTCTGGCATCATACATCACCATTGTCCGTTTTTGTCTCAACATAAAACTGGTAATGTATCCACAGTCAAACTAGATTTTTAGTTGGATTTTGTGACAGACTAATTCTCCCAGCAGAACAGCTAGCTTGTTAAAAAGGAATAATTGTTGAAAATAAAGTAATATAAAGGAAGACTGTAAGAGTTTCTTTAGAGATATAAGGGGCAAAAGGGGGCATAAATGAACATTGGGCCACTGGAAATAATGCTGGAAAGATAGTAGTTGACAACAAAGAAATGGCTGAGGAACTGAATAATTACATTGTGTCAATCTTCACAGTGGAAGATACAAGTAATTTTCCAAAAATTCAACAGAGTTAGGGGCAGAGCTGAGCACGGTGGCCAGCATGAAGGAGAAGGTGCTAGAAAAACTGAGTGGCCTGAAGGTGGATAAATCACTGGACCAGATGAAACTACACAGCAGAGTTCTAAGGGAGCTAATTGAAAAGACAGTGGAGGCATTAGTAGTAACCTTTCAGGAATCACTAGAATCAGAGAGGGTCCCTGAGGACTGGAAAATCACTAATGTAACACCCCTGTTTAAGTCAGGAGTAAGGCAGAAGATGGAAAATTACAGACCAATTAGTCTAACCTCGGTCATGGATAAGATCTTGGAATCCATCATAAGGATGAGATTTTTGAATACTTGGAAGTGTATGGTAAAATAGGGCAGAGTCAGCATGGTTTCATCAAGGGGAGGTCATGCCTGATAAATCCGCTAGAACTCTTTGAGGAAGTAACAAGCAGATTAAACCAAGGAGAACCAATGGATGTTACCTACCTGGACTTCAAGAAGGTGCCACACTGGAGGCTACTGAGCAAAATAAGGGCCCATGGTGTCAGAGGCAAAGTGCTGCCATTGATAGAAGCTTGGTTGTCTGGCAGAAAGCAGAGAATGGGGATAAAAGGGCTTTTCTCAGGGTGGCAGCCAGTGACAAATGGTGTTTTGCAAGGCTCAGTGTTGGGACCACAACTTTTCATTTAATACATTAAGGATCTGGATGAAGGAACTGAGGGCATTCTGGCTACTTTTGCAGATGATACAAAGATAGGTAGAGGGACAGGTAGCATTGAGGAGACAGAGAGACTGCAGCAGGATTTGGACAGGTTGGGAGAGTGGACAAAGATGTGGCAGATAGAGTACAATGTGAAAAAATGTGAGATCATACACCTCTGATCATCCCTGCAGAGGGATGGACTATTTTCTAAATGGGCAGAAAATTCAAAAGTCTGAAGTGCAAAGAGACTTGGGGATTCTAGTCCAGGATTCGCTCAAGGTAAACTTGGAGGTTGAGTCAGTAGTTCGGAAGGCAAATGCAATGTTGTCATTTATTTCAAGAGGATTTGAATACAAAAGCAGGAATGTACTCCTGAGGGTCTCAAAGGTTATGGTCAGGCCACATTTGGAGTATTATGTGCAGTTTTGGACTCCATATCTTAGGAAGGAAGTACTGGCCCTGGAGCATGTTCAGAGGAGATTCATGAGAATGGTCCCAGGAATGAACAGCTTAACATATGAGGGAATGTTTGAGGACTCTGGGTTTAAACTTGATGGAAGTTAGAAGGATGAGGGGAGATTCTAATTGAAGTGTACAAAGTACTGAATAGCCTGGATTGAGTGGATGTTGGGAAGATGTTTCCATTGGTAGGAGAAGCTAGGACTTGAGGACACATCCTTTGAGTAAAGGGAAGACCTTTTAGAACAGAGAGAAGGAGAAACTTCTTCAGCCAGAGAGTGGTGAATCTGTGGAATCCACGACTACAGAATACTGTGGAGGCAAGGACATTGAGTATATTTAAGATGGAAATAGATAGGTTCTTGATTGTAAAGGGGATCAAGGGTTACAGGGAGAAAATGGGTGAATTGGATTGAGAAACTTATCAGCCATGATTGAATGGCGGAGCGGACTTGATGGGCTGAATGGCCTAATTTATGCTCTTCTGTTGGCCCTGTAAGTATGTCATAAGATCATAATAAATGCTGCAGAGCAGGACAGCATTCGATTCTTCACCTTTCTGTTGGTATGAGGTTTAGATTAGACCTATAGTTAATTTTCATTGCTCACTCTGTGCAATCTTCAATATTTCTCTTCAAGTTTTTAACTAGTCCACATTAATTGGCCCAATTTACTCATTTTGGGGAATATATTCCATATCAGAATAATATTTACACGAAAAAGTCAAATTATTTCCTTTCTCTGCTTCCAGTACTAATCCTGAATTGACCCTCCTTTATTCACAATTCACTGATTAATGGAATTCATCTTTTATTTTGTTTTATGCTGTTGAATACTTGCTTAGTTTTTGTTTTTCAACCTTTCTATCCCAAGGAATATGGTTTAGTTTTTGAGCAGTTTATTATGACATCAGACTATCAATTGTTTATTCTCTACTGTTTATGAAACTTTAGGCAGGAAAATGAAAAGATCTAATTGAAAAATTGTATAAACAAACCTTACTCTATGACAGTTTTGTGTCTCATGACCTGTAATGCAATTTTGCTTGAGCTCTGTTGTGAGACCACGCTGTGTAGCATTGCAAAGTGTTGAATGTGTTTGCACAAAATACCTTTGTCCTATTATTTTAATTAAAACATTAACCCATTAAAAGGTGAGTGCATTCATTAAGATAATGGCTGGAGGAATTTCACATGATGAGTTTGTCTGCAAATATAACTTAATGCAATTTAATCCGTTGATTATTACAGAAACTGTAGCTGGTCACAAACTCTGCAAATAGTGTGATGACACCTATTCTCCTTTTCTGTAATGTTTGGAGAAATTATTTCAAATCAGTGGTTGGATGATTTAGCAATTTTCAATCACTGCTGCAAATTATGATTTTGAATTCATAATAATCTGCTTCTTTATTATTATACCAATCAAAATACAAACATCATTTACAGATCATATCTTATGGATGCATTCAAGCCTTTGAGTCAATGCACAGTCATAATTTTTGACATGAGGTGATATCAATACAATGCCCATGGCTCAGTGACATTTCAAAGCCTCTACTGCTATTTACTTTAGCAAGATTTGAGCTGATTCACATCTCAATCTGCAATTATAAGCAGGCTTCTAAAATTGCTGACAGCAGAATCTAGAGAGTTAATGAATAAGTAACTAAAGGAAAAGGTTTCTTTCATGACCATTCACTTCCATCTGACTCTCTTCTCTTGTGAAATTGGACAAGTATACCATGGATTCCAATGATTCTGGCACAAGTGCTTGATGGGTGAGCTACACATTTGAATAGGATAAAAATAACACTAGATAGAATGTTCTGGAAAAAAGAAATCCTAAAACGTAGACTTTGAAAAATACTTGAAAAAGCAAAGGACAAGGTAAAGTAATACATCAAAACTGATTTTTGATCATGAGAATAATTTTCTCACATTTTCAGGGAAAGGCATGTCGAACATGCAGGAATTCACATCTCTATTTGAATCATTTGTGAAATTGCAAAAGTATCCAGGCATGTCACTAATGATAAGGAAACAGAAAACATGAACTGACGGATTCAGGAGAAGTTCTGCGATTATATACGAAACCCAGCACAGGTACCAAAAATAAATTGGGCAGAAAGAAGCAACACCAGGGGCTAAAGATGAGAAGATGTAGACTCCATAGAGAATTGAAAAAAAGAAACTGATAGATGGAGATGCAGCATGAAAAGATTCAGGAAAGATGTCGTGGAATTTAGATGGCAAGGCAAAGAAAATTGTTGTTTAGCTATGAGGAGAAATATAGCTATTCACATACTGATATTAAGAAGAGGGAACATTGCAGAGATGGTCCAAATTCACAAATCTTCCAACAAAATAATTAAGAAATTACAGAGCTACTATTCTTTGATTACTAGTTTTACTATTATGAACTGACCAGAATAATCCTTTTTAAAAAGGCAATGGGCCACAAATATGGAAAAAAGATTATGAGGATTTCATCAAAATCATAGCTATGAATGTAGCACCAATTTTAACCAATGCTGTAAATCAAAACTTGCGACAAAAGTATGCCAATGAATGTATATCACAAGTAAAACAGATGGCAGAAGTCTGAAAAAAAGGTCTGAATACCACCAATTTAATTTGGATATAGCTTTCTGCATTTATGCTTTGCGTGGCAGGCATTTTATGATAGTTACTTTCAGCTTCTTGTAGTTTAACAAGGCATGGCTTTGGAAGGATCAATTGGATGAAGAAATCATCTTTTGTTAGAATTCTGTCTCTTTTTAAATCAAAAAGTGTATGTCTGCACCCCAGTGGAATTTTTTTTACATTTAATATCATGATGTTTTCTCTCCAAATCTGTAAAACTGCAAGACATGAATTGAGCAACTTCAAATATGCAAGGAGGAGCTGAGTTAAGGTATTGTTCAAATGTAAGATGTTCCAAAGAGTGATAAGACCTTGTTGTAAAATACTTAAATGGATTTGAATAAGTAGAATCTTTCATTTGTGTAAAATGCATTTCAAGACAACAAATGATAATAATATCTTCCACGAATGCATGCCAGTTGGTTCCCAAGCCTTCTTTTATAAAATCACAGATCACTTCTATTCTTGCTGATTGCCATTGAATCACAGTCTGATTATGCATCTATATTAAACTTCTTATTCCTGTTTTTAAATCACACCATGGCTTTAAACTTTCCCATCTCTGTAAACTTCTGAAAGTTCACCCTTCCAGGTCTCTATGTTCCTCTTACTTATGGTGGCATCATGGCTCAGTGCCAGGGATCTGGGTTCGATTCTAGCCTTGGGTGATTGTCTTTGTGGAGTTTGTATGTTCTCCCTGTGTCTGTGTGGGTTTCTGTTGGGTGCCTCAGTTTCCTTCCACAATCCAAAGATGCTCAATTGCCCCTTGGTGTCCAGGGACATGCACACTAGGTGGATTAGTCATGGTCAGTGTGGGGTTGCAGGGAAAGGATGGGAGGCTGGGTCTGGGTTGGATACACTTTGGAGGGTCAGGGCTAGTTGGCGTCTTTCCACACTTAAGGGATTCTATGTCATATTTGACTCTGAAATGAGCTTCCAACAACATGTCCACACAATTACTAAGACAACCAATTTTCAACTCTCCAATTTTGCCTGGCTGTACCATGATCTCAGACGTTCTACGACTGACATCCTCATTCAAGCATTTGTTATCTCTAGACTTGGCTATTGTAACAAGTATTTGGCTGGCCTCCTATATTCTGACCTTGGTAAACTTGAGGTGATCCAAAAATCTCGAGCCATGACCTATCTCACAACAAACTATATTCAAGCTCTGTTTTCACTGATCCACTTTTGCTCATGGTTAAACTGCACTGGGATTTTAAATTCTCATCAAGTTTTAAAATTTCTCCATCACCCACATCTCCTTAGTTTCCTACAATCCCACAGTTTTTTTGTGATGTCTGTCTTCAGCATCCTTGATTTTGATCTTTCCAATGGTCGCAGCAATGTTTAGCTGCCTAAACTATAGTTCCATCCATAAATTTTTCTTTCCTGCTTTAAGACACTCATCAGTGTAATATTGGAAAACCCGTTTATATTTAGAACATCCTGAGCTAAATTGCCAATTCTAGCCTGATGGGAGCATTTGCGGCTCCCACCATTGTTGTATTGACTCAGACACCTTTCTCAACTTTAAAAAGGCATTCAGTTTGTGGCGATATTGTGTGTTTGCTGTCCAATTAAGGAAGATAACAGGGTCTTGAAGTCAGAGGGCAAAGAAGGGATCCTCAAAAATCACAGAATTGCTACAGCACGGAAGAAGGCCAATTGGCCCATCATGTCTGCAGTGTTTCTTCAAATAAGCATCATTGCTGACTGATAATTTCCTACCCCCAAAACCTTGCACATTATTTCTATCCAAGTAATAATCAATTACCCTCTTGAATGCTTCATTTAAACCTGCCCTCACTTTCCTTCCAGACAGCACATTTCATACTGTAACTACACTGTGTGAAAAGTATTTTTTCTCACTTGGCATTTGCTACTTTTGTAAATCATTTTAAATCTGTGCTCTCTACTTGACTAGGAGGGAGAGGGAATGCTTCTTAACTTGGAAGTGACCCCTGAGGAGCTTTTTAAACTTAAAAAAGGCTACAATGGTCGTGACAAATCTGCGCTGGGGTGTCTTGTAGTTGAATGGAACAAATGTCTGCACAGGAATGGCTAGTGCTGCAAGTCTGGCAGCAAATAGTGAGCAGGATCAACGGTGTCAGCAAACACAAATAGAACTTAATCCAAACTGCATCATTATGAACAAGATGCCAGGCAATGAACAACATCATGAATAATGCAAACACAACAATCCAGCATCTTGCTATGCTGTGCTAAATGCATTTCAGAATATGCTTTCTTATGCCCTGCTCAAGGTTGTACCTCCCTAACCTGGCACACTCTGGTCTGCGAACACGTGTGGTCTGACATGCTCTGTCAGCATGAGCCCACACTACTTCTGGTTTGCAGAAGAACCTGTAGTGCTTTTGCTTTGCTGGAATTGTATTGACTACCTTCTAAAGAGATTGTTTACCTTCTCTAACCAAATGTCTTTTATGTAGCACCATGCTACCTCCTGTGGTTTGGCAAGTTCTATGGCTCGGCAAAGTCCGGTATCTCCAGATTATGGAGTTACAACCATTATTTTTCAACTGCTTCTCCACGGAAAATATGAATTACAGGAGTTTGAGTGCTTACTCTGTAAGGCTATAAATCTTTACTCTGTAAAAAGATTCAAATATGAGCTGCATTTTGTTTCTGATATTGATGTTGCATTGGAACCTTGTCAAAATTCACAAACAAGTTGACAGACCATTACTAATAACTATAATCTCTTAGTTCTGTGACTATCTTTTTACACTTTTGTGTGTTAATGATCTTTTTATAGCAATGGAGACCAGAGTTTTGCTCAGTATTCTAAGAGCTGCTAGACCATGCTGTAATAAAAGATTAAGTATAAGTTCACCACCTTTGAATTCTAAACCACAAGAAATAAATCCTAGTACTGTATTAGTATATTTAATTGTTAATATGTGATACTGCTGTTAATGATTTGTTCAACAGTATCTGCACATTGCTTTGCTCTTAGATAGTTTCTTCCTTTCTAAGGTGTCAGTAATATTCTATTCTCTCTGCCAAAGAACATTGCCATATATTTTTCTATGTTAAAATTCATTTGACACTTGACTGCCCACTGTGTGTTCTGTTTTCTTGTATTATGTTGTTTCCTTCCTCAGTATTTGCTACAACCCCTGGTTTGGTCTCATTTGTTATTGAGCTATTCTTCCTAACTCCGAACCATTCATGCAAATCATGAATAACAGAGAGGATGAATGAAGACAGAGCACTGGATGCAGGGGAAAGAAATGAATGAATGTTTATGGACTGAAGAACAGTTGAATAACTAAACAAAGAATCAAGATAGATGACAGATACTTCCTCTCTGAAAAGATTCACGTTGTGCTATTTCCCCAATAATTCTATTAGTCACTTTGCAAATTAAGCAATAGCAGGGCAAACTTTAAAGGTAATCAATCCCTTCCGTTATCAATCATTGTCCAATTAGATAGTTTCTGGAACCAGTGTGGTTCTGATATGGCATGAGTTTCCACTGGAGTTTATGAAAATATATTGGGCAGAAGTCCCAAAACTAGCCCAGACATGGCTGCACAGAAAAGAGATACGACTTGGTGGGGAGAAAACTGATGACTTTTCACTTACATGGGCAGTATACTGTTGACATCGACCGGTCCCAAACTGTGGCTGTTCTATATTATTGGTAGCCTAAATATTTTAATGCTTTCGCCTGATGATGTCGCCTAGCCAGGGGACGAAACATTTGCAACAAAAACTTCCAGCTCGGCGAACAGAACCACCCGAGCACCCGAGCTACAAATCTTCGCACAAACTTTGAATTTTAATGCTTTCTTAGGACTTGACAGGCTTGGATCCAGGACTTTTTCTCAGTTGTATTCAGAAAAAAAAAGAATTGGAAGCTTATAAACAGTGGTGGATATCATGATCCTCATACTCATGAAATAGACATTGCAACTCAATCATGATTCGGAATTATGTTCTGTGCATGTAATCTGCACAGTAGATTTAAATGTGTGCATGTGATTTCACACCAATGAGAAAGATGTCATTGATGGCGAAGTAGCACTTTCGCAGCATTAACCTGCTCAGTGATGCTCTGTTTAGATTTTCCTAGCATTACTCAACTCTGGGCCAAACTATAGCCTTGATGCAGCCATAAACAAAAGAGCTGAACTTGAGAGGTCAGATAGGATTGCCTGTCATTTACAGACATATAGATCTTAACTGAGTGTGGCATCAAGGAGCCTAACAAATTTGTAAGGCAATGGGACTAGCGGGAGTATGTTCCACTATTTGGAGTCATAACTTAAACAAGTAATAATGTTGTTGGCTATTGGAGGTCAATTGTCTCTGCCCCAGTATACTGCTGTAGGAGTTCCTCAGTATAGTGTCCTAGGCCCAACCATTCTCAGTTGCTACATCCATGATTTAGTTACATTGGTCAGAACTAATGATCCTCACAGATAATTCTACGGTGTTCAGTATCATTCAAATCTCCTCAGGTACTGATGGTGTCAATACTAACATACAGCAAAAGCTAGACAGCATTCAGGAGTTGTCTAATAAGTAGCATGTAACATTTGTACCATACTGACAGTCACCATGTCCAATAAGAGAGAATCTAACCATCTTTGTTTAAATCTGAAGGGCATTGAATCGTTGAATCCCCATCAACATCCCAGAGGTTACCAATGATGAAATTTAGACTAGATCAGCCATTTAAATAAGGTCATTTAAATATGAATGCAGGTAGAGACTGTGAATTCTGCAGCATCTCCTGATATCACAAAGCCCATCTATTGTCTAGAAAGCAGAAGTCAGGAGTGAGCTGAAATACTGTCTGTCTGCCTGGATGAGTGCAGTTCCAACAATAAGAAGCTCAATGCCATCCAAGCCAAAGTAACACTTTTATTGGCACCCCATCCACGACCTTAGACATTCATTCCTTTCATTACAGGTGTAAAGTGGCAGCAGTGGGCACCATATGTGAGATGCACAGCAGTACCTTGCCAAGATTCCTTTGACAGCACCTTCCAACCCAATAATCTCTACCATTTACAAGGATAAATGCAGTAGATGCTTTGGAACACCTCCACCTCACAATTCCCTCTAGGTTAGACACTATTCCTACTCAGAACTGTACTGCCACCCCTTCACTGTCATTGGAATTCCTTTTCTAACAGAACAGTGAGTGTATCTACATCACATGGATTTAAGTAATTCAAGAAGACTGCTCATGAACACCTTTGCAAGACAATTGGACTATAAACACTGACCTTGTCAGTGAAACTCACAAATTACAAATGAATAAAAAAATCTCTACGGCGTGTACCAGTGCTGCTTTGAAAGATCCCCAAACATTCCTTGTCACATTTTCTCAGCGATATTCTACTCAGGTTTGCAGATGTGGAGTGACTCTACAATTAATTATGACTTCATGTATTATATAAACATGGATTTATTCTCTGGACACTAGATGCAAAATGTCACCCTGAGGCAACAATGTTGTTACTTTTTGTATCAGCCATGGCGACACATTCATTCCTGCAATAAGCACAAAAAGGAGATGCACTGTATTGCAGCCCAATATAATATTTGTGTTTCTCCATTTTGAGCAATGTTAAGCAGATAGGACAAGACAGCAATGCTGTATCTACGAGGATATGGGCAATAGTATGCTGTCCCCTTGATATTTTGAACACTTGATTTTTTTACAACAGCAAAGACCAAAGGTTTTTTTTTTCAGTCTAATACCAACTGTGCGCTGGCACAATGTAATGGTCTGAGATCTTTTGTGCTTGTCTTTAAAGAAGCTTGGCGTTTGGCAGTCACCAGGATAATAGATCACAATGAGAATTTTTTTCACATAAAAATGCATTTTGCTCTATGTAAAGTTTCATTTTTCACAAAGTTTAGCATGCTGGGAGATCAGAACAAAGGCTACTTTCATATGTCCATTGCATTATTCAATTAAAAATGTCAGCTGCCATGGTAGGATATTATCTATGAGCTTCACTGAAACTGCAGTTTGTTTGTGCCAATTTTACTTCTCATGTCACTGAAGTGGAAGAATTTTCCCTGAATCCAACGGTGTGTAAATACAAGTATTTATTGATCATGAACCTCAAAGCTATTTGCAATTTTTATGGAATTAGTGTTATCTTGTTCAGCATTTGTGGTTGAACCTAATTCTGTCAAGTTTCTTATTTCTCTAGCCTCGTTGATTCCAATTACAATCAAGGACATGGGCACATCTTCCATTGGTGCCCCAATCATTTTATCATATGCAAAGACAAATGTAATAGGATATTAAATGCTGTGACTACTGCTGTTTTTCTCTCACAGTTTGTGACAGGTGGGGTTTATCCAGCTCCTTGGTTCAGCTGGTTGAGATCTTGAGAGTCAGGTAAAGTTAACAAAAAGATAATGTGATATTACCATACTATAAACAGGTTACACAATAACTTCCATATCTCCCCCTTGAATGTCTCAATCTTTCTGTAAGACTGTCCGTGTCATTTATTGGTGCTTATCTCACACTTCCAGATGTTAACCCTTTCACATCCATGTAGAACAATTAGCCCCTTTGAAATTGTAGCAGAATTACACTGTAAAGAACAATGGGAAGCTAGCCGTCTCAGTACCATAACTTAATTATAGTTATTGCAGGATACAAAGGGCAATGTAAATAGATGGTTTTGCAAATGGAAAGCACTCCACCCAGCAACATTCCACAAGGATCAGTTTTAGGTCTGTTGCTGTTTGTGGCACATATTAATGTACAATTTATATTAATTAATATATAATTACTATTCTGAGGAAGGGTCACTGGATTAAAGGCTTAACTGGGATTTTTCTCCACGGATGTTGCCAGACCTATGTAATTTATGTAAAGGGGCAGTACAGAGAGATCTGGGTGTTCTTGTACACCAGTCAATGAAGGCAAGCATGCAGGTACAGCAGGTAGTGAAGAAGGCTAATAGCATGCTGGCCTTCATAACAAGAGGAATTGAATATAGAAGCAAAGAGGTGCTTCTGCAGCTGTACAGGGCCCTGGTGAGACCACACCTGGAGTACTGTGTGCAGTTCTGGTCTCCAAATTTGAGAAAAGACATTCTGGCTATTGAGGGAGTGCAGCGTAGGTTCACGAGGTCAATTCCTGGAATGGCAGGATTACCTTACACTGAAAGACTGAAGCGACTGGGCTTGTATACCCTTGAGTTTCGAAGATTGAGAGGGGATCTGATTGAGACGTATAAGATTATGAAAGGATTGGACACTCTGGCAGCAGAAAACATGTTTCCACTGATGGGTGATTGCCGAACCAGACGACACAGCTTAAAAATACGGGGTAGACCATTTAGGACAGAGCTCAGGAGAAACTTCTTCACCCAGAGAGTGGTGGCTGTGTGGAATGCTCTGCCCCAGAGGGCAGTGGAGGCCCACTCTCTGGATTCATTTAAGAAAGAGTTGGATAGAGTTCTCAAAGATAGTGGAATCAAGGGTTATGGAGATAAGGCAGGAACAGGATACTGATTAGGAATGATCAGCCATGATTATATTGAATGGCGGTGCAGGCTCGAAGGGCTGAATGGCCTACTCCTGCACCTATTGTCTATTGTCTATTGACCTGTGAATTTTCCCAACAATTTCTGTTTTTGCGCACAAAATAGTGATACACTTGGACAGAATGGGAAGGGAGATCCTTGTTTCCCCGAGTAGACAGATCAATTTTCAGGGAGTGCAGCTTTAACATGATTGGTAGAAGGATTAGATGTGTCATGTAGAAAAATGTTTTCATCCAAAGAATGTTGAGTGCCAGAAATCCACTGCCTGGATTGGTGTTTGAGGGGCAAGTCATGAATTCATTTAAGAAGGAACGGGGATTAACACATGAAGTGCCACAATCTGCAAGGCTATGAACAAGGTACTAGTAGGTCGAATTAGAATGGATGGCTCGTTTATTTTACCAGTGTAGCACGATGTGATGAATAGCCTTTTTCTGTGCTGTACATTTTACCTGGTTAGTAATTCTGTAAAAGTAGCAACATCGAAGTAAATTCCACAAAGGAAGAATTTGCTATGCCCTAATAATGTTTGGCCATGGGACTGTGAAATTAATAAGTAGTTTGTTTACCTGATTTTTTTTTCTTTTTATTAATTCTTCTGACCGGGGATAACTGACAGGTCCATACCTTGTTGCCCATCCCTGGTTGCACTGAGAAGTTGTGATGAACTGCCTTCTTGAACTGCTGTAGATTTTTGAGTGAAATCGCTGCAACAATGTTATTAAGCAGGGAATTCCAGGACTTCTCCATCATGACAATGAAGTAACAGTGAGTGGTGTTCATGGAAGGATATTGCTCAACTTAGAGGCAAATCGGGAACTTGTTTCATTTGTGTGCACTTGCTGTCTTGTCCTTCCAGGTTTTGTATTTGTGAGGGACAGTTGATAAGGCTTTCGTAAATGCTGACAATACTTGCCTATATTGTAAATGTTACTGTAATATGTATTGGTTTAACAGTTTCTTCATGCAGCCCAACTATTTTGCACAAACTTTGTTTTTTTTTTATACATTAGATATAAATAATACAATAAAATGGCAGTGATCAGATGACTGATGTGGATACTATTTACAATACTAGATAATAATTTACTCATTAAGAATTTCTTGTCTTCCTTCTTGAATTAAGACATTTTTACTTTGAACGATGCTCAGGTGTTAACATATCCAAGTGGATAGGGGAAAAAAAACTCCAAGTTAATTAAAAGTAGGTGAAAGATTATCAAAATTATTAACTTCAATTGAAGCTAATATCTGGGATTTTAGCCCCAACAACTCTGAACACCAGAATCCATAAATTCTCATTCATTCTTGTTTAATTAATTCATTACTTCTCACTTCTTCACAGTAATATAAATGTGAAATATGGCACCAAAGAAAAATGGAAGAAATGGATTTTAGCTGACTACTGTCTTTAGTTTGAAAGATGGCATCATTATGAGTGAAATTAACAATACTTTTGCATTTGTATTCACTTATCTATGTAATTAAATCCTTGTTAAACATACCACATGGGTTGTAATAGTGCTTAGGAGACTTGTTGACTTTCTGTTATTTTATCGTCCCCCCCCACAAAAAAACAATTAATTGAGTTAAAACATTTTATTCAGTAAATTATTTAATCAACTTTAAATCGTTATTTAAATGAATAATTAAACATTATTTAATTAAAGTTTTCAAATGCAATTGGTTCCTGCTTAATTAATCTACAATTTTCACAATAAATGAGAACATTTGATCGACTAATTTACAACTTCTTCATGTTGGCATCTCTTATGCTTTAGTATCATCATTTGTTTATATTTTTGAGATTTTGTTTCAGAAGTAACATTGTGATTTCTGATTTGCAATAGAGCAATTCTTTCAAAATAAAAGTTGACATTTCTTTTCAGGTAGTTTATTGTTTAAAATGGTTGCCAAGCTATCAATAATTTATATTCTGTAACCAATGCCAGGTTGGAAGTTCCTCAAAAGGATTACATATATCAACCTTTACTATCGGGTCATCTCTACAGTTAGAGAGTGAATATCAAAATGGATTTTCTTTCTATTTTTCATTGGATTAAGTGTTTGCCCATTTAATCTCCAAGAGAGGTTTTAATTTGGTTATCACAGTGCTGTAGGAAATGTGTTCAGGTTACTTAATGATTTTTTGAGCCAAAAGATGATGTTCTTAGGCACTATGTTTGGACCTATATCTATTAAGAAATTAACACATTATTTCAACAATGGTTTCCCTAATGATTTGAAATAAAGCTTTCTAATTAAATGGTTTGCATTTCTTAACTGTAATACTAATCAGTTTGTTGGCTAATTAGAACTTGATTGGTATTTAGTTGGTCAACTTATCTATTTTAACAGAGTCTAGATTAGAGTGATGCTGAAAAGCACAGCAGGTCAGGCAGCATCCGAGGAGCAGGAAAATCGACTTTTCGGGCAAAAGCCCTTCATCGTCTATCTTCCTGCTTCACGGATGCTGCCTGACCTGCTGTGCTTTTCCAGCACCACTCTAATCTAGGCTCTGATTTCCAGCATCAGCAGTCCTCACTTTTGCCTTATCTATTTTAACAGTCATTATGTAATAACATTTGACTTCTGATACACTTTCTATCAATATGGCCAAAAGAACATTCTTATCGTCTAAACAAAGCATTTTATATTTCTGGTAATCACTTAAACTATTTAGGTTTGTTTGCAATACAGCTAATATAGTTATCTTGTCACTTTAATTTGAATACAGATTCGTTATGTTCTTCTCAGTCTGAAACACATTATCGATGAGGATGTGTGCCTCGCCAAGACCTTCCCTACACTTCCACTTCTCGCCTTTAAACAACCGCCAAACCTTAAACAGACCATTGTTCACAGCAAACTGCCTAGCCTTCAGGATATTAACCATAACACTGTACAATCCTGTCATGGCAACCACTGCAAGATATTTCAGAGTGTCAACATGGATACCACCATTACACATGGGGCCACCATCCACCATGTATACGTCAGGTACTCAGCCAATGCTGTCTCTCTCAAACGTTGCAGGCAAGCATGCCCAAGTCATGGTACATTGGTGAGACCAAGCAGACACTATGACAACGGATGAATGGACACTGTGCAACAATCACCAGACAGGGGTGTTCCCTCCCAGTCAGGGAACACTTCAGTGGTCAGGAACATTCGGCCTCGGATCTTCGGGTGACCATCCTCCAAGGTGGACTTCAGGATATGTAACAATGCAGAGTGGCCAAGCAGAGACTGATAGCCAAGTTTGGAACTCATGAGGATGGCCTTAAACTGGATCTTGAATTCATGTCACACTACAGGTGACCCCATTATACTATATATACACACAAACAAATGCTCTTACATACTCACATAGACCCTTTTTCATACACATGCTGTCTCTCTCTCTCTCTCTCTCTCACACGCACACATACACCCCCACATTCACACCCTCTCACAAGCTTATACTCCATCACACTCACACACACACTCTACCAAGCATACACACATGCAAACACATACTCTCCCATGTGCACTCACACTCAAACTCACACACTTACATGCACACACTCACACTCTCTCTCTCATGGATACACACACACACACAAAAGTCTATGGGGTGAATTTGCATTTGCAGATACATTCTATTTTGCTCAAAAAGTGCACAATCTGCAGGCAGTCAATGCAGTCAGTCCATGTAATATTTTGTAAATTCCTACTTTGGAAATAGAACCAGCCTAACTCAAGATTGGGAGACAGACAGACTCTAGCCTTACACCTTTAGTGCATTGTCTGAGCTGAGATGTCACTATTTTTAAAAAGACTTTAAGTTATCTCTAGAATGTGACTTAAAAGAAGTTCTGGGAGTTAGATATGAATGAACAGAAACCTGCAATCCATTTTAAAAGATGAAAGGCTTACCAGCAATCTAGGTTTGTTCAATATATCTGAAAATGTATTGCTGGAAAAGTGCAGCAGGTCAGGCAGCATCCAAGGAGCAGAAGAATCGACGTTTCGGGCATGAGCCCTTCTTCAGGAAGGGTTCATGCCCGAAACGTCGATTCTCCTGCTCCTTGGATGCTGCCTGATCTGCTGCGCTTTTCCAGCAACACATTTTCAGCTCTGATCTCCAGCATCTGCAGTCCTCACTTTCTCTTTGTTCAATATATCATTTCAGTTGCATGAAACTAACGTTTTGCTATAAATTCTGTGTCTTATGATCCTCTTCCAAAGCTACTGATGAAGAAGTAGTGCTCTGAAAGCTAATGCCTCCAAATAAACCTGATGAACTATAACCTGGTGTTGTGTGATGTTTAATTTTGTTCACTCCAGTCAAACACCAGCACCTCCACATCCAGTCATTTTAATGAAATAAATCTAACTGAAAGCAATGTGTGACCTGAAGCAGTTTTGAAATAATGTCTTTACATTTTCAGTTCTTTGATAATTTTTCAACGTTAGATATTTGACTATAGATACAATCTAATATGTATAGCCTACATGAATATTAGTAATTATTTTGTGTAAATAGCTGCTTTGCTATTTCTCTCAACAAATATACTATTTAAATATAATTTTTCTGTAAAATTACACGGAAACAAGTGAGAAGTAATAATTGCAGGTCATGTTGGGCTGATATTTAAATAAACTCACAATTCAGAGTGATTTGAATTGATCCTTCTAACTTCATTTATGAATTATGCTATCCTATTATATTATACTTGCATCAAAAAGTCCATTTATCACATTAAAATGTCTGAAAGCATTTCACATAATTAACTTTAACATGCAATGACTTGTTATGTAGATCAATGCAACAGCCATTATACAGCAACAACTTGGTTAAAAATGTAAGGTGAGGCACCATCAGCTAGTGTGTTTTATTTTGGGGTAATAGGTTAATAAATTTTGGTCAGAACCATGGAAGACCTCCGTGGCATTTGAATGGTGATGTGGGACATTTACAGGTCCATCAAAACAATCAGACAAAGCTTTAAAATTGAACCCAGAGGAAAATACCTTGGAATATATGACACCACTTCACTCATGGACTCATATACGAACTAGACTTTAAGCTTTGACTTTAGTATAGATCTGAAACCTGCAGTCTTATAATGGTGGTCCAATTGAGCTAACAATTGAGACGGTGTCACATCAGAAAACACAATCATCAATATAATGGGTGTATTAGATTTTGTCTCTTTGCGAAAATGGTCGTAGAAATGCATAGAGGCACAAAAAAGATACTGGCTTATGTATTCTAGTGGATTATAGAGTCATAGAGTCATACAGATGTACAGCATGGAAACAGACCCTTCGGTCCAACCTGTCATGCCAACCAGATATCCCAACCCAATCTAGTCCCACCTGCCAGCACCCGGCCCATATCCCTCCAAATCCTTCCTATTCATATACCCATCCAAATGCCATTTAAATATTGCAATTGTACCTTCCTGCACTACTTCCTCTGGCAGCTCATTCCATACACGCCCCACCTTTTATGTGAAAAAAAGGTGCCCCTTATGTCCCTTTTAATTCTTTCCCCTCTCACCCTATAACTATGCCCTCTCATTTTGGACTTCCCCAACCCCAGGGAAAAGACCTTGTATACTTATCCTATCCATGCCCCTCATGATTTTATAAACCTTTATAAGGTCACCCCTCAGCCTCCAACACTTCTGGGAAAACATCCCCAGCCTATTCAGCCTCTCCCTCTCACACAAATTCTCCAACCACAGCAATACAAGAAAAAAAGCAAAAGGTTCTGTATTTAAATGTGTGGACCATTCATACCAAAGTAAATGGATTGATAGCACACATAGAAATGAATAAATATGAGCTGATAGCTGTTTGCGAGGTGAGAAGGATAGGGTTCTGAATATTGAGGTGATAACATTTAAAAAGTGAAAGGCATATGGGTAGCTGTCTGAATCAAAGATTGTATTGGTATAAATTTTGGGTGATCTTGGTTAAAATCAGACTGTAAAATTGGTTTGAGTGGAGAAAAAGAAAGGAGGGGAAAATGCCAACAATAGAAAAGACATCCTGAACAATAACCTCAAAACTGGAAGTGTACACGGAGAGACAGGAGGTGCGTGTGATAAAGGCAGTAATTATTAGATTAGATTAGATTAGATTACATACAGTGTGGAAACAGGCCCTTCGGCCCAACAAGTCCACACCGCCCTGCCGAAGCGCAACCCACCCATACCCCTACATTTACCCCTTACCTAACACTACAGGCAATTTAGCATGGCCAATTCACCTGACCTGCACAGCTTTGGACTGTGGGAGGAAACCGGAGCACCCGGAGGAAACCCATGCAGACACGGGGAGAACGTGCAAACTCCACACAGTCAGTCACCTGAGGCGGGAATTGAACCCGGGTCTCTGGCGCTGTGATTTGATTTACGTATAAACTGGAAAAATCAGCTTGGTAATAGTTGCCTTGATTAGGAGATTATAGAATGCTTTCAAAACAGTTTCTCATAGCAGCACATTCTGGAATTGACCAGACAGTAGGCTATACTTTTATTGAGTAATGTGACAGCATTATTCATGGCCTCAGAGTAAAGGAACCTTCAGGTGGCAGCAATCATTATATGATTGAATTCGACATCCAGTTTGAAAGGGAGCTGAGTGGATCTAAGACCAATACTTTTATCTCCAAGAAGTAGAAGAGGTGAAAAACAGGAAGTTATAAGCTAGTTGGCTTGACATCTGATGTGCGGAAGGTGTCAGAACTGGGCTTTTGGAAAATCTCAAGATAATCAGCAGAGTCCACCTGGGTTTGAGAAACATAAATCATGTTTAATTCATTTATTAGAAAACATTGTTAGAGTAATATGATTTGTGGATAAAGGGAACCCATTTGATTTACTGTACTTGGATTTCCAGAAGATGTTTGATAAGGTTCCACATAACAGGTTATTGCACACATTAGAATCTCATGCTGTAGTGGGTAGCATACTAATATCCAAAAAAGATTCACTGGCTGGCTTGCCAAAAACAGAATATTTACCAATATGTCTTTTCCAGACTGGCAGGACCTCTTACCTCATTCTGCCACACATTTCACCAAAGCCACATTGCTCACACCACCATAAAAGTCTGACCTACATTTTCTTGTTAAAAGCTTAGGTATCTCTGAGAATGTTTCACCTTTTAATGGTCTCACCATTTCTTTCTCACCATTGTGCCTTTTAATTATGTGCACTCTGATTTTTACCCTTCCAATCTGTTCATTTACACAGATTAAGGTTCTTTAGTTTGGCTGTTGAAGCTTATGTAGCCCAGGGAGTCATTACGATATTAGTGTAAGAGAGTATAATACATAGATTAACCTTAATAATAACCCTTCTTTATGTTAGCCAGCTGTCCGATTACCAATACGTCAGATTAAGTTGTTTTTTTTCTCTCTGTGTCATACTCCCTTGATCTCTGCAATTATCAGGTAGTTCAGATCCACATGTAAAGTGTTTATGTCCATGGACTTTGGAAACAGATGATAAAATAATTTATATACCATGCTGCACATCAGCAAATAAATTAGCATTCCTAGTAAACATTTAAAAAGTACATAATTTATATTTTTTTAAAACATGACTTGCCTGTCACAGGTTAATTAGGTAGTCTGGTTGGAAACAGTCACATATACAGACAATTTAAGACCACTTCCTTTTCTGATGAAATATTACCTACTGATTGGTTTAGCAAACAATGAGATTTGTAGTGTGGCCTGGAGACTGTCATGACAAGCTTTACATAAACACAGTTTGAAAGTGAGACCATTAAAAGGTGAAACATTCTCAGAGGTACCTAAGCTTTTAACATGGGCCTGTCAGAAAGGAAATATGTAGAGCCATTTAGGTAGATAGCAGTGTCCTTTGGTTGCCTGTGGGTGTGGAGCAGGATATCTGGCAAATATTATTTAGCAATTAAAAAAACGTCTTTAAAGAGATTAACTCTTTTGTATGTAGTAACACTAGGAAGGTCATAAGCTCCCGGTCCTCCCAAATAGGTAGATGGAATCCATTTAGACATATATCTATAATTACTCATCATTGTGCAGCTATGCTTGACACTGCAAAGTAACCAGAACAGATATTTACTGCAGAAAACAGCTGGGACTAAAGAGTCTAGGACTGTAGGATTTCCTGATCCCTGACACATATATACTTAAAAGGTATACTTCATTATAATTGAAATATTACCAGATCTTCTCCCATACATCATATTGCCACATTGATTTCTGTTATTTTGTATTGGGCATTTGGATTTATTCATGCAAATCGGACATGAATTAAAATACAAAGCAAATTAAAATGGAGGGGGGTTGGACTTTCTGGGCGGCATGGTGGCACAGTGGTTAGCACTGCTACCTCACAGTGCCAGAGACCCGGATTCAATTCCCATCTCGCGCAACTCTCTGTGTGAAGTTTGCACGTTCTCCCCGTCCCTGTGTGGGTTTCCTCCAGGTGCTCTGGTTTCCTCCCACAATCCAAAAATGTGTAGGTTAGGTGAATTGGCCATGCTAAATTGCCCGTAGTGTTAGGTGAAGGAGTAAATGTAGGGGAATGGGTCTGGGTGGGTTGCTCTTCGTAGGATTGGTGTGGACTTGTTGGGTCGAAGGGCCTGTTTCCACACTGTAGGTAATCTAATCTAATCTTCCTCTGTGGTCAAGTTCATCTCAGCTTATCATCTATGCATGCATGGGCTAATTGAAATTTTACAGGCAGGCATGCAGGAAGTGAAAAAACAACTAGACAGCATTTCATTCTCTGCAACCTAGTAACATCACTCAGTTTCTGCCCATCACCTTCAGCTACCCCTGAGGATGTCAGATACAAGGTAAAAAGTGAAGTTTTCCTCCACTTGGATGGCTACAAGAGGCATTTCCAACTGATGAGTGTAGGCTTCACAGAGGTGGCTACACAGCTTAGTGCTTATGGACTGTTCAAGAGAACCTACATCCAGGACCGCAAGAGGGTGAATTATCTATTGCCCTCTAACAGTATATGGAGTACTCTTTAATCAATGCATTATGTTCCTGTGAATGCGAGTTAGCATTGCCATTGAAGAAGACTGTCGCTCAGGAGGTTGAGCGTCAAGCATCTCCATCAAGTGCTCCAAATGCAATTAATATCTGTTACTTCATTTCAGCGACAAGGGTAGCAGTGTTGGCTACACTGCTGTGTTCCTGGTGGTCACACATCTGCCAGAGTTCAGATATAAACCATAAGGAGCCTCTTCACTCTATATCTCATGCACCATCACCACTGACTTTACATCACAACCAGGAGAACATACTTAGATGATAGCTTTTAATCAAAGACTTAACGGATGAGCATACAACAACACAACCGCAAAGGTCTTTGGAGTTGATCCATTTTTCTAGCTAAGCCTGACCTGTCTATCCTTGTTATCTTTACAGTCAGTGTGGCCATCTTTTTGGGTAGGCTTGTTTGTCTAATGAGGCTTCATTACATTTCATGTAGTCATGTGCAATATGCATTAAATGACAAAAATGCATATTGCACATGACTACAATTTCTCTTGAGCTGGCGGACAGGGTGAGGTTTCAGCCCTTGCTGTGTTCATACAATGAGATGGTTTGATTCTCTTCGTGCCACATTAGTGAAGAAGTTCACCTGAGCTTGGAGGAAGAAGTTTACCCTGGCAGGTACATGCCCTGTGAATATACAGTTTGTGAACAGATGAATTTGTCATTTTGGTTGAGAGGACAGTGCTAGGAAACATAATTTTAGGAGGTTAATGTGTTCATGAGACTTGAAAACTCACTGATCACTGCAACATCAATTATGGCTGGGAAGGTCATCCCACCTGAAACATTCTGAGAATTGATTGAAAGATTTAAGCCACCATTAAAAGACATGGGTTACAGTCATGTCAGATAAAATATAGTAAAATACAGAAAAAATATTCAGAATCAGGACCATTTCCAGTTTTAATACAGATGAACAGAGGGACATTCACCAATTAATTTATAGAAAGTGGACTTGTCATTTAAACATATAGCTTCATGCCTCCATTTAATAGCATTAGCCCCAGGAAACTGTGTGTCATAGTTTCACAAAGCCCAGCAATTTAAACAAAGTGAGAAGAGCTTCATGGGTAAATGTTGTTATAGCATGGTTGTGGTTCAGGAAGAATGGTCAAGTTGTTACAAGCTTTACTCGACGCTTACCCTACAAGTGGGTCCCCAGAACTCATGTGATTCATGACTATAATCTAGAACCCTGGACTACTATTGGATCATAGCACCTATGATCTGTGGCGCTACCTCTTAATGCAGCCTTACTGCCTGCCCCAATACACATACTTGTTCTCCTGCTTTGTCCCTGTGAAACAGACTTCCAGGCTGACAGTTCCTAAAGTTGTCTGGCCATCACGGGACCAGAAACTCACAGGGGAAAAAAAGATTAAAGCAGCCTTGCAGTTAAATTCTGCAAGACATTCAGTTAATCTGTTTCCATGCATAACTTGCCTTGGGGCTAAGAAGCAGGCCTTTGAGTTGTGAGGCCACTGTAATCTAGGCTGAATCTTCATTCAGTATTAAGAGATTGTTGAGTGTTGTCTCTTCCATTGGACATTAAATGCAGATAAAAACCATCTATTGAGATGGATGTAACATATTTTCTAGTTTCCTAACAGTATTTATCCCAGGGTACCAATGTGCGTTAGCTCACGACCTGCCTGATACGTTGTTTGTAACAACTTGTTCTTTGCAAATTGTTTTGTAGGTTCTCCCAACATTGTTATTACTTTCTGATGACTTGTACTGAATGAACTGCAAAAATTTCAAAGACTGAGGAACATTGGGTTTGTCTTCTTTTAACAGGTAATTAAAAGGACACTTTGGTCTTTTGAGGACACTTACTAGGAGCCACCTGTCTTATGCCAGCTGCTTGAATTTGTTCATTGCAAGTCATGTGTGGATTTAAGGCTGTCAGGAGTTATGGACATTTGATATTGATGGGGTTCAGTTGCTGTGTTGCCTGCTCAAAGAAGTCACACAGCTCATCCTCGTTCACCTGCTTTGAAATATCTTCTGGGAATTCAGAGTCAGAGCTGGAAACAGAGACATCTCTCCTGAGTAATGATTTGGAGATGCCGGTGTTGGACTGGGGTGTACAAAGTTAAAAATCACACAACACCAGGTTATAGTCTAACGGGTTTATTTGGAAGCACACTAGCTTTCGGAGTGTGCTTCCAATTAAACCTGTTGGACTATAACCTGGTGTTGTGTGATTTTTAACACCTGAGTAAAGTGTTTCTGAGGAAATCCCAAAGACAATTGCACATGTCTAACGACACCGTCTGTGTCTAATGATAACTGTTTACATGAACCAAGATGCCAGACCATAAGCCATCTGGAACATTTCATATCTTATCCCATTTTTCCTCATGAACTGAGAATTATTTGCTGCAAGATTTTCTTAAGGTTTATCTCTGTAGACAATTTTAAAATAAAGTTAATTAGACTTTATCGTGTATGTATTTTGTTTAGAAATTCCAAATTGTGTTAATTAACTTTGTATCATTTTGAAGAAGACTTGTCCAAGGACTTCTCACATACATTCAGGACACCACCCATGCCCTCCACCTCCTCCATGATTTTCGTTTCCCCCGCCCCCAACGCCTCATCTTCACCATGGACATCCAGTCCCTATACATGTCGACCTACCGTGGTGAAGGGCTTCAAGCCTTCTGTTTTTCCCTCTCCCGCCAACTGAACTAGTACCCCTCCACCGACACACTTATTTGACTGGTGGAACTGGTCCTCACTCTCAATAACTTATCCTTTGAATCCTCCCACTTCCTTCAGACCAAAGGGATAGCTGCATGGGCCCTAGCTATGCCTGCCTCTTCATCAGGTATGTGGAGTGGTCAATCTTCTGTAGTTCCCCTGGCAATATCCCCACCTTTTCCTCTACGACATTGATGACTGTAGCAGTGCCACCTCATGCTCCCACGAGGAGGTTGAACAGTTCATCAACTTCACAAGCACCTTCCACCCTGACCTAAGTTCACCTGGACCATCTTGGCACCTCTCTCCCCTTCCTGGACATCTCCGTTTCATCTCCAGCGACCCACTCAACATGGACATCTACAACAAACCCACCAACTCCCACAGCTACCTGAACTACACCTCATCTTGTAAAATGCTATCCCTTACTTTCAATTCCTCGGGCATATCTGCTTCCATAGAGCAATTCTATTATAGGACATTAGATGGCCTCCTATTTCAAGGACTGCAATTTGCCCTCCCATGTGGTCAACAATGCCCATCAATGCATATCCTCCACTTTCCACACCTCTGCCTTTGAATCCCACCCCTCCAACTGCAACAAGGACAGAACCCCTATGGTCTTCACTTACCACCCTACTAATCTCCAGATACAGCTCATTATCTTCCACCATTGCTGCCACCTACAATCAGACTCACCACCAGAAATATATTTCCCTCCCCAACCCTATCTGCATTCTGCAGAGACCATTCCCTCTGTGACTCCCTTGTTAGGTCCACGCTGCCCATTAACCTACCCTTCACACCTGGCACTTCCCCCTGCTGTTGCACTTCTCCTTTTACTTCCATCCAAGCCCCCAAAGGATCCTTCCACATCTGGCTTAGATTTTCCTGGACATCCAAACACCTCATCTACTGTGTCCGTTGTTCTCGATGTGGTCTCCTCTACATTGTGGAACTCGTGGAACGATTCAGGGAACATCTCTGGGACAACATGCACCAAACAAACCCACTGCCCTGTGGCGACCACTTCAACTCCCAATCCCACTCCGCCAAGGATATGCAAGTCCTGGGCTGCCCCACCATCAAATCCAAGCAATTCAAAGACTGGAGGAAGAACGCCTCAACTTCCACCTTGGGACCCCCCCCGAATCACATGGCATCAACATCAACTTCACCAGTTTCCTTATCTCTCCTCCCCCACATCATCCCAGATCCAACCCTCCATGTGGTCAACAATGGCACCGCTGAACTGTCCATCCTGTCCATCTTCCTTCCCACTTATCTGTTCTATCCTCCCCTCCGACCCCCCCACCTGCATCTACCTATCACCGTCCTTGTGACCTCACCCCCAACCCCACCCTCCTATTGATCTCTCATCCCACGTTCCTGATAAAGGGCTTATGCCTGAAACATCAACTCTCCTGACCTGCTGTATTTTTCCCGCGCCACACTTTTCAACACTGATCTCCAGCATCTGCAGTCCTCACTTCCTCTCAGTTGTTTTATAATATGTCAATAGCTTTGTTGTTTATCTCAGAAACCTGTTCAGTAGATTTGTGTTCTAGATCACATAAACTGGTATATGTAATTGGCCATATTAATAGCTGGGGTAAAGCATTTTTAAATAAATGTATGTTGCAATAAGAGTAGTAGACCTAGAGAAAGATAGTGCAAAGCTCATGATTTCAATCATAACAAAATTGTCTAATGCATTTCCCTGCAGAACAACTGTGCCTATAGATCAAAGGGGATGAATTGGCAATGAAGTGAGGCATTCTAAGGATGTGAAAGACTCTTCATGAATACAAGGTCTTTCTCTATACCCTATTCAAATTTAATCTGAATTAAAAAGCCCATATCGTGTCATTTCTGCACAGTGGGAAAGTTGGGTCCTATAAAAACCACAGAGGCAAAGGCTTTTAAAATACACAATGTAAGAATTATATTGAGCATCAACTGGAAGACTAAGAGATAAACAGTGAGATACAGAGAAGGAATGAAATATGTGTACGTAATAGAATATGTTAGAGCAGTAAGGGCATAATGCATACACCATATTAATTAAGATCAATGCCCTGAAAAGAAATGGATAAATGCCAACTAAAAAAAATTAAAAGCGATACAGACAATGGGCTGAATTTTTCTCTTGACCACTGGGTGAAAGAACTTCTGGGGCCCAACTTATCGTTGTTTTGGCATCAGATTTTAATGATAGCCAATCAGTGTCCAGGGAGCATGGTCTCCATCCAACTGAAGATAATGTGTGGGTTTCTGAAACTGGAAGGCCAGCATTAGCACATTGGTGGCCATGGCCGGTGAATTCGACTGGGCTTTTGCTTGGTATGGAAGAATGCCTGTGCCCACACTCTCCAGCCTGTTGCCATGGGACAGTCTTCATCCTTTGGGTGTTCCTTGGCTGGAGGGAATGCACAAGTTCCTTGAATTTTTTTTGAGTACATTTCATATGCCAGTTAGTTAACCTAGAACTTTATCTGCTGTTGAAGGATGAGTAGATGTTATCCCCTTCCATCATCCAAAGGAAATGACTTGACAACCCAAGGCACTATAATTTAATTTTCTTCACATAGCTCATTCTGCCTCTGAGGGGAACAGAAAATTATGGCCAAATTGTAGTGTTAGGCAAGTAGGAAAGCCACCAAATGTATGGCTCATGAATATTGTTAGACCAGATCAAATACATGCTCCACTTCCTTCTTTTCCATGGCAAACTTGTGGTAGTAAATTTAGAAACAACTTGACACATATAATTTCTTAGACAACTGTGAATTAATTCTGTGATCCAACATCCTTAATCTAGATAGTACTGTCAGGATTGCTTGCAACAAGTAGTAATGACTTGTAAGAAACATACAAGGAAATACCATTTGAACCATCACATCTACCCCGTTCAACCACTGTTCAGCCAGGTATATCATCTATCCACCTATTTAAAGTAATAAAATCTCCTGGCAGAAACAAAAGCTTCAGAAAAGCCTTGGCCAATATTTGACAAAAAGGAAATTTTCTCTCTGCGTTCTAAGTTAGCGTGCCAGCTTTGCAAGAGACTGTTGATTCTTCAACAGTTACCTTGTAAGGCATCTTCTTTTAACTGGACACAGCCTCTATCAGAAATTTTAATTGCAGTGAATTGTTAAAATGTGGAATCCATTGCATGAAATGCGAAAGATTCAGTCGTCCAATACAATAGCCACCGTGTCTCATAGCAAATTATTCGTGTGTGGAAATAAATGCACAAAATTGATGGAAAACTGTTGAACTGCACCTCCTTCAATCCAAAACCAATGTCACGCTGACCTCAATCATTGAGCTTCAGTACGCAAATAATGCTTGTGCATGCACTCACTCAGAAACTAAGCTATAGGTCATTGTTGACTCCTTCTCCAAAGTAAATGAGAAAATAGACCTTTCATTAATAACCCTTTAAACTAAAATTCTCTTCCAGTTCCCAAAAAAACAATGCCTGTTTCCATTGATTAGGTTCAATAGCAAGATCCGGGAAATATTTATCATTTTCAGTGTCTTGATAGCTTCATGGCAGAGGCAGACAAAGACAACAACATTTTGAATTTCATCCAATTGCCAGCATTCTTTGGACAACTGAGGAAAAGTGTATGTGAGGGACAGGATGTCAAACCTGAGAATCAGATCATTGTTTATCAGCAGCAATGATCCCTGTGCTGTTATATGCTTTGGACACTTGGACCTACAAAGCCCTAGAGAGGCACCGTAAGACCAAAAGATGTTGGAGCCAAAGTAGGCCATTTGGCCCAGTGATTCTGCTCCACCATTCAATGAGACCATAGTTGACCTGCCTTTTCCTCATAACCCTTGATTTTCCTACTGATTAATCATTTGTCTATATTAGCCTTGAAAATACTCCCTTGGAAGCCATCTGTCATAATGAACTCTGCAGATTCACTGCTCTCAGAGTAGAAATGCCTCTGTTTTAAATGGGTATCATTGGTGTGTTCACCATATCTTCCCAGCTTGATGGCACGAGCAGTAGTCTAATCGCAATGTTTTCTCTCAAACCATACATTCAGAATCACGGTAGTCATCTGTCAAAACCAGGTCTGCTGAGTGCGCCATGTTATTCATATGCCTGAAATCAGTCTGCCAAAGCAACTGTACTACTTGCTGAACTCAGTGCTGGAAGGAGACTCGCAGGATGACATTGGAAATGCTTTAGGGGTGCTTTGAAAGTGTTCCTGATCTTTGCCAACTCATGGGAGATTTGGCACCAAATGCATCAAGGAACTTCATTTAGAGTGTGCAACAATACAATCTAGTCATCAAACAAAGATTGCACAAACCTCTAGCCACCTCATCTGCCTGACTACTTCAGCACCACCTTCCTCACATGTAACAGAGTCTGCAGATTATACATTGGATGAATTAACTATTTCAGAGCTCACTGAGGGATCACCAAAGAAGAAGGAAGGGGAATTGAAAACACTGTCCAATTTGTCTAAAGAACTGCCACAGGCATGCTGTGTCAATTGGCTTTCTCTGTGCTTTTTGATTTAATGGCATAAATCTAGTTGCACTATTGAAGGACTACTGGGAAATCATATTGACAATAAGGTTGGTGAGTTATTTCAAAGTATCATTACTCTGAAAAGACATACTTTCCAACATCTAACTTCATTTTTCATCAATGTACATTGTATTCAAATCCCCTAGTTCTTTCATGATTATTCATCTCAAATAACATACACAACTGTGCAGAATCGAATCTGCTCACTTTTAAAAAATGTTAGTTACATAGTCTTTCAGGTAAGGGATTTGGTATGCTCAGTTGGCTCAATGGGTGGTTTGTAAAATATAGTGATCCAACAGTGTAGGTTCAATTCCTGCATTGGCTAAGTTTACCACAAAGGATTCTCCTCACCAATGTCTCCCCTTGCCTGAGGTGTAGTGACCCGTAAGTTAAACTACCACCCATCATCTCTCTCATGAGAGACCATCCCTGTGGTCTTACAATACTATGGCAATTTTAGCTTTATAAATGAAAATAAACCTAATTCCTTGAAATTGAACTAATGACTCACACGATATATCCTAACATGATATCATTTTAGTTATTTTCTTTGTACTTTCTCCAAATCTTCGAAGATAAAATTCAATAAATATTTGAAGAAGTTGAAAATACAGGAAGTTAAAGAGAACTCAGGGCAGTTTAGTTCTGTATTAATTCAACAGTGCTCTTGACACTTTGAGCTGCAAGAATCTGTGATTCTACAATATGTTCGGTGGTGATCATTATGGCAGAAATGTTGAATTGCTGTAATCTCCTCATCTAATAAAGTCAAATTAGGCATCTTGGTTGAGCACTATGCCACCTTACACAGTGGCAAATAAGTCAATAAGTCACTTCATTGTGAAAGTAAGTATCACATTCAATCACTGTATAATGTAGCAAAATATCAATGTGCTGGATTGTGTCTTATTGAATAGATTGTAATTCCTTTGTTTAAGCAATGGTTTGTCTGTAGGATCAGCACTGGCATGGACCAGATGGGCTGAGTGGCATGTTTCTGTATTATAAATATTGTATAATACCATGTAACTAAACTTCTATGCACAGTATTCTGGATTGAAAATCCATGATTGACATAAACAATTCCAAATTGGATGAAGTGCTCAAACAATTTATCCAAATCTTGAACATTTAAGATGAATTATCTGATGAACTATGCAATCATTTTTTTTTATTATCTTAAATATAGCTTTCAATCCCATCTGTTGGGAAAGATACAAAGAACCAGGCAATTCAATGCTGCAGTGGAATCTGATGCATGTTCTGCTTATACACCTTTTTTGTGACAAATATTACACTGTATACTCCTCAGAAATTGATGTACAATTTTTAAAATCCATTTCAAAATGGACCTTACTGGTCATAGAGAAGTGACATGTGGAGCTCCATGTTTAGGAAATTACAGCACCTCACTCTGGAATGCACTTGAGAAAAGAGCAGTAGAAATGGATTGAAGAGTTACTTTCAAAAGGGATTGGACAAATGTTTGAACTGAAAAAATTTTCAGGGTGAGGAAAGAGCGGTGAATTGGGAAAATTGGATGGTTTTAAAGACCAATGTTGTCCTACATTGTATCATTCTATGATACCCTATGATGTAATTGTATTAGGTCCAGACAATTTTTATTTGTTCCAAATAATGTCAAACAAAGTGCTACATGAAGCTCAATGTCTGCATTAAGTAATCAAGTCAGAGTAAGTGATGAGTTCTAGCAGATCGGTGCTTTACACTAAATACTTTAAATTTACTTTTCCTGACGTAACAAACAATTTGACTTATTTTGTTTTCCATACTCTCTTGTTTACTGGAATTAAAATGTCAGTTATCTTTCACAAGAAATAACTGTAGAAATGGCAGAAGGACAAATCCACATGGTACATTCAAGTTTCCAAATATGGACTCATGCAGGTATGGGAATAAATTTTTAAAAATCAGTATTGTACTGATCCAACTACACTCCAGTTGGGAAAGGCCAACTGTTCAAAATCTGGTGATTTGGTTATTTGCTGTGCGACCCAAGTTTCAAGTTTTAAGCATTTTTCAAATGTTCAAAAATAATGTGGATGCATGTGCATGACAATTTGAATGAGAGCAACAGCAAGATTTGAAAAACAAACATTGTGTATTCAGGAGATGATTCTGTTCAAACAAGGATTGAATACACAATCATGTGGAATCCACATTAAGAAGTGGACAGCTATAAAGATTCAATTAGCACACAGCACTTTGTCTCAATGTTCGAATGGATATATAATCTCAGACGGAAATAAAATATCATTTTGAAGTTTGAAACAGTTTTGAAACCATTTATAATGATTAAATTCAACACACTCTCTGCAGCTGGAGAAATGTCAAAGAAGCAAGTCTTCCCATTTCCATTTAGACAAGATGATGAAAATAAAGTTGCACGTATGCATTAGGCAGTACTCACCATGGTCCACTACAAATCGTAATTTCTGTATTGTAGCCAGATTGCCGCTCACTCTGTAAATGCCATCAGCATCCAAACCTGACAAAACAAGCATTAATCTATGATTAAATTAAAATTTTACAATATTTTCTCCTATACAGTCCTTGAACTTTAGGCCTTATTAGAGCAATTATGTCTGCGCAACCTTGCTGGCTGACACTACATATACAATTCGAGTAGTTCACTCGTCTGTAAACGCATATCTCATCATCTGTTTACACCAGATCAGTCTCAAAATATTAATTTTACCTGACCAAAATCTTTGGGCTTCTAAAGCATTATTTTCCATTATTTGGGAGCATAAACATAAACTCAAAATATATTTGAAACTGAACCCTTTAAAATTCAAGAGGTAATTTATTATTATAACCTAATTCATGATACTAGTGAGGCATTATAAAATTACCTTGGTTACCTGTTCCTGGTTGCGTCATGAATGTATGTGGTAAAGCTATTTTGTGAACCATTGGTATGCTCATGATATACATTTGCCATTATTAAAAATAAAGGATTTATATTTTCAGTTTATAATTGCTAAGCATTAACCAACTAACATTTAAGACACAGAAATTCCCTGGACCCATGTGGTCTGTGACTTGCATGGTAAATCATTCTGTTCCCATTGCAAACCTACTCCAACATTTGCTGGAACATAACTTGAATATATTGGAGAATCAGAGAAATTATAAGGAGGGCAGCCAATGGTTTATACCATCTGCATCAAGAAACTAATTAAGCAGCTCAATATTGGCATGACCTGAATTATAGAATTCAGAATTTTAAACTCTCTCACTGCTGAATTTGGGCACATAGAGAATTTTCTTTGAGTTATGGACATGTTCAATTGGTGTATTTCCTTTTCAAGAACATCTTTAGATGAGTTTTGGGAGAAAAGATGTTTTCCTCACTGTTTACAGTTTTCTAAATAAATGTTATGGATTTGGTGATTTGGAGATGTCTTACATCATTGATACCTGAGTCAGACTGTTAGGTGCTGTCATGTGCTGGAAGTGTTCAGACAGTGAGGATCAAAACTGGCTCTCAGAGTCTCGAGCTGGGCAAAAGATCATGCATGTACAATCACTGAATTTATTGCAAGCGTTTGGAGACAGGCTTTGTTGGAAAACATTTTACAAAAAAATGCTTGAATGTTATCCTGAAAATTGGTGACATAACATTACCAGTATACCAATGGCATCAGTCTATTCAGGTTTTCAGACTTACTTGACGACAATATCAATCCCATCATGATGCATAGTGAAGAAGCTAATGCTTTCAGATTAGAAATAAAAATATAAATTGCTGGAAAAGCTCAGCAGGTCTTGCAGCAGCTGTGGAGCGAAATCAGAGATAACGTTTCAGGTCTAATGATCCTTCTTCAGTACTGAGCATTCAGTTCTAAAGAAGGGCCACTGGACCCAAAACGTTAACTCTTCTTTCTCTCCATAGATGCTGCCAGATCTGCTGAGTTTTTTTCTGATTTTGTTTCTGATTTCCACTTTGCACAGTTTTGTTTTTGTTTATTTTCAATTTAGATTGGGGGGGGGGGGGGGGGGGGGGGGGGGTTGATATAAAAATGACCTTGTTTTGATTATTGATAGTTTCTCAAAATGGTGCCCTTCTTTTTATCCATGATTTTGTTTGGAAACAGGAGAAGTAACTAAGAAGACAAAGAGCTTTTTGGTATATATCAACACACTGAAGTGTTTCAAAGTGTCATTGTGTACAGGGACTCAAGAACTCTCCCAAGTACATATTTTAACCCAAGGAATAAGGATATATTCCAAGGACATCTGTCACATCTGAGTGTTGGAAGTACTAGGACTGTGAAAAGAACATAAGTAGAAGTGTCAAATCGTGTCAGTCAGCATTACGACTAAGAAACCGTTGCAAGCATCTGTATTAGATCTGAGAATTGAACAGTTTTGTGACTAAATATTTTCATCGCCAACTGTGAAAATAGGAAGTAATTAAGCAGTTGAATTAAGATCAAAGTATAATTTAATGAAGATTAATTGAAGGAACAAAAACATCAATCAGATTTTATGTTAGAAAATAGGTGCTTTTTTACTTTGTTTTGATTTCTGGTGTTCATGTCTTCAGTTTCTCATTTTACTACATGCAGTTTTTTTTTAGTTCAGAGGTCATTGAGTTAATATATTCCTTTCACTGATGTGTACAATCTTTTGAAATATAATTACACAGGAAAACATTAATTATTTAACAGCTCAACTTTAGAATGTAGGTCTGTGTTGATTAGTGAGTTAAATGAAGATCTTAAGTGACATAAATTTTTAATGTTAGTGCCTAAATCTGGAAGTTGTGTGCAGCATATGTTGTGAATTCTTGAAAGTTAAAATGTTGACTTCCCATCACTTTTGTTAAATATGCTTTGTGTACCATAATAAATTGAATGCGTACTTTTTTAAAAATGCTGCAAGTAACAACTAACATCCTCGTGCTGTATACAGACAAACAGATGATTAAATACTCACATTATAGTTCATAGTATTAGGATATTGCTTGATCTCAATGCCCATTCACAATCATGCTGTTATTTGGAAGGTTTGGAAAACAGAATGTATGCCTCTCCAAATAGGGAGGGAAAATCAGTGAGAAATTGGCAGAAAAGTCATCCCTGGGCTCCTCTAGCATGTCTCTTTATTGTTGATACAGGGCTGGTAATTCTGGTGATTTGGGAGTAGTCAGTATGCCTGCCCACTCAATCACATAAGTATGGGAGAATCAAGGGAACTCTGGAGAAACAGTGAGATTTGATGCTTTACACAAAAACATCATGCTTGAAAGTGTTTTACAAGCCGTAACATGGCAATGATTTCACAAATCCCAGAAACAAAGATTTGCAGAAGTATTTGAAATCATCAGTTTTATAAAGACCTGTGTTATCTATAAGTTTCTTCTGGGTATATCTCTAGCTGTAAAAATGCTTTCAGCAGAAAGCTATTTCCTTTTCTTAACTGCACTTATAAATTTTTTTCTGTGCTCTGACTCTTTTTATTTGGTGGGCCTCTTTACAGGACTTCCAAAAATTACCATTGAACTTTATATTATTTGATTTAATATTGTCACATGTACTGAGATACAATAAACAGTATTATTTTGCATGCTAACCAGACCATTCATACCTTACAATAAGTACATCATGTGAAAAGAACAGAATGCAGAATATAGCGTTATAGCTACAGAAGAAGTGCAGAGAAAGATTAACTTCAATAAATGAGAGGTCCATTCATAATTCTGATAACAGGAGGGAAGAAGCTGTTCTTAAATCTACTGATATGTGTTTTCAAACTTTTGTATCTTCTGCCAGATGGAAAAGGTTGAAAGAGAGTATAGCTGGGGTGGGAGGAGTCATTGATTCTGTTGGCTGCTGTCCTGAGGCAGCAGGAAATATTCCTGGAGTCAATGGATGAAAGGTTGGTTTTCATGATGCATTGGGCTGCATTCAGAACCCTCTGTAATTCCTTGTGGTTTTGCCAGAGCAGTTGCAATACCAAGCTGTGATGTATATGAATAGGAAGCCTTCTATGGTGCATCTATAAAAATTGGTAAGAGTCATTGTGGACATGCTGAATTTCCTTAGCCTTCTGGGGAAGCAGAGGCATTGGCATGCTTCCTTGGCTGTCGAGGTGGCCAGACTAGGATAGTAATATTGGTAATATTTATTCCTTGGAACTTGAAGCTCATGACCACCTCCACCTCAGGACCATTGATATAGACAGGGACGTGGTATCTAATTGATATAGTAATCGTACCTAACTGATATATCCAAAATCAAGAGGGGAGGTGATGGCCTAGTGGTATTATTTTTGGATTACTATTCCAGAGACTCAGGAATATACCAGGGACCTAGGTTCAAATCCTGCCATAACAGCTATGGAATTTGAGTTCAATAACAAATCTGTAATTTAGATTTTTCTTGATGTCCATGAAACCAAAACAATACAATATAATTTTATTGTCATGTGTACTCCATTGTAGGAGTACAGTAAAAAACTTTTACAATGTCTGCCTTCTTATGGTGACAGCTTAGGCACAAGTACCTATGTAGAATTCTTGGATTCAGCAGAGGAATAAAAATAGTTGCATTACTTACAGAGTTGAAAAATAGTTTAAAATAGGACAACATTAAAGAGTTGACATTGCAGTAAGGTACGGAATTTCAAATAGACATAAACCATTGCCAATTGTTAGGAAAAGCCCACCTGGTTCACTCTTTAGGGAAGAAAACTGATGTCCTTACTTGGTCTGGCCTACATGTGATTTCAGACCCAAAGCAATATGGTTGACTCTTAAATACCCTCTGGGCAATTAGGGATGGGCAATAAATACTGGTCTAGCCAGTGACACCTTTACTCCATGAATGGAAGAAAAGAAATTGGAGTAAGTTTGAAGGTGCTCCAGAGAAGTGTATTCAAATATAAAATCAATGCCAAATCTAAGGCTGCTAAGGGCGCTATTAGTTAATAGCCTGTGTGATTGGTTGCGCAGTAATGGAGGAGAGACACTTTGCATGAAGCCTATGTCTCCGAGCTAGCTTTAGTGCTGACATGTAAACCGAAGCTGCATGGAGCAGAATCACTATTCTGAGTGACGTAGCAGCTAGTCACCATGGAAAGAATTGCATAGAAGCAGAATGAGAGCACTGCATCCCTTGTCTGTGATTGAAACGGCTGACTATGGGAAATGGTGTATCGTGTTGAGAGTGAATGGCAACTCAAAGAAATGAAGATTCCACTGCTTTGCACAGGGTCAGCACCTCCATAGCAGGTTATCTGGGTGTATCCGGGAATACACTGTTAGGAAAATTTACCTGTCCTGTCATTGTTTGCCTGCATGGGCACAAATATCTGCCATCCTGTGACCTAGGGTCTGACAGTCCCACCTAACAAGGCTAATTGGGAAGACGGTGCTGCTGGATGCAGTTGACAAACTGACAGCATGAAGGAATTGATATAGAGTCGTGGGGTCAAAGAGTTGTACAGCACGGAAACAGACTCTTCGGTCCAACTCGACCATGCCGACCAGATATCCTAAGTTAATCTAGTCCCATTTGCCAGTATTTGGTCTATACCCCTCCACATGGGCGGCACGGTGGCACAGTGGTTAGCACTGCTGCCTCACAGTGCCAGAGACCGGGGTTCAATTCCCGCCTTGGGCGAGTGTCTGTGTGGAGTTTGCACATTCTCCCAGTGTCTGCGTGGGTTTCCTCCGGGTGCTCTGGTTTCCTCCCACAGTCCAAAGATGTGTAGGTCAGGTGAATTGGCCATGCTAAATTGCCCGCAGTGTTAGGTGTAGGGGAATGGGTCTGGGTGGGTTGCTCTTCAGAGGGTTGGTGCTCACTTGTTGGGCTGAAGGGCCTGTTTTCACACTGTAAGTAATCTAATCAAATGTACACTCTTCCTATTCATATACCCATCCAGATGCCTTTTTAATTGTAATAATTGTTATAATTTATAACTTCCTCTGGCAGGTCATTCCATACAGGTACCCCCTCTGTGTGAAAAAGTTGCCCCTTAGGGTCCTTTTAATCTTTTCCCTCTCATCATAACTCTATGCCCTCTAGTTTTGAACTCCCCCCCAACTCCAGGGAAAAGACCTTGGATATTTACCCTAATCATGCCCCTCATGATTTTATAAACATTTATTAAGGTTACTCTTCAGCCTCCAATGCTCCAGCCCCAGCCTATTCAGCCTCTCCCTATAGCTCAAACTCTCCAATCCTGGCAACCTCCTTGTAAATCTTTTCTGAACTCTTTTAAGTTTCTTTCCTACAGCACAGAGTTCAGAATTGCATGCAATATCTCAAAAGTGACCTAACCAATGTCCTGTACAGCTGCAACATGACCTCCCAAATCCACTTTATCAATGCACTGACCAATAAATGCAAGCATACCAATGCCTTCTTCACTATCCTCTCTAATTGTGACTCCACTTTCAAGGAACAATGAACCTGCACTCTAAGGTCTCTTTGTCAGCAACACTTCCCAGCAGATTTCCATGAAGCATATAAGTCCTGCCTTGATTTGCTTTTCCAAAATGTAGCACCTCATATTTGTCTAAATTAAACTTCATTTGCCACTCCTTAGCCCACTGGCCCTTCTATTCTCTGAGGTAATCTTCTTCACTGTCCATTACACCTCCAATTTTGTTGTCAATTGCAAATTTACTAACCATATCTTCTATGTTCACATCCAAATCATTTATATAAATGACGAAAAACAGTGGACCCAACACTGATCATTGTGGCAAACAACTGCTCACAGGCCTCCAGTCTGAAAAGCAACCCTCCACCACCACCCTCTGTCTTCTGCCTTTGAGCCAGTTCTGTATCCTAATAGCTAATTTCCCCTGTATTCCATATGATCTAACCTTGCTAACCAGTCTACCATGAACTTTGTCAAATGCCTTACTGAAGTCCATATAATCACATCCACCACTGCGACCTCATCAATTTTCTTTATTACTTCTTCAAAAGAGTAAATCAAATTTGTTGCTGCTGTTCTAGACTTTAAATGGTTTATTGGAAAGAATCAACCATATGGTGCACAAGATCCTTATTGCTGGTTTATGGGAAGATGATTCTAGTGGGTCCACATGACCAAAGTTGATGGGAACAGTGCTGCAAATGTCCTGGTGAAATGCACTATTTTGTTGAACATCAATCCTGGGTTGAGTGTGAGCTGCTGTTGGATAAGGATCAGTGGCTAAATCCTTGAAGAAGGAAAGTATAGTTCTATCTCAAGAAGATTAATCTCGAAGGACTTTGGAGCTGAACTTGGTGCTAAATAGTCTGAGTGGTTCCTCAATAAATCTATAGTTTTATTTTGTGTGTATCAGCTGTTTTATGTGTAAGTTGTGACATGTGTTGATCATGATTTGCCTGTTAATTAATATCAATTCTGTATTTGATTGTCAAAGTAAACCTATAAAAGGTTTTTGAAATCTTGTCCATTTGTCTATCATTGGAGTCATTAAGTAACATTCAGTAATAGCACCAAATTCACTGTAATGTATCTCATCATGTTTTTCATTAAAATTGCAAACATTAATAATTTAAATTGCTATTAGTTAATGGCCGAATGGTGAAGCTTGAGATCCCACATTTCTATTGGGTTTCAGGCCCCATTAAGAATCAGCTCTGGCACCAACAGTAGATGATGAGGCTATGTTGGGTTATGATTTCAAAGACATTTTGGGTAGAAAAGCAGTGATCAAAGGAGGTGAAAGAGAGGGAAAGCAGGGCCCATGTTCTTTAAATATCATGTTAGGAGCAACACTGCTACCCTCTCTACATTCATGTGATGAAATTTCAAATTCCTGTCCTTCTAGTAGTAGGCAGCCCTAAGGCATTGATTTGCTGGGTAATGAACAGATATCAGTACAAACCAATCTTGCAGTGGAGGCATAAAAATGATACTAAGTAGCAGATTTGCAACTGACAGGTAACCTGGATTGGGGAATTCTTTGACCTGGAATTTAAAGAGTCTAGAATCATGCCATTTTCACTCTGGGAAGGTGGGTAGCAAGACAGAGTACCATTCAATGACGATAGAAGCAATTCCTAGTTGGTAAAGGATGTTGGTGAGTACTGAGATAGGCTAGTTAAAGGCCAACCTTGGATCTCTGGGTCCTTGTCCCAGTTATAACAAAAGTGTTTAGGACCTCTAGCCTTTATCCCTCACACCACTCACTCTACCCTGCCAAAATCCTCTTTGCAACTCAATGTCAACTCACATCCTCCACCTTTAGCCTCTCATAACCTTCTTTCTATCTCAGTGTGAACTTACTCCCCATGTTCTATGCTCTCCAAGCAATGCAATGTAAACTTCCATGTCATTCGTAAACCTTTCAACCTCTGATTTGAAATATTCAATTAACCTACTCTTAACAGCTTTTGAAGAAAATATTTTCAATTTTCCAAGCAAAGTTCAGAGAGGAACTGAAAAAATGCAATAATATCAACAGACTGTAAAAGAAAGTACTGGCAGACAACATAAGAGGAAGTCCAGAAATCTTCTATAGGGGTAAATAGTAAAAAGGGAGGCAGAGGGCATGGCATAGTTACAGTGATCAGATAAGCCATGATCGCATTGAATGGCAAAACAGACTTGAAGGCTGAATAGCCTACTCTTGTTCTTCTGTTCCTAAATACTAAATTACTACACCATCAATCTTTATCGAGGTAAACAAATCACACGAAAACAGAAGAACCAACAGTGTAAGTAGAAATTAATAGGTATGATCTGATAGCCACGATCGAGACATGGCTGTTTGCAGAATTACTCAGTCTTGAATTTCGAAGGGGACAAGATACGTAGCAATGAGAGGAAATGAGAAGAAGGTGGAAGGGGGGCCCTGCTAGTTAGTGATAATATTAGGACAATAGAGAGGATGGCTGAAATTCAGGAAATCAAGATGTGGAAACAATTTCGGTAGAAATGAGAAATAGTGAAAGCAAGAAGGCACTTGTGGGTATGCTATAAAGGCAATAACCATGTGGGTGGAACATATAGGAAGAAAAAGAGAGCTTGTTTGGCAGGCATGACGATAATCTTAAGAGATTTTTATCTATTTATGGACTGAAAGAGGGAGCCTAGGAGTTCATAGTATATTTCTGGGACTGTTTCCGAGAACAACATGTTCTGGAGCTGACCATAGAATAGACTATAAAAGACTGTTCTTGTGCAGTGAGATATGATTAACTAGTAATGGGCGACCCGACAGAGTAACATACATAATATTATTGAATTTCACATTCAGTAATTAAAATTAAAGTGAAAGCAGAGATAGCTAAAGTAAATTGGCAAATTAGGATAAGGATTGGCCAACAGAGATGGAGTGGTAGACATATTAGGGAATACTTCGGAATACACAGAACAGGTACATTCTAACAAGTAAGAAAAATTCCAGGGGATGGACTCACAGTCATCAAAGAGATAATATGGAATAAAGCTCTCGGGTCTGATGGACTTCATCCTAGGTTCTTACAAAAGTGACTAGTGAGATAGTTGATGCAATAGTTTTAATTTTCCAGGACTCCCTTGATTTAGAAATTGTCCCATTAGATTAAAGATAGTTAATGTCACTCCTTTATTTAGAGAAGTACTGAGAAGGAAAGCTGTAAAGTACAATTGAGTTAGCTTAACACCTGCTATTGTGAATAGGTTAGAAGCTGCTATTTAAGAAATTATAGCAGGACACTTGGATAAGTTCAAGGAATCAACTTGGGTCAAAATCGTCTTGAGAAGGTGATTACATTTGATCACTGTATTGGAATTCTTTGAGGAGGCAACATGTGGTAGATAAAGGTGAACCAGTGAATATGCTGTACTTGGATTTCCAGTAGGCATTTGATAAGATGCCACATTAAATGCTATTGCGGAAAATAATTAAACTCATGGTGCAGTGCACAGCATATTGGCATGGTTAGAAGCTTAGATGGTTAATAGGATTCAATAACATTCGTAAATGAGTCCTTTCAAGATGTAATGAATCATATTCCACAGGGATCACTGCTTACAAAATAAATACATGATTTTGATGAAAGTATATAAAGTACTGTTGCCAATTTTGCAGATGACGCAAATTTGGTCAGATAATAAGTTCTGAAGAGACACAAGGGGGCTACAAAAATATGTAATGAACACAAACAATGCTGGAAAAAACTCAACGGGTCTGGCAGCATCTGTGGAGAGTGAAAACAGTCAAGGTTTTGAGTCTGATAAAACATCTCTTCAATCTCTGAAGCAAAACAAAGTCATGGTGAACATTTGTGAAATCCATTCTTGGCACCATACCTTAGGAAGAAATGTAAAAGTATGACAGAGGATGCAGAAAATGAAATAAGAGATTTCAGATATACAGATAGACTGAAGAAACCTGGGCAATTCTCCTTGGAGAAGAGAAAGTTGAGAGAAGACATGTTTAAAATAATGAGGATTTTAAACACAGTAAGTAAAGAGAAATTGTCCCCATTAGTGTTGAGAACCAGAGGTCACCAGTTTAAAGTAATTGGCAAATAAAACAGAGACAAAAGAATCAGCAATGGGGCTCAGCGATTAGCACTGATACTTCATAGTGCCAGGGACCTGGGTTTGGTTCCAGCCTTGGGTGACTGCCTGTGTGGAGTTTCCTCTGGGTGCTCTGGTTTCCTCCCACAGTCCAAAAATGTGCAGGCTAGGTGGATTGGTCATGCTAAATTGCCCTGTAGTGTCGAGGGATGTGCAGGCTAAATAGATTAGCAATGGTAAATGTGGGATCATGGGACGAGGTCTGAGTGGGAGGGTTGGTGCAGACTCAGTGGGCCGAATACCCTCTTTCCACACTGAAAGAATTCTTAAATTCTACAACAAAAAGAAAAACACTTTTACATTGAAAAGGTCTGGGTTCTTGAATGCATTGAATGGGATTGTGTTGGGAGTTGATTTGGTCATGGTTTTAAAAGGGAATTGGATTATTACCTGAAGATAAAACTTTTGCAGTGTAGTAGGGATAAGGTTTAACTAGCTTGGCAGATATAATTGGCTGAATATATTTCTCTGTTGTTGTGATTGTGAGGTTCTATGATAAATAGCACTTGCATCTTTCTGGTACAGTTCTTAGCATTGTTTGTTGCCCTTGATTAAAAAGAAATTCTAAAGAAGTGCCATTCTTAACTGCATTTAGTTTTATATGCAGTATCAATTTGCTTCTTTAGATTTCTTACAGCTAGACAAGTCCTTAACAAACTATATAGTTGTTGCTGAAATTCCACAGAAATACTGAGTACATTACTAATATAATGAAATGATATTTTAAAAGTCATGCAGGCAATGTAAAATAAGTTATATCAGTCTGTACTTATTATCAAATTCTATTAAAGAGGGGAAAGTATAACGTCATTTTAATGCAAACATCCACAAGAAGATCTGGGAGCTACAGATCTTCATTTTTCACACGTTTCAATACAGTTGAACAAGCTATAACTTAGTCTCGGCACTGTAGTTGTTACAGTGAATTACTCAAGGCATAAAAACAATAGAGTCAGCACAAATGAAGAGCAAAAGGAGGTGCCTCTGCAAACAGGCAATGGATTTAAGACTGGAGCTGATTATTTGGAGATAAGACAAGATCATTTGTTTAACTCCTTATTGGTGGAATTAGACAGATTCATAAATCTGAGTTCCTGTATACCTAATGGCTGGGTTGCCACAGAGGCTGTGAAATATGCCTCATTTCCATTGTAAATATAGAATGATGTGCAAGTCCTATTTGTTATGAAAGCTGTGTTAAATAGGTGAAATAGTGATTTTTTTTCAACCTGTTAGCTATTTTCAAACACACTCTACTTAGCACTCATATGATCAAACTTCATGTTGCTAACAATTAATGAGTGAATCAATGTTACTTCACATTTGGAATTGCAATCTTTTTTACTGCATGTAGAGAGAATAGTACTGATGCTTTGTAAATAAGTAATGCAGAAAACAGAAATTAGATTTTGTGTAGCTCATGATATTAAATGTCAGGATCTCAATGTTGGTTGCATTAGAATAAACCTATCTCATACCCAAAATTAAGCTGATGTTCTGAACAGTTGAGAATTCATTCGGTGGTTTGGATTCGATCTTGCTTTCTGTATTCACTCTCATCTTTTATTTTGAGAAGCTTCCACAGGGGATTGTTTTAATATCATGTGCAACACTGGCATTTCACATCTGGAACCAGTCTTCAGTTGCAACCATACAATAAAAACAAAGAACTGCAGATGCTGGAAGTTTGAAACAAGACTGTAAGTGCTGGAGAAACTGGTTGCATCTGTAGCGAGAGAAGCACAGTTAACATTTTAAATCCAGTCAGAACTGATGAAGTGCAGCTGAGCTCAAAACGTTAACTCTGCTTCTCTCTCTACAGATGCTGTCAGACCTGCTGAGTTTCTCCAGCACTTGTATTTCAATTACAGAAAGTCTGATACTCTAAAGAGCTCCTTTGTTCCTTAACAGTATGAGGTCTGTGTGAAATGAACTTGGTCAACATCGAGTCATAAAGTCCTGGAGTCATACAGCAGTAAAACAGACCCTTCTGTCCAACTCGACACTGCTGAACAGTTTTCCCAAATTAAACTAGATTAGTTTGCCTATGTTTGGCCCATATCCCTCTAAACTTTTCCTAATCATGTGGCTGTCCAAATGTTGGAATTGAATCTGCATCTACGACTTATTCTGGCAGTTCATTCCATATATACACTACCCTCTGTGTGAAAATGATGCCCTTCAGGTCATTTTTAATCTTTCCCTTCTCACCTTGCAATGCAGCTTATCAATGCTTCACATGATTCAATTACCTTCCTTCAAATATTCAGATTAACAGGAGAAGAAAAGCCTTTTATTCATGTTTAGTTGTTTGCCTCACATAAAAATTAAAATATTTCAGAACTGCCTAATGGGAAAATGTCATGCCAGTTCTTAGTGGTGTTGAAAAGAGGAATTTATTAATTAGCTCCATTTGACATGATAGTGAAGATCAAAAGTAACTTGCAGAATACACACAAGAGTGTGCTAGCCACTTCATACAATTGTCCTCTCTATTAAGTTTGATGCACAGGAAATCAGAGCAAGCTATATGTTAAATGAGAGACCCACTACTGCAAATTTCACATCAATGTTAAAGTTGAATTTCATCCTCAAGTTTCAAAAATTGAACTAATAATTTTCAATGGATTTATATGACACTTCAAGATAATCCCATGCAATTTTAAAAATATTGTTTGTAATACTGGCAAAACATTTTTGCATACATCAATAACATACTGTTTAAAAAGGTATTTCTGCATAGTAGACAAATGTTTGTTATAAATGTGCAAACATTTTCAAAAAATCAATTAATAGTTCAAAATAAAATGAGTCTTCGGTTGGATAAGCCTAAGTTCACTAATTTCTAAAGCCTGATATTAGCCCTCTGTATACTGTGAAATTGTTTGTTAATATTTCAAAATTAATATTATGCTCATCAAACAGATGATTAATTAATCCCCAATGATTACTGTTATCATGGTTGTCTTCCAAGATGGAAAGTGTTTTGGTCAGCTTTCTAAGACTTGTTCCTATTTGTCTAGCCTACAAATAATTTGGCTGCATTAAGATGGAGTGCTCTTTCCAAATTCCATTTAGAAAACAAAATTATTGAACTGACTATGAAGTAGAAATTATGACAAATGACTGAAAACTTTTAACATAAGTAATTGCAGGAAGTGTAAGATTCAGTTTTCAATCTTATGTAAGGTTCATGTCTTTGTTCTATGTATACAGTTTATGTGCTATTTTAAAAACCCCAAACATATTTGAAAGGTTTAAGAAATGAAGTTTCTACCAACCATTCAAAAACAAAATACAACACAATTCAGTTTTATATATTTTTACTTGTAGTGTGGATTAAATCTGATTAATTATCCATCAAATTTAGGAATTTTTAAGAATCCCCCATTGATACTTCCCATTTGCAAGTGTTCATCGTCTTTTAAAATGCTTTATTGGGTATGGATACCATATGATAGAAGGAATTTGCAGTGTATGCTTATCTCTTGAGAGCAGTTTTTGTATTATGGGGAATACATCTGGACCAGGAACACAACTGTGAATTCAATTTCGTGCATGTTGATGGATTATTCCGTCATACTCTTCTCTTTGGTTTTTGCCAAACTTGGCACCAGAATTCAATAATAATTTTCAAAAGGGAATTGGATAAATAATTTAAGAATAAGAAGAGTACAGTTTTCTGGGGAGGATAATGGGAATGGCACTATTTAGATAGCTGTGAAAGGTTGTTCAAACAGGGAAGTTGGGGCAAAAGTCCTTCCTCTGTTGCAGCATTCTACCTTTTTGAGGATACAGGTTGTACATATTTAGATTTGTTGTTTTGATACAATTCTGATCCAAGCATGCAGTAAAAGTACAGAAAATTCACTAATAGTATTCACATTTTCATTGCAATAATTGTTCCAGTTATTCATGTTCAAGGCTCAAGACACAGAAAATGGTCAACCACTTCAACATATTCAACTGTCGTCATGTTTCTTAATTAACTTGCTCAGGAATTTGAAATGCTTAGTGCTTTTCCAAATGAAAGATTTAACTTTTTGTATAATAAATGCGTTGTCAGCATGAAGACACCAATGAATTAATAACTTAATTATGCACTGAACTAATCAATGGTAGGAATGTTTGTGATTATGTAATCAATAAAATACTTATGAACAAATTACTGTAATTTGAGAAATATTGGGCCCATTCAGTTTAATTTTTTGATCTCTTTTTTGACGTCAGGACACTTAGATCCAAACTGATCAAAGTATTGCATTCATTGCTTCGGACAGTAGCTGTTTATAGGAAATAATAGGGAAATTCCCTCTTTCTAATTTATGCAGTGGGGAATGCTATACTGTATTTTGAAGTTACGCCATTGGTCACTGTGGTTAGTGCAAACAATTCTCACCACTTTTCCAGTACATTTTGACATAACTTTACTTCAATGTTGGGAAGTACACCAATTTAACTTTTGCTTTCACCATAAAATTGTTGTACTAAAACCTGGCAATAACAATTTGTATCTAAATAATAACTAAAAAATGGAGAACATTCTGACGTGCTTCACAGCTGTTGACGAGAAAATAGGAGCAGATAGAGAGTGAACAAAAGCCAACAAGTTACTTTATATTTTTTTCACCATAGTGTTCAGATATTGAAATTGGCAATGGCCATCAACACATCGACTTCTATTTCGAAATCTGTTTTTATCCATTCAATTGCTATTCATTTTAAATTTATATGTCTACTTTTTCAGTAAGTGTTGACCGCCATATTCATCCCTGAAATTAAACTATCATTTAGTTGTTTTGCTCAGGCAGCCTAAAGATTTTTTCAACTCTTGTCTAATCGTCTTCTAAAAGAGTCAGCAGATCCACAATTAATTTTAATATTGATACCATTAAAACAATTGAAACAAGAAATATTCAAGACCCTTACTGACCCTTCCATTTAGCACCTCCTCTCAGTGATATATTTCATTTTACAAAAATGTTTAAAATCTTAGAAACCAACTCATAACCTAGTCTTTTGTTAGACTTTCTAAAGTGTTTGATTTAATGTTGTATTTGATTAAATGTTTAATAGAATCACTGTAAGATTTATACACAAATGGATGCTGAAACAAATTAAAGGTCGCTACCCAAGTGCCTGCTTAAAATGAACTGAAGTTATGAAGCAATTTGAAAAGTTTAATAGATGTAATGCTATACAAAGGATGCAAAACACTGGGGAGTGCTACGAGAGTGGAAATGTCTGGTTAAGATCACTTTGAACTCTTTTCATTCTAAACTATTAGTCACTGTTAAATGCCTGAAAGGACCCAGATAAATGTTTTGATTGAAAGTACTGTTAGTTATTCTCCACTCAGAGGATCATATCTATCAACCTATTCCTGTCTAAAAACAATAATTCAAGATGGCTTCATTAACTTTTATTGCATTCCCAGATTAGTTTGTTTCCTCCCATGCATTGTCCCTCCCCAATGCTGCCTTTGAAAATGCACGCTTGCAAACACAGCTTTTCTATTCCTGTGCCAAGTGTAGTTTAAAGATTACTGTTCATTATAACATATAAATATATTACATAGTTGTATGATATTTGATTGTTAGTTTAATGAAAGTATTATCTTGCATATGGATTATGTATTTTACCGAGGACAGCAAATAAAAAGTTCTCACCAACGTAATTTTTTAATAACTCTCTGTTGATTGATACATAGAATGTATTTATAAACTCCATTTTTACTATGTTGCGTATTTTGTATAACATGATGGAAATATTATTTTGTATAAAGAATCCTGGAAATATGAGGACTATCAATTCACCTGCTGGGATTCAAGCTTCAGGCTGGATTTATAGTATGAATGCCGCTAACATCAGCTGAAGTGCGTAAAATTGAGTTGAATTCTGAAATAAGAGGATACATTTCTTGCAGGGAGGCAGGCTTTTATGACTTATGTGCCGTTATAGAGCCATTTATCCAGTGAAAGTCAAATTTTAGAGCATTAGGTACTCCCCCCACATATCCGAAATACTGAGCGTGAAATGAGGAAACCTCATGCAACTCTTGGAATTAAGAAAAGTTTGCTCTACCAGAATGAATGTATTGAAAGTGATTGGTAGTGTATCAATTAGGATCTTTCAAATGTATTGGATAAAAAGTGCAGTTGGGACAGGATTGAGAAATGCAAGTCCAGCACTAATCTTTGAAGCCTGCACTGTCAGAGGGATTTTGCTATTTGCATTTATAAAGAGTTAAATTAAGAAGCTAATAATATCAGCTGCACCTTATCTGTCATAATGCATATCAGATATTCACTTATCTCTGTCAATAATTTTCTCACTATTCTGAAACTCATGGACTACACAGTTTAAATTTCCAATTAGGGTAGAGCAGAATACTCAACCACTGTGTGGAATCAAAAAAGTGATTTATTTTAAGGGTCAATGCAGATAATCTAGTGATTCATTAAATTCTGGAGTCATCAAAGTGGTGCACCAAGAAAGTCAACCAATTTGTCATCTATTAAATAAGGATGCAGGTTTGCAGAAGTCATAGAGTCATAGAGTCCGATAGCACAGTCTCAGGCTCTTTGGCCCAAACCTGCTCATGCCAACCAAAATGTCCATCAATGCTAACCCCACTTCCCTGCACTTGGCCCATATCCTTCTGAACCTTTCCTATCCATGTATTTATCCGAATGCCTTTTAAATGTTGTTCGTGTATCCGCCTCAAACTTGATCAACTAGGTGATCTGGAGCTTCTTGATTTGCTTAACCAGACATTCAGTTAGCCATGCCATTACCCTAGGCCCAATTCTTCCTCCACCTCCAACAAACTGACAATCAGCTGGTACTGCATTGTTTCATAGTTGGGCCATCCCACATGAATGAATATTTTCCTAAATGAATATTTTGCATCAGTATTTACTGTGGAAAAGAATATCGAAGATATAGACTGTAGGGAAATCGGTGACATCGGCAAAATGTCCAGATTACAGAGGAGGAAATACTGATTGTCTTGAAACAGTTAAATCCCCAGGACCTGATCAGGTGTACCCAAGAACTCTGTGGGAAGCTAGAGAAGTGATTGCTGGGCTTCTTGCTGAGATATTTGTATCATCGGTAGTCACAGGTGAGGTGCCAGAAGACTGGAGGTTGGCAAATGTGGTGCCATTGTTTAAGAAGGGCGGTAAAGACAAGCCAGGGAACTATAGACCGGTGAGCCTGACCTCAATGGTGGGCAAGTTGTTGGAGGGAATCCTGAGGGACAGGATGTACATGTATTTGGAAAGGCAAGGACTGATTAGGGATAGTCAACATGGCTTTGTGCGTGGGAAATCATGTCTTATAAACTTGATTGAATTTTTTTAAGAAGTAACAAAGAAGATTGATGAGGGCAGAGCAGTAGTTGTGATCTATATGGACTTCAGTAAGGTGTTCGACAAGATTCCCCATGGGAAGCTGATTAGCAAGGTTAGATCTCATGGAATGAAAGGAGAACTAGCCATTTGGATACAGAACTGGCTCAAAGGTAGAAGACAGAGGATGGTGGTGGAGGGTTGTTTTTCAGACTGGAGGCCTGTGACCAGTGGAGTGCCACAAGGATCAGTGCTGGCTACCCTACGTTTTGTCATTTACATAAATGATTTGGATGCGAGCATAAGAGGTACAGTTAGTAAGTTTGCAGATGACACCAAAATTGGAGGTGTAGTGGACAGCGAAGAGGGTTACCTCAGATTACAACAGGATTTGGACCGGATGGACCAATGGGCCGAGAAGTGGCAGATGGAGTTTAATTCAGATAAATGCGAGGTGCTGCATTTTGGGCAAGCAAACCTTAGCAGGACTTATACACTTAATGGTAAGGTCCTAGGGAGTGTTGCTGAAGAAAGAGATCTTGGAGTGCAGGTTCGTAGCTCCTTGAAAGTGGAGTCGCAGTTTGATAGGATAGTGAAAAAGGCGTTTAGTATGCTTTCCTTTATTGGTCAGAGTATTGAGTACAGGAGTTGGAAGGTCATGTTGCAGCTGTACAGGACATTGGTTAGGCCACTGTTGGAATATTGCGTGCAATTCTGGTCTCCTTCCTATCAGAAAGATGCTGTGAAACTTGAAAGGGTTCAGAAAAGATTTACAAGGATGTTGCCAGGGTTGGAGGATTTGAACTATAGGGAGAGGCTGAACAGGCTGGGCTGTTTACCCTGGAGCGTCGGAGGCTGAGGGGTGACCTTATAGAGATTTACAAAATTATGAGGGGCATGGATAGGATAAATAGACAAAGTCTTTTCCCTGGGATTGGGGAGTCCAGAACTAGAGGGCATAGATTTAGAGTAAGAGGGGAAAGATATAAAAGATACCTAAGGCCAACTTTTTCATGCAGAGGGTGGTACGTGTATGGAATGAGCTGCCAGAGGAAGTGGTGGAGGCTGGTACAATTGCAACATCTAAGAGGCATTTGGATGGGTATATGAATAGGAAGGGTTTGGAGGGATATGGGCCGGGTGCTGGCAGGTGGGACTAGATTGGGATGGGATATCAGGTCGGTGTGGACAGGTTGGACCGAAGGGTCTGTTTCCATGCTGTACATCTCTATGACTCTATGACATCTGAAGGCGCCCTTAAGGTCTCATTTTGCAATTGGTCAAGTAGCTTATGTTTAATTTAGATAGAGGAAAGAAGGCAGTTGGGTTCTGGAATGCTATCTTCCCACCTAATTACTTTGCCTCTCTGCTTCCAAGCACAACAATTCTGGGACCTGCAGATTCTGTCTGTTGTATGAAAATACTAAGTGACTGTGAAGTCTTGAAAGTAACCATCGAATATAGAAGAACAGTAGAACAACTGGTCTTGAACAAACAAAGGAAAAAAAGTTTGAACAGGTATAAAATGGAATTTACTCACACAAAGCGAGATGGATATGCAGAGTCATCTGAGGCATAGTGAACAGAGATTCAGACATTGGAAGCACTCAAAAGACAGCCTGATAAAGGGCTGATCAACAAAGAGAAATCTTTTGGTTTACCAAATAGCTTCTCCTTTGTAAGGCACACTATTTTGGTAAGTGCCATGTTTACAAAAGCTTTAGTATATTTTATATCATTAAAAATGAAATTGGCAAATAACAATAAGTCACATCAATTATCATAAAATTGCTTACAGGTGTAGTAGGTAAGTCATTACTCTTTCTGTGTTGGCATATCAAAATATGTCCTCCTGAACAACTGTCTTCTGCAATCATATTGAAGCTGGAATTTTCAAATGTCAAGTATGCAAAAACACTGTCGAATCAATTAGCAAAACGTGGGGATTTTGACCATTAAGCCTATGTAAAGGCTACTAACCAATTATTTGTACACTCCACAATACAATGCACTCAGTTTGCTGGAAGAGGAAGAAAGGTGAGATTAGTGAAGAGTGATTTATAATAGAACTGCATCTTAAATTATAACTGTCTTATAGTTGAGTGGGGTTGGCCACTTTGAAATATTCACGTTATTAAAATATTTTATAATCACAATAATGGCACTGTGGAGAAAAACAATGTCACTTTTACAATATTTCATTAAACCATATTGTGGGTTCACATCTATCAATCTGAAAAGCTCAATCTTGTTTACATTTGTGATATTATTATGATAAAGCCAACCAGCTGTAAAATTAATTGTCAAGTACACTTCATCGTGTTTCTATTTCACCATGACTTATGCTGGGCCATTTCTCAAATTGGGATTTCTAAAATGAACAAAGGTGAAACTGGATAGCACATCCTCCTGATCTGAGCTGAGTACAGGGATTAATCCCTGGGTCAGAGCAGTTGATCTAAGGTGCACTCAATCTTGTGCCTCAAGCTTCAGTTAAATTTGATGGGCCAACTGTAGATGATTTGTGCAATTTCCTTGGCCATAGACCAGTGAATCTGATGTAAATTTCAGGCCACAGTGTATCCAGCAACAACTCTGAGGAAAGCTTTGGGAAAAGGTATGTGGTAACGAATAAGAATGGAGGCAATCAAAATGCCAGAAAACATCAGGAAGGGCAGATGATGGGAAGATTTGAGCATTCTGGAGTAGATTGGCAAAGGTCCTCAGGATTAATTTTCACATAGTTCCACCATGTTTCACATTCAGGTGTCTCTTGGTGTCAACTTTCAGAATACACTTTACTGAGGCCACAAATAGACTATGAAAAAGAGATTTCTGCACTGACTATGTTTAGTACAGCCGAATCTTGGGAACAGTTCTTAAAAATAGCTGTTACGTACTCCATTTTGAAATGCAAAATGGCAACAATATGAAAAAATGGGTAGCAAACTGGCATCAATAAAAGATTGGCTGGCTAACAGGAGGCAGAGAGTAGGCATAAATGGCAATTTTTCAGGTTGGCAAGATGTAACAAGATGGTGTCAGGATTGGTGATGGAATATCAACTGTTTATAACTTAAGGAAATAACTTGGGTGAATGGGTGACATGGGTACAGTTGCCAAATTTGCAGGCAGTACAAAGATAGGTTGGAAAGTAAGCTCTGAAGATGGCATGATGAATCGACAAAAAGTTTAGCTAAGATAGGTGATTCTATATATGTAAAATGCCAGATGTTATTTGCAACCTTGCTATCATGTACTTCTTTTATTTTAAAGTAGATAACAATATACTTATAAATTTGATTTACTGCTGTTGTAGACTAGGCCAGACGATTCAAACATTCTGAAGCAGGCAGCCCAGACCATAACTTTGCAATTTGTTTCAGTAAGTGTACAGTGAAAATTACTTGGATTATGTTAACGAGGTTGACTACCAGGTTTAAAACAGACAAAACATTTGTTCACAAAATTATACAATGAAACATGAAGAATAAAACAAAGAACCCTTAGAGAGCTCAGTTTATCTAAACTAGACTTAAGTATGTTGTTCTGAACGTACACAATATTCCCAATAAGCAAACCCCCTTGAAAACACAGTACAAAAAAGGGTCCGATGCTTACAGGTTGAAGTTAGAATGGCAGAAGAGAGAGTATCCACACAGCTCACTGTTGAACTCCCAACCAGTTCTGGACTGAGTTAAACTGCTCAGCTAGAGAGTTAACCACGTTCACCCTGAAGCTTTTCAACCATGTCCTGAAACAGACTCGCTACTACAGCCACATTTGCTTTCTCAGTGCCTGCCTCCATAACCAACTCATCCCACACGGACTTCGGACCACCTTTAAACCAGCAGAGTTTGGATCCGAACAGGACAAACAGTACAGACTACAGATTCAAAAACGCCAGCAATGGTTCTCCTTCAAGATCCTTCGCTCCACACTCGCAGCAATGCGCCGGCACCTAACCTCTCTACAGTCTGCCCTGACTCAGCTGAGGGCCACACTCTCTCAGAATTGCAAAGGACCCCTCCTTCACTATATTCTCAGGAGAATTCATACTCTCAACAAACAGTATTTCAACACCGTCTCAAACATCAAAAACTGTAAGTACAACAAACTTTCATCTACCCACCTCCATAACCAGCACTCCTCAAACATTCCAGTAGATTTCCCCGGCCTCTGAAACTGCTCGGACGCCATTAGCCATGCGGCTGCTGCAGCCACCATCCCCACGCTGATTGATGACATCACTTCCGCCCCCATCACGGCCACTCCCACAGCCACTTCTACCCCTCACAATTCCTCATGCACCACACGTGACATCACTTCTGTCCCTCACATCATCGCTGTTGTCACACGCTCAGTGACGTCTGCCCTCCCTACTGCTGTGTTTGCCACCACTTCCACCCCCACCAATGCCACTCACCTGCATTCTGCTGACACGCCCCCCCCCTCAGATCCCATTGTCACCATCCCCGCCCCCCAGAACCCTGAAGGGAACACCACCCCTGCTCATGACTCTACCCCCATTCCCCCCACCACCACACCCACTCCAGTTACAGGCTCCGCCCCTGCTCCCAGCTCCTCACCCACACCAGATCCCAGCTCCCAGCCCTGCCAAGTTTCCACCATCCCTCCAGACCTCCCCCTCACTCAGAACGAATGATCAGTCCTCAGCAAAGGACACACCTTCATCCCCCTCTGCCCACGCATCAATGAATTTAATACACGCCGTGACATCGAACACTTCTTCTGCCACCTCTGCCTCCGGGCTTACTTTTACAATCAGGACTCCCGCCCACCTTCCGAGGACCCCTCCACTCGCCTCCAACACACTCCATTCACTTGGACACCCCGTGCTGGCCTATTACCCAACCTCAACGTCTTCATTTCCAACTGCCGCCAAGACATTAGCCGCCTCAACCTGTCTACCCCCCTCCCCCACTCCAACCTCTCACCCTCACAACGCGCAGCCCTCCAATCCCTCTGCTCCAATCCCAACCTCAATCAAGCCAGCAGATAAAGGGGGTACAGTGGTAGTCTGGCGCACTGACCTCTACACCGCTGAAGCCAGACACCAAATTGAGGGCACCTCCTCCTACTGCCCCCTCGACCATGACCCCACCCCCCATCACCAAACCATCATTTTCCAGACCATACAGAACCTCATCACCTCAGGAGATCTCCCACCCACAGCTTCCAATCTCATAGTCCGGGAGCCCCGCACTGTCCAGTTCTACCTCCTTCCCAAGATCCACAAGCCTCACCACCCTGGCCGACCCATTGTCTCAGCATACGCCTGACCCACTGAACTCGTCTCTACCTACCTCGACACTGTGTATCCCCCCCTAGTCCAAGAACTCCCCACATACATTCAAGACACCACCCATGCCCTCCACCTCCTCCAAGACTTCCGTTTCCCCGGCCCCCAATGCCTCATCTTCACCATGGATATCCAATCATTCCACACCACCAGCCGCCTTGACCAGGGCCTCCAAGCCCTCTGTTTCTTCCTCTCCCTACATCCCCAGCAGTACCCTTCCACTGACACTCTCATTCGTTTGGCCGAACTGGTCCTCACCATTAACAATTTCTCCTTTAAATCCTCCCACTTCCTCCAGACCAAAGGGGTAGCCATGGGCACCCATATGGGCCCCAGCTATGCCTGTCTCTTTGTTGGCTACGTAGAACAGTCCATCTTCCGTAGTTACACCGGCACCACTCCCCACCTCTTCCTCCTCTACATTGATGACTGCATTGGCGCCACCTCCCGCGAGGAGGTTGAGCAATTCATCAACTTCACCAACACATTCCACCCTGATCTTAAATTCACCTGGACATCTCTGACACCTCCCTCCCCTTCCTGGACCTCTCCATCTGCATTAATGATGACCGACTTAACACCGACATTTTTTACAAACCCACCGACTCCCACAGCTACCTGGATTACACCTCTTCCCACCCTACCTCCTGCAAAAATGCATTCCTGTATTCCCAATTTCTCCGCCTCCACGGTATCTGCTCCCAGGAGTATCAGTTCCACCACAGAACACACCAGATGGCCTCCTTCTTTAGAGACTGCAAATTCCCTTCCCACGTGGTTAAAGATGTCATCCAATGCATCCCGCACCTCTGCTCTCAGACCCCACCCCTCCAACTGTAACAAAGACAGAACCCCCCCCTAGTGCTCACCTTCCACCCTACCAACCTTCGCATAAACCAAATCATCCGCCGACATTTCCGCCACTTCCAAACGGACCCCACCACCAGGGATATATTTCCCTACCCAACCTTTTCTGCCTTCTGCAAAGACCGTTCCCTCTGTGACTACCTGGTCAGGTCCACGCCCCCCAACAACCCATCCTCCCATCCTGGCACCTTCCCCTGCCACCGCAGAATTGCAAAACATGTGCCCACACCTCCTCCCTCACCTCCATCCAAGGCCCGAAAGAAGCCTTCCACATCTAAAGTTTTACCTGCACATCCACCAATATTATTTAATGTATCCGTTGCTCCTGATGCAGTCTACTCTACTGGGCACCTCCTATCAGAGTGCTTTAGGGAATATCTCTGGCACACCCACACTAATCAACCACACCGCCCTGTGGCCCAACATTTCAACTCCCCCTCCCACTCAGCCAAGGACATGAAGGTCCTGGGCCTCCTTCACCGCCGCTCCCTCACCACCTGATGCCTGGAGGCAGAACGCCTCATCTTCCGCCTCAGAACACTTCAACCCCAGGGCATCAATGTGGACTTCACCAGTTTCCTCATTTCCCTTTCCCCCACCTCACCCCAGTTCCAAACTTCCAGCTCAGCACCGTCCCCATGACCTGTCCTACCTGCCTATCTTCTTTTCCACCTATTCACTCCATCCTCCTCTCTGACCTATCACATTCATCCCATCCCCATCCACCCATTGTACTCTTTGCTACCTTCCCCCACCCTTCTCCCTGACCTATCACCTTCATCCCCACCCCCATTCACCTATTGTACTCTCGGCTACTTTCTCCCCATCCCCACCCTCCTCTCATTTATCTCTCCACCCTTCAGGTACTTGCCTGTATTCCTGATGAAGGGCTTTTGCCCGAAACGTCGATTTTACTACTCCTCGGATGCTGCCTGAACTGCTGTGCTTTTCCAGCACCACTCTACTCCAGAATCTGGTTTCCAGCATCTGCAGTCATTGTTTTTACCCTGCTCATTCTACAAGTCTAAAGCATGACCATTTTCCCTGAAGTCTCATCTGTTTACATATAAACAAAAGGCCACTCAAAATTGTTTCATCTCTGTACCAAACCAGTCTGATCAGAGCCCAGCCTGGTTTATTACGCCTCTGAGAAACATCAAGGGGCAGAGTTTCCTTGAGCCAAGAACAGGTTTTAGGAAAAAAAGGACTCAATTTGTGACCCTGTTTTAGTTTTTAACTAAACCATATAAACCATCAAAAGGAATGCGCTCTCTTGCATACAAACTGTCATACCTTCATTACATGACAAAACTATTTACCCAAGCCTTCAAGCATCACTTGCCCTGCATGGAGCAGAGTGCAGATCCTGCAATGGACTTATTAGCCATCTCAGAATCTATCCAACTAGCATCCTTTTTCCCACAGGAATACCTAGGAGAGAGAGTACTCCCTGAAAGCAGTGTTATGTCAAAGGCAAACTTTCCACAAACACTGTCTCCAAACGTCAGGATGACACACACACAGGATTTGTAACCTAACATGATATGTAGAAAGGTAAAAACACGTTATAATTTCAATATGACAAATTAGCACAGTAATTCTTACATAAGAACACCTACCTCAAAATTTGATTTAATTTTCATGCAAACTTTGTGTAGTTCTAAGAGCAATTGTGTCAACGGAAACAATTTATAAGATAGAAATGTTGATTCATCATTTAGCATTCACTTAGATTTGATGAATATGACAACTTTTGTACCATGGCATCGTGATTCATTCAAATGCAAATGTGATAGATTTCTTTCAAAGTCTAGCACAGTACATGAGTAATTTGATGCATGATGTGTGGTAAATATCACTAGCTTGGCAACTTTGGGTGTATGGTTCACAAACGTTTCACCACTGGGGTTTCCCTCATGTCATTTCTTAGTCTGTTGATGATTAATTGATAGAGATTAATGGCTGTGTTTAGACAACTCCTCCATTATCATTACTTCATATGACTAGTGGTCCATAGAAGGTGGAATAGGTAGTCCTTCATACTTTTTTTAATCGAGCAATTTCTATGTGCTTTGCAAATAATTTTAAAACTGCCCAAACCTGTGCGATAATGTAATGTGACCAAGTAAACATAGACACTGTGACCCATATAATATTTTAACCTCAACAGCGCAAGCATGAAAATCCAGTATCCAGTTCAAGAAAAGGTTAAATTTAAAGGCAGTTCCTTCACTATTAAGTTTCACACCCACAGGATATATTACCACAGGTTAGAGTGTCGCAGGTTATGGAATATATCAGATAAATTATTGCTGCCACTTTACAACATATTAAACACTCATGGTTGGAAAATTCCAAATAATTAGCTGATGAACAATGGATAGCAGCTGCGTACTCACATCATTCTGGGATTACTTGCAGGACAGGTTGATGTCATATTGTAAAGTAGCAGTTGATTTTACTGTATTTTGTTTCTCAGAACTGAATGGAGTTTTTTTTTATATCAGAAATATGCATGTAACAGTATTTTGTTTTTGCAGCACCAGTTATTCATAATGTAAAATGTATAATTCCAGTTTGTTAATTTATGTTATGAGACACATTGTTACTTATGGTGACCTCACTATTTTATCATGCCTTTTATTTTGAGAATTCAGGAAAGGCAACTTAGTTGTTGGAATGTGGGAAACTCTATTCTGAAACTATGTCCAAACCAATTAATCGGGGCTGCAATTTTTTGGCAAGACATGAATCCTAAACTTCACATTCAGTTCAAGCTCTCTGTAAAATAATAATTCTTAAATGCTTTCCAGCTATCACTGCATCATTGGTAAATCGCACAGGACCTGAATAGGAAGTCTTTCAGAAACACACATACAAATGTTTTCCAAATCACAAGAGATAGATTTCCTATGAAAAAATAACAATTCTGTCCAGCAATGAGGGATGTTTTCCCACATGATGGCACATCCGGTCATCTATGCTCCATGAATTACTTTCTATTTTTGGCATTTATGGTTCTGCTTCTAGTTATACAGTAAGCATTTTAAAGTCAAAGTCAATCCAAATACAACAATAGTGAGTGTTTATTTTGAGGCAGATCTGTCGAATTTGATGAGAAAAGCATGCATAGGATCTAAGAAGGTCTGAAAATAGGTTAAACTTGACTTTATACCCATGGTTAAAAACCCATCTCTTTGACCAAGGTTTTGATTATTCATCTTAACATCTCTTTATGTGGTCCAATGTCAAACACTGCTTGTTAATATTTAAGTGAACCATCTTGGGAATAGTATACCATGTTAAAGGTGCCATACAAATGCACATTGTTGTTAAGGTAATAGTTGGCCACAGCTTGTCATTTTAAGAAACTCCAGCCCTATCAGCACAAGGAAAACCATGGCTCAGGGAGGCAGCTAACCATCTCTAGAGAGCAATGAGCAGTAGGGAAGAAATGCTGACCTCACCAGAGATCTCCAAATACAATGAAAGATGAACAAATGCTATGCTGATGTATTGAAACTTTAACATACAGGACATGAAGCATTTTCTCAAGGTCTGGTTTCCCAAAGAAGAGCCACATGCTTTCATTATTTCATCAAATCGAAATTCATGTCTATGAGGAGGGAAAACTAATCTTTTTTAAGTACTTGTAAATGAATGTACTGCTCATAATGGACCTTTTCACATAATCCCTACAGCGTGGAAACAGGCCCTATGGTCCTACAAGCCCACACCAAGACTCTGAAGAGTATACCACCCAAACCCATTCCCCATTACTCTACATTTAACCCTAACCTACACATCCCTGAACACTATGGGCAATTTAGCATGGCCAATTCACCTAACCCTCACATCTTTGGATTATGGGAGGAAACCAGAGCATTTAGAGGAAAACCATACAGATACAGGAAGCATGTCTGTGTGGAGTTTTCACAGTTGTCCGAGGCTGGAATCGGACCCAGGCCCCTGGCGCTGTGAGGCCACAGTGCTAACCACTGAGCCACCATACTGCCCTCTATTTGATGCATACAAAACAGATAAATTATTATGTTTCATGTGCACGTTTTATTGTTGTTTCAACCATCAAACTTATTTTTTTCTTAACAGAGTGCTGTTTCTTCGAATAAATGTGATATGTTTGCTCAGATGTTCACGCCACCTTGCCTTTGTGATACCAGAAATGACTGAGCTAATTGGTGCCTTAGCTGGAAAGTTTGATCTGACAAATAAAGAGAGATGAGAAGTTAGAATAATACACAGTTTTAACTATTGTAGCCTTAATGTGACAGTGGAGGTTCTCCTGGAGTTTGAATTTGGTTAAAAATCCTGCTGTACCTGTATATATTCATTTGGTAAATTGTTGATGGCAATGAGCAATACTTCACAAATGTCAAAATAATATCAAGTGCTTCTAAAGAGGATCTCAACATATAGAATAGTTGTGTTGAAAGATGGCCTAATGGCAACATTTGTAAGCAACATTAGTAAAACATTATTAAAATTTCCAGGTGACTAAGCTGATGAGCTCACACCTTCTTCCTGTGGCCTTTCATCTTAACGTGTTCTGCTGAACACATGGCAAGAAAGAAAACCTCTCTGCAAATGTAGATTGCTCTTCAGTGACAATATCAGGATTCATATCTTAGCTTAACCTGAAACCTGAGAGGGGAAAATGGCTTTGATTAGATTAGATTAGATTAGATTAGATTACATTACAGTGTAGAAACAGGCCCTTCGGCCCAACAAGTCCACACCGACCCGCCGAAGCGAAACCCACCCATACCCCTACATTTACCCCTTACTTAACACTACAGGCAATTTAGCATGGCCAATTCACCTGACCCTGCACATCTTTTTGGACTGTGGGAGGAAACCGGAGCACCCGGAGGAAACCCACGCAGACACGGGGAGAACGTGCAAACTCCACACAGTCAGTCGCCTGAGGCGGGAATTGAATCCGTGTCTACAGGCGCTGTGAGGCAGCAGTGCTAACCACTGTGCCACCGTGCCGCTGAAGCTAGCACAAAGAACACTCAGGGCCAGAAGAGTTCCAAAGAGGTAAATGTGCCTCAAGAGAAGTTTGTCTTTGATTCACTAACTTGAAAGTGAAGAAGCTTCCCTAATCCCAAAGTCCTCCCTAAAACCAAGTTCCAGGGACTATTCACTTGGTTTCCTGCTTGTTAACCTTCATCTCCCTCCTACTGTCAATATCCAGTTGTGAATGGCAAGCTAACTGAAGGAATGCACATGAGGTCTTTAAAACATGATTTGATTTAAGATGCAATGTAAGAATTAGTTTAAGTTACATAATACTGTTAGTTGCCCTCATATGCTAATGGGTCTTTTTGAACGAGTGTAATTCTTTTCATTGTCAGCTTATCGTAGCATAAAACAAAAAAATACTAAGCTACTGCATTTCATTTGCAACATAAATTTGTGCAAAAACCCATGAATTTAGTATGACTATCAACGTACAGCAGTCAACAGACATGAAATTATGTTGTGGTATATTCAGAATTGTTTCCATAAATGGTCTGAATGTATTTTGGCACAATAACATTTTTGTAGAGTTTTTAACGTAGAAAACATTCAAGGAACTGTTCTATGGACAGTTTGACGGGGCTGAGTTAATTAGTAATGTAACATTCAGATTGCTAATCTAGAAAGCAATCTATAGTAAATGGTATATCAGAAATGGAAATTACATCACATCTGTAGGATGTCTATTCATTTCCAGGAAACAATTTGTTTTCTATTCCCGTTTGCATTGAATCAAAGTGTTCAAGGAAATCAATTCGTACCCTAGTTCAACTTAGATCTTTTCCAAAGAATCATATTTTCTGAACATCATACAATTAACTTGTGCCAATATTCTAACTATTCACTCCACATAATACACATAAAATTCAAAATGAAACAAAGACCAATATATGAAGAATCATCTGGCTAATAAGCAATTATGGGACTCAATTCATCAATGATAGAAATGTAATTGCTATAACAAATAAACATTTCCAAAGCTACAGGAAAAGAAGTCAGGACCCAAAAGTATAATTAATAATCATCTTAGTGGTTTCTTAACTGTTTGGAACATGAATCAGCAGGAGACGAATCAAAGTGAAAGTTATGTGATGAAAAGTGTTTGTTACAAAGGGCAGTTCTTTGCCTGATAAAGTCTGTGAAAAAGCCTGGGAAAATACTGATCGTACATACAGCCAACATATTTAAAGCCAATAACCTCCCCATTTCTTTAAACACATATCTAAACCACCACTGGAACCTGTCAAACAAAGACAGCAAAAGCACAACAGCTGCTGCATAAATGGAGTTGAGAGATATTACTTGCTGATGACTGGATAATCATTGCAGAGGTGCAGTTCCCCGCCAAGGGCCAAAATAGAGAAACCCGAATGTGGCTTATTGGCATTGTACAAAAAATGTGAACTCTTTTGTATATCCTTACTGTCAAAGCACCTTATGTTCTTCAAAAAGAGCCATTTTTGAGTATGATTAGCTAAATATTTACATTCACTAGAATGTTGTATTAATTTTTCATAATGTCAAGAAACTGTTTACTGATGTGCAAGCTGTCACTGCAGTTATAATCGTTAACCCGTTTTGTCTGAGAATTGTATTCTCTAAGGCCAGTTAGCATCCTTGCATTAGCATTGCAAGATTTTAGTTCGAGAACAGTTAACAGCTTAACATTTTTAATCTGCCCTTCAATATCAATGTAGTAATAAAAAATGGAATTCTTGAAGCAACATTTAAAATCAGATACTGATAAAAAAATTCTTGCTGATTGTTTTTGAATTTAATACATTGTTGATTACATTTTGTTCTCAGTTCTCAACTGACTCACAGTTGAAATTTAGCCTACCCTATTTGGTAGTACAATACATATTATCTGAGGTTGAATTGATAAGAGTCTGTCACAAATGTTACCATGCAGGGAAGTGGAAAATGCCTTATGAATAATCTGAATGTATCTTGCTGTATGTCTTTGCTTTAAATTTCAATGTGTATTTTACATGAGGCAGAATAATGCATTAGTTTGGTATTGTGTTAGAAATATAATTTTAATCAATGAGTTCATACATGTTGAAGCATGCACCTCTGATGCAAGTTAGACTTGCACATAGGGTCTTTAGCACAGAGGTAGGGATATTAGAAGAGCACCACAAGACATAATGGTATTTTGTCAGACAGTAGTTGAATTGAAAATGAGTACTGAAGTTGTACGTTGGCTGAGGACAGAATACCTGGAAGTATGGGTTTCCTGACCTTATCACAACTGGAGAAAGAGTGTAGCAAGTTGTAGCTAGTTCATGGTAATCATTAGACTCTTAATTCCAGATTTTAAAAAAATTGAACTGAATTCCGATCTCTGTCATGACACGATTTGAACCTCAATCCTCAGAACGTTATCTGGGTCTACAGTCCAATGATAATTCCAGTAGGCCATTGCCTCCCCCATATCATGTTGAATAGATGAGTGCAATTAGAAGCAACTGGTCAACAACCCAGGAAAGACATTGAACCTTAAAATCAACTGTTTTGCTCAAATCAAGCAAACTGTACAATGAGACATAACTCTCCAAATGCTACAAGATGCAGTTCTGAAAAGTTGACAGAAGGAAGCTCGGTAAAAACAATGACTGCAGATGCTGGAAACCAGAGTCTGGATCAGTGGTGCTGGAAGAGCACAGCAGTTCAGGCAGCATCCGAGGACAGGCAAAATCGATGTTTCGGGCAAAAGCCCTTCATCAGGAATAAAGGCAGAGAGCCTGAAGCGTGGAGAGATCAAAAACTCTTATCTCTCCACGCTTCAGGCTCTCTGCCTTTATTCCTGATGAAGGGCTTTTGCCCGAAACGTCGATTTTGCCTGTCCTCGGATTTTGCCTGTCCTCGGATGCTGCCTGAACTGCTGTGCTCTTCCAGCACCACTGATCCAGAAGAAGGAAGCTAGGTACTAACTCATACAAGAATTTTTATCATAAGGAGATGAAGTGATAGCCCAAGTTGGTATCTTTTACAAAAGAAATAAAGTCATTATCCCAAAGGAAATGAGAAAAGGGATGGTGAAGCACATCCATGCAAGCCAGTAAGGTACTGAATATAGGGTGAGAAAGGCAAAAGCAGTGTTCGTTGAGCAAATCTGCGCAATGAGTTTAAGGACCACATTGGCAAGTGGAATGTTTATATAACACGTACCGATCTAAGCAAGTGAAAGAACCACTCATGACGTGACATACCAGGGATTTAGCCAGGAATAGACCTTCTCATTCTTATAATAACTGATTATCTTGTCATCATTGATCATTTCTTTAAAACCACATATATTGAGTAAGTTGATTAACTGTAACTGGAAATGTTAGTGCATTTTTTTTAATGAAAAGGAGGATATTTGGAGAAATGCCTTTGTACAATTAATATGCAACTAGCCAGATCGAGATGGTGATAGGCTAGGGATGACCTTCCAAAGAGAATAGAGAAGGGAAGAAAGATCAGGGAGATTGGTTGGGAACAAATATTGGAATGTGGAACTGGGGATGATCAGGCAAGCTGAGGTGGGGTTTGTGGGGGTGGGGAAGAATTGGGAGGCTGGAGTGATGGGGAGGATGCTTGAAATCTGGGACCAGGAAAGCTCAAACATGTTGTTGTGGGGAACGGAAATTGAAGTCTGAATGAAGGATGGTTGCAGAGGCAAAATTAAGCAGGAGATCAGGTTCTGGAATCAGTATATCAGAACAGTGAAGGTATAAGAAAATTGGGATCTAGATTCAGAGATTCTCTAAAAAAATTCTTCCAGGGGATGTGGTATTGCTGGCAAAGCCAGCATTTGTTTCCCATCCCAGTTGTACTTGAGAAGGTGATAGTGAGTAACATTTTTGAAGTGCTATAGTCTATCTGGTGCAGGAATTCCTGATGAAGGACTTATTCCCAAAACATTGATTCTCCTGCTCCTCGGATGCTGCCTGGCCAGCTGTAGTTTTCCAGCACCACACTCTTGACTCTGATTTTCAGCGTTTGCAGTCCTCAGTTTTTTAACATCCAAAATGTTGCAGGGATCGAAATTCAGGATTGTTGATCCCCCAACAATGAGGACACTATAACTTCAAGTCAGGCTCGGAGGGGAATGCACAGGGATCGGCATTTTCATGAATTTCCTGCCCCTTGTCAATCTAAGGCTAACATGTTTAGGAGGTGCTCTGCTACACAGTATATTCAAAAACTTGGGAGGTCACAGTTATGGTTAATATAATCCTTCAGTGATAGATTCTATGAAAAAGGAATTTGAAAAATATGGTAAATCATACAAATATATTTTTTCAAACCAAACTGCTGTTGCATTCTCCATTTTAGTCTATTTTAATTAATGAGTAGCTTTGTAAAAGGCTGATAACTTCTTTTGATGTGTATATAGCTACTTTTTATAAGAATTCTGTAAAGAATTTTCATTTGTACATTATTGATGTATCTTATTTTGGCACTGATCTTTTGCTCTGACAATTATATTCAACAGACCAACTGCAACAATAGCCATCAATTTACTAAAAAATATTTTTAAAATAAATGTAAAATCTGCAAATGCTGGCCCTCTGAAATTATAACTGAAAATGGAGAGAATACAAAGCAGTTCTGTCAGGTAATAAAAAATAAAAAATAAATTACTCTTTTAAGTGCAGGTCCTTTTATCAGAACAAAAAGCTCAAGCTGGAAAATTCAGTTTGCGGACAAACTGTTGGAGAGAGAGTACAGGGAATAACAGGTAAAAGCCATAACTGGTGTGTGCTGACTACTGTCTCAGAAAATCAGGTTGTGAGATCAAATAAATTCATGAATTTTACCTGATATTCTCCTTACCTGCCCTTTCTATTTCAGTTTGTTTCATTTTATAAAGAAGCTTGTTTATCTCTGAATTTTGGTAAAGGCTTTATATGCGTAGTTTTAAATTTTCCTCTTTACACATTTGATGGGCTGTGTCATGTATACGTCCTGCTAACTCTTATTGTATCACTGGTCAAGGTGAACAGGATGATAAAGTAAGATGAGCAACTTGTTTGTTCCTCCATTCTACTTGTAAACCTCATGAAATGCAAACATTGGTCATGCTTCAAATAGGCTTCTATTTGAGAAAAGAAATCATTCAAATTTATTGCATTTATGATTTAACAGCAATTAATTAGAAATGTGTACTCTTACTGAAATAAAAGCAAATTAGTCTACAAATGATACTATTGGCCATTTCAATGGGGCAGAACCACCTTTGTTTATGCTAAAATATGCAATTACTAGTAATTGTTCCTGCTCACATATAAAGTCCATTTTCAAGAGGCAAACTAAGCTAATTAACTGAATTAATTTTTCAAAAATGTAGTTTTATTTATTAATGCACAGTTAATTAAAATTAGATTTAGAAAGACCTAGCAAGTCTAACAGACATTATGCACAGATTGATCATTAATTGTAATATTGCTACTATATTAGTATAATGATGGCAGCTACCATTCTCCCCTGCATTAAAAGCATCTTCCCCATTCCTTTCATTTTTCAGTATCTTACTCCCAGGCATTCCAGGTCCTTAATGTTCTCAGTGTTCATGACTCTGCTACTTATCCTCCTCATGGCCCCACACAAAATATTGCCATACCCTGCAACCTTATACCAATATTGTCACAACCTGTGGCTGTTTTGCACTTTCCAATCATAGAGCCGACTCAGCATGATTTGTCAAAACACCTTGTAAAACATTGCGGCACACCATCCATGAGTTTATATAATGTTTAAAGTACTTTAGTAACATCTTAGGAGATTTGTTTGTATGTATAGGAGCTGAATGAAAGAAAATAATAATTTAGCTGGCATCATGATTACAGGCAGTTCTCGGGTTGCAAACTGGTTCCTTTCTGGAGTCTGTTCACAAGTCGATCTGTACACAAATCAGAACGCAATGCAGAACAATAAAAATACAAGAAATGTCCATATGTCAGCTCTTTAAAATTACATCACTGTATGAGATCATGTTCATAAGTTAGACATTCATAAACTGGATGTTCATAAATTGGCGACCCCCTGCTTAATCATTTCTTGTTCAAGTTGTAGCATTATGAAAATTAAACTATTTGGTTCACAGCTTCTAGGGAGAGGCATTGTGGCACAGTGGTAGTATGTGTTCCTATCTCTGGAACAGAAGCTCCAGGTTTAAGTCCCTGCCAGGAGTTAAAGGCCTCAGAAGGAGTGTTCATGATCTGGCTAAATGGTCTGGTGGCTTGAGAACTAGGAGTTTTTCCACTATTCCTCACTATAAAATAAAAGGAAAAGTTAAAAAAACAATGTGTGAAGATGTGCTAAAATAAACAACTCTAATAGTTTTGTGCTGATGTTTGACTAATGTGATAACTGTATATGTCACAAAGATGGTGGTCCATGCTTAGTATTAAACAAAACATGTAAAGTACAACTACTTTTTAAAACAGGATGGAAGAACAGCAAGACATTAAATAGTGTGTAACTGCTTCATTTTCTGGCCTCTTTGCTTTCTATTATTGATACTTAGTCTGGATTCATCGATGGGAATTACACACATGTTCTATTTCCCCCCATTATGGAGAGAAAATACGATCAGTAGGAATGCGGCGCATGGCAACACAGAGCAGGACACATGATTCCTGAACTGATTTACTCACTGTCTTTGTTTAGGAGAAAAGCTGTAGTTTGAGGTACCGGATGAATTTGTTGTGACCAAAGATTTGCAGAGCTCATAAATTTCAGTTCAGTGACCCCTTCAGTAAAACATTAAGAAGTTCACTAAATGTCAGATATAATTCAGAGGTTTCGACGAAGAACTGCTCACTGTATCAGTTCCAGAAAGAATAGGATCAGTTACGGTAAAATAAATGTGACATTAGATGAGTCAGTACCACCAGCATTCACATTTGTGACGTGAATTTGCCAAAGTCTGTATAAACAAAATTAACAATAACTTTCAGTCTCTCAAAGGAACTAATTCTTTTAGAATAGTCATTTATAAAATGTGGACACTGCTGGTTAGGTCAGTATTTATTGCCCATTCCTTCCAAGCTCTAGTGAAGGTAGTGAGCTACTTTCATGTACTACTGCAGTTCTTGTAGTATAGTGTCACTGTGCAGCTAAGAAGGGAATTCCAGGTTCTTGATAAATCAACAGGAAAAGAATGATGTTATGGGCTCATGACAGGATGGTTAGAGGGGAACGTGCAGGTGGTGACATTTTCATGAATTTGCTACTTACTACTTTCTACTTCCAGGTGTAGAGGTTGAGAGTGTGGAAGATGCTGTGGGAGGAAACTTGGTCAGTTACTGCAGTGCACCTTCTAGATGGTACATGGTGATACTACTGCACATTGTTGGTGCAGGGAGAAAATACTGAACGTGATGGTGGGGTTCAAATCAAGCAGACTACTTTGTCTTTACAGTTTTTGAGTGTTATTAGAACTGTATTCATTTAGGTGAGTGGAGAATATCCCATCACATGCAAGACTTGTGCCTTGTAGATGGTGGATAGGAACTTGGAGTGGAAGTTAATTGTTGCAGAGTTCCTAACCTCTGACCAGTCTTGTCGTACTTCTATGGCTCATTCAGTCAATTTTCTGCTAAAGTATAACCTGTGGGATATTGGTAGTGTGGGATTCAGTGATGATAATATCATTGAACTTCAAAGGTGATCATTAGATACTATTGAAAATAGTAATTGCCTTGCATTTCTGTGGTTGGAATATTCCTTGCTACAAACCTGAATTTTGAGCAGTTCTGCCTGCCAATGGAAATCGAATGCTTCAGTACCTGATGAGTCATGAATAGTGCTGAACATTATATGAGAAATATCATTGAAGATGGTTGGGCCGAGGACACTAGTCTGAGGAACTCCTGCAAAGGTATCCTGGGGCTGAGATGTTGATCACTGTTTTCCTATGTACTAGGTATAATTCTAACCAGCAGAGAATTATCCCCTCTGATTTTCCATTGACTCCAGTTTTGCTTGGGTTCCTTGATGCTGTGCTTGCTCAAATGTGGCCTTGATGTCAAGCGGTGCCTCTTTTGCACATGTTTCAACTAGGACAATAATGAGATCAAGAATCGAATGACCATGGTGTATTGTAAACTGAGCAGCATTGTGTAGTTTATTCCTTTTCAAATGCTGCTTGATGGCACCATCAATGACCTTTTCCATCATTTTACTGATGATCGAGCACAGACTAATAGGATTACATTTGGCTGGATTGGGCTTTCCATATTATTAAATAGTTATAACATTGTAACTGTGCTGAAACAGATGGACCAAGGGCATGGCTTGTTCTTGAGTACAGGTCTTCAGTACTATTGCTGGAATTTTGTCAGGACCCACAACTTTTGCAATATCCAAAGCCTTCAGCTATTTCTTGATATTGTGTGGATTGAATTGGTTGAAAACTGGCATCTATGATGTTGTTGACCTCAGGAGGAGGCTAACATGGATCACACACTTCAAGCTGAAAATTGATACAAATACTTCACCTTGTCTTTTGCAATGATGTGCTGGTCTCTCCCATCATTGGCAATGCTGTTAGTTTTGAAAATCTCTACCTGGCACAAATGTTTAATTGTCCACCACGATTCACAACTGGATGTAGCAGGACTGCAGAGTTTATATCTGATCTTGGTTTTGGGATCTCTTGGCCCTGTCTATTGCACTGTTACTTACATTATTTGGTATGCAAGTTGCCATGTGTTATAACTTCACCAATTTAAAACCTCATTTTTAGGTTTGCGTTATGCTACTTAAGGCATGCATTGTTGCACTCTTCATTGAACCAGCATTGATGTCCTGGCATAATGGTTATGGCAGAGTGGGGAAATATACTGGGCCATGAGGTTACAGATTATGGTTGAACATAATTGTGCTGCTGCTGATGGTCCACAGCAGCTCATGATAACTCAGTTTTGTGCACCACATATGCTGTATTCTCTAATTTTGATTTAATTATATTTGGGATTAACCAAGGATCAATGCATTCAAATTAGTATCCATTTTAACTAGCTTTATGCACCAGAGCTAAAATATATAAACCCCAATGCAATTTAACATGCTGATGGTCCACATTTCCATGACAAACCTATCATTGGGATTGAGTTAAATAACAATGACTTGTAATTATATGATGCCTTTGACAGAATAAACAATCGCAAGGCATTTTATTGAGCATTATGAGGTAAAATCTGGGTCTGAATTTCATGAGTCAAAAAGTGTAGTGCTGGAAAAGCACAGCCGGTCAGGCAGCATTCAAGGGGGCAGGAGAGTTGACGTTTCGAGCATAAGTTCTTCATCAGAAATGTAGGGGACGCCCAATGGGGCTGAGAGATAAATGGGAGGCGAGGGAGGAGGGGGGGTGAGATTAGGGGCAAGGTAGCTGGGATTGCAATAGGTAGATGAAAGTGGGGGCTAATGATGATATATTGGAGTGGAGGGTGGAGCGGATAGGTGGGAAGGAGGATGGGCAGGTAGGACAGTTCAAGCAGGCAGTGCCGAGTTTAGATTAGGTTAGATTACCTGCAGTATGGAAATAGGCCCTTCGGCCCAACATGTCCACACCGACCCTCCGAAGAATAGCCCACCCAGCCCCGTTCTCCTACATTTACCTCTGACTAATATAACTAACAACATGGGCAATTTAAAATAGCTAATTCATCTGACCTGCACATCTTTCGATTGTGGGAGGAAACCAGAGCACCTGGAGGAAACTCATGCACATGGGGAGAATGTGCAAACTCCACACAGTCACCTGAGGCTGGAATCAAACCTGGGTATCTGGTGCAGTGAGGCAGCAGGGCTAACCACTGAGCCACCGTGCCACCGTGCCACCCATGAAGGGATTGGATCTGTGATTAGGTGGGGGGAGGGGGGAGATGAGAAAACTGATGAATTCAACATTGATCCTGTGTGCTTAGCAGGCCCCAAGGCAGAGGATGAGGCGTTCTTCCTCCAGGCATTGAGTACTAGAATCTGGTGGTGGAGGAGACCCAGGACTTGCATGTTCTTGGAGGATTGGGAGAGGTAGTCCTGGGCTTCCTCTACCGCCAGATTCTAGCCACTTGTCGCCAGGAGGAAGAATCCATCATCCTTCTGTCTTGTGACCATCTTTGCTTGTGGTGCAGGTGTAGAGCAGTGTTTATAGACATAACAGCATATTGAAAAATGCAGCAACTTTCATGATTGAGATTTTCAAAATATTGATTATGGGGTAAGATGCTCTTCTAGAGAAGACAAGCTAGAAGACAAGCTACACCTTTGGGACTGGTCAGGTTCATTTAACAAAGATTAGTTACTTCTTTGGAGATGTCCAGATATTTCTTTTGGAGAGGTACCCAGGTGGAGAGGTTAATGTACCCTTTGGAATTGTTAAGAACCAACATATAATTTGCTTAAAAAATTAATAAGGTCTATGGAACTATTAAGCTTACCAATCATTTAAGTCACCTACCCCTTAATTTTTGAAAAAAAGACCAATTTAGACATGTGAGAAATTTCCCTTCATTTCCTTCATTCAAAATATAATGGCACAGATGGTTGGGAAAATAATTGAGAAAATAGATTTTGAAGCAACATTTACACTCTCAAGGGCATTGACAAGTATTAACCAGATGACTAGTAGCAAGCTAATATTTTTGTTCACCATTAGACTGTGTAAAAAACTGAAGAAAAAACCAACATGATTCAATTGATGGAAAAGTAAAGAAGAGCCAATCATTTTCTCAACATTATAAAATGTACAAACATTTTGATGGGCACTTTTCTTTTAAAATATGATTCAGAAGGTATGAGGCAATGTAAGTTTTTTTGATATGTTTTGTTTTTCAAGTTGTTGAAATTTCATGAATCTAGAATGTGTTCTTAATTTTGGGGGTGTTCGTAACAATAAACAAGCATTGCTCATTAGTAAAGAACTTGAATGTTATGTAAATGGGATACATCTACAAGAGTATATGCTGAATACAAGACAGAAAGCAATATTCAATAACTAAAAGGATTAAACTGAACTCATTTCTGTAACTGTTAACTGTCAGAGCTATGCCTATGCTTATTGGGGTACTTGCAAACTGCTTCTAAAAATGGCACTGTCCAAATAACAGATCTGTTCTTGTTAAAAGTAGTTAGGAAAATTAATCTCTTGAGTCTAGCTGTGTAGTGGGCAGTTTTCAGTCACTGGATGATGATGATGATGAATGCCTATATTTTTCAGATGGATCAAGACGCTGCATTTATAACTTGTGAATCATTTTCAAGTTTCTCAGCGTTGGTGGGAATAGAAGGCTCCTGTAAAATTCTCATTATAATTCCATGAAACTAATGCAAGGGAACTGAAAATAAAACTTTCACAAGCCCACACAGAGATAAGCCTTTCAATTCTGACCCAAAAGTGTTATGGTAAATTCCCCACTGAGTTTTTGAAAGTTGGAAATACAGATAGTTCCCAGTTGTCAGATTTGTGAAAAGATCCCACAGATGATGGCGACCTGAAAACTAATTTTAAAAAAATGCATTGAAATGGCCTCGTCTCTATTAATGTAATATTTATTTACTTGAATGTGACACACAAGTTGTCGATCACAAAGAACTCATTGTCTCACAGAGTGTATTGCTAACAAAAGTTGGTAAATATATTAGAAACTACATCACAGAGTAAGCTCAGAGAAGCTATGCCCTCAGCACAGTGGCTCACTGAACAGTTCCACTGCCTAGTTAAAAAAGTACTGAGGTCAATACTCCTGATTCATGATATTCCCTGACTCCAGTGATTAAAATCTATCATCCAAAAATTAGGAATGCCACGGACTGATCTCCTTAACCTTTGTGTTTGATTTTACAGACTGAACTCCTGTTAGCTGGAACTGCATTCCAGGAGCATAGCCTCGGTGAACATACACTATAACGTTCAATAACGTTTCAGTCTAAAAGGTATTTAGACCCTATTAGTTCTGCTTCTCAAAATCATTCACTCAATCTACTTGTAGACTCTTAGTTGCCTCAGTGCTGTGAAAGCCATATCTTCTGTCTTTAAAATCTTTCAAAAATCTATCTCTTTGACCATGTTTTCAATCATCTTTCTTAACTCTTGCATGTTGTCTTCTTGTCTTCTCTTAATCTTGTTTATCTATCTTATTAATTTCTTTTGCTTCCCCTTCCCAGTTTTCTAGAGCTCTTTGGGACATTTTCTATGATATGTTGCATTATAAATGCAATTTACTATTGTCTATCTTAGGTTTAATTCTGTGGGATGGAACTTTATATTGAGAAAAACACACAGTTATCATAATTTCACCTATGCCAACAGTCTATGTGTTCCACCAAGTAAACAAAGAAATAGTCCATGCTTTTATAAGTCTTCAACTGCTTAGGGCATTTTAAAGTACTTGAAAGCTAATTGTTTATATTGAACGGTAGGCACTCCTGTTCCAGGCATATGTAGCAGTTAAGGCCCCAAACCTAGCAAGAAAGATGAACTTGCTTTTAGTCAGGGGATATTGGAAATGAAGAAACTTTGTTGCATCTTCTATAACTAGTTTTATCTGGGGCCAAGGATGTCATTAGTACATCGAGAATTGCATATAGTCTGTCATTAAGCTTGCAGTGAAAATGGCATCTATGTCCTAGTGAGAGCATCAAAATGCAAGTTTCCCATTTCATGTACCCTGCTTGCCACTTTTCAGGAGCACGATCTATGAAGCTGCGTTATAGCTGTTCATCCCGACTATTTTTCAAGTCTTCACAATTCCTTCTGAGTCGTGAGAAGGAGCTGGTGCATTTCAAACCTCTCTTTGTGTTAGTTTGGAATGTGTACGCAAATGCAAGAGTGGGGTGTGCATTAATAAGTGTCAGATTTAAAATTTGGGAATGCTACCAAATTAGCTGAACTGAAATTGACACTGTGAAAATTTGTGCTCACTGAATAATTCCTGAATACAATGCTGCAAGTATGTGTATTTTTTTCCCCTGTGTACAGGAATAGTCCGGGGATGGCGGGACTGATGTATGAGGAGAGATTGACTAAGGTAGGACTGTTTCACTGGTGTTCAGATGAATGAGAGTGGATCTCATAGAGACTTACAAAATTCTAACAGGACTAGACAGAGTAGATGCAGGCAGGATGTTCGCAATTGTATGTCTGTCCACAACGGGGGTCACAGTCTGAGGACTCGGGATAGGCCATTTAGGATGAAGACAATATAAAGATAGGTAGAGGGAAGATGGGGGCAGGGACACTGCAGAAGGATTTGGACAGGTTAGGAGAGTAGGCAATGAAGTGTCAAATGGAGCACAACATGAAAGAGTGTCAGGTCATGCACCTTGGTAGGAAGAATAGAGGCATGGACCAATTTCTAAATGGGGAGAAAATTCAGAAGGCTGAAGTGCAAAGAGACTTGGGAGTTCGAGTCGAGGACTCTCTCAAAGCAAACTTGCAGGTTGAGTCAGTAGTTGGGAAGGCAAGTGCAATGATGGCATTTATTTTGAGAGGACTTGAATAAAAAAAAAAACAGGGATGTACTTCTGAGGCTCTGTAAGCCTCTGGTCAGACCACATATGGAATATTATGTGCAGTTTTGGGCCCCATATCTCAGGAAGGATGTATTGGCCCAGGACCATGTTCAGAGGAGGCTCATGAGAATGGTGCCAGAAATGAAAATATAAGCATATGAGGAATGTTTGAGGACTCTGGGTTTATACTCAATGGAGTTTAGAAGGATGAGGGGGATCTAATTGAAATATACAGAATACTGAATACTGGACAGAGTAGATGTTGGCTCTAAAGAGCCAACTTTAGATGTTTCCATTGGTAGGAGAGATTAGGACCTGAGGGCATAGACTTAGAGTAAAGGGAAGACCCTTTAGAAAGCAGGAGAATAGGATTGAAAAACTTACCAGCTATGATTGAATGGTGGAGCAGACTTGATGGGCTGAATAACCTAATTTTTGCTCCTATGTCTTACGGTCTCATGAGGAGATATTTATTCAACCAAAGAGTGCTGAATCTGTCAAATTCATTTGGACAGGAAATAGTTGATACAGAAACATTAAATGTATTCAAGAGGCAGCTAGATATAGTACTTGGGGTGAGGGGATCAAAGTTTATGGGGAGGGAGCAGGATTAGGCTACTGAGTTGGCCAATTAGCTATGAGCGTGATAAATGGCGGAGCAGGCTTCAAGGACGGAATGGTCTCCCCCAGCTCCTATCTTCAATGTTTCTATGTTTCTATATAGGAATTAGAGTTGGCCATTTAGCCCCTCCAGTCTGTCCCACCATTCAATGAGATCATGATGGGTCTGTGGCCTAACTCCATATACCTGCCTTTGCACGAGCCAGAATCCATTGCCATTTATGGAAGAGAGTTCTAAACATTTATCACTCTTTGTGTTTCTTAACATCTTTCCTGAATGGTCTGGCCCTGACTCTCAGACTATGTTATCCCCACCCCCCAATTTTAGAATCCCTCAACTGTGGGAATAGTTTATCTTTATCTATCCAGTCTTCTCTGCAAACTTACTAACCCATCCTTCTACTCCCTCATCCAGTCATTTCTAAAAATGACAAACAGCAGTGGCCCCAAAACAGATTCTTGCGGTCCACCACTAGTAATTGAACTCGAGGATGATCATTTTCCATCAACCACCACCCTTTGTCTTCTTACAACCAGCAATTTCTAATCCAAACCGCGGAATCATCCTCAATCCCATGCCTTTGTACTTTGTGCAATAGCCTACCGTGGGGAACCTTATCAAATGCCTTACTGAAATCCATATACACCACATCAACTGCTTTACCCTCATGCACCTGTTTGGCCACCTTCTCAAAGAACTCAATAAAGTTTGTAGGCCACGACCTACCCTTCACAAAACCGTGTTGATTATGCATAATCAACTTATTCCTTTCTAGATGATTAAAACTCCTATCTCTCATAATTCTTTCGAACACTTTATGCACAACTGAAGTAAGGCTGACTGGTCTACAACTATCAGGGTTGTCTCTAGTCCCCTTCTTAACAAGGGGCATTTGCTATCCTCCAGTCTTCTGGCATTATTGAAAGTGTTGTGACAACATTATATCTGTAAACGGATAGAGTAATAACTGTTCTGAAAGGTGAAGAGGCATGATTATCACGGAATACTTAACACAAAAGTGCTGCTTAGCCTTAGAGAGAACAAACAACTTCATAGAATGCATTGACTGAAGGCTCATCTGGTTCCATATAAAATTGCAAAGTACTGTAATAGTTTTGAGTAACTTATAATCATGGATTATAAGATATTGGAGTTTCTGGAAAAACTGTAAAGTATATAAGTGAGTGAGAAAATCTATAATTGAGAGACTGTCTCTACAAGAACTGTGTTCTGTCTTCATTCGTGTGGCCTCTTCGGACCAAAAGCAGTCTCCGCCTTTAGTACCACTTGAACATGATAACAGCACTTTTTATCATCTACAGCTGTAACTTTAGTCAAATCTTATGAATTGCTTACAGACTATAATGTTTTGTAAACCAAGCAAATAACAATATCACTCCTAAAGGATGTGATGTAGTATAATATCAACAGGCAGGAGAGTCAATGTTTCGGGCATAAGCCATTCATCAGACATTCCTGATGAAGGGCTTGTGCTCAAAACTTTGACTCTCCTGCTCCTTGGATGCTTTCTGGTCTGCTGTGCTTTTCCAGTGCCACACGTTTTGACTCTGACTCTCCAGCATCTGTAGTCCTCACTTTCTCCTAGTATAATACTAACAACATGGATTCAGTTCCCACACTGGCTAAGATTACCCTGAATGTCACACTTCCTCAAGTTCGCTTCATGCCAGAGGTCTGGTGATCCTCAGGGTGCACCATCACTAATTGTTCCTTTGTAATGGGAGAACAACCTTATGGTCCAGTAGGATGAGGGCTTCTTCACTTGCAGTATTGATATTTTCCTCAAAGTACACAGGGCACAGTTTCCCTTCCATTCATGGTGATTCATACTAAAAAAAAATCTAATGCCAGGTGTTCACTATAAATTCAATTATTTACTTGAATTGTGAAAGAGAGTAAATCTCCCACCTCTGACTCTTACTGTGTATGTAGCACATTGTGAATCTGTGATTCACTTTAGAAAACTACAAGCACACGTGCTAAATAAACAACCCATTATTTCTCCACATGAATGAACGCAAAGGCAAGTTACTGCATTTACAGTGCCCCATATTGACATAAACTGATAGTGATAACTTATAGTTGTCAGGTGGAACTTCAGATGAGACACTAAAGAGTGTCAGTTAAACTTTAATGAAACATTTTAATGTTATTGACAGCTTTATAGTTTGCAGGCAGATCAGCAGACAGACATAGCCAGAAAACAAATCCTCACTTCTACCCACCCTGTATCTACACCAAGCCACCCTCCCCTCTATTACCACCCCACCCCCCATATCCCCACCATAACTCACCACCTTCTCCAAATCATCACATCTTAGACACAGTGGGACTCATGGTCTTACATTTAGATGGTCAGGAAAATCAACGTTTCGGGCAAAAGCTCTTCATCAGGAATTCCTGATGAAGGGCTTTTGTCCGAAACATCGATTTTCCTGCTCCTCGGATGCTGCCTGACCTGCTGTGCTTTTCCAGCACCACTCTAATCTTGACTCTAATCTCCAGCACCTGCAGTACCCACTTCTGTCTTACATTTAGATGATGCTTGTTCTGCGTTTACATTGGACAAACATACTTAATACTGTATAAACTGTTGTTGTATTATTGCCAGAAACCTTGCATTTCTGCTTCAGAACTTTGAATCCTGATGCAGTAAAATTGCATTTGAGTGACAGCAGAATGGATTATGAAGAAACTAAATAAAACTTTGTATTTGTATTCCCATGAATTACTGAGTCATCTCTAGTTAGGTTCAGTTATCTGATAGTGTCATTGGTGAGTAATTCTACTAAAAGATGCAAAGGAGTTTATGTTACTGAATTGCCACCTACCTCTTTTTTCCACAGCTTCAATGCAAAGCTTCACAAATTTTGGAACGGTGGTTCCTTCGCGCTTGCACAGAGTAGCCAAGTGGCAGCCGAATACTTGATCTACAATATAAACACACAACGAGTGTTAATAAAAAGACTCTTGCATCAGTAATGATGTTGATTCTATCTTTGATTTATTTAGTTATTCCATTTTTTCAAGGTAATTCCTGCTTCTATTTTGATTCTGAACACTTCTAATATCTCTCGATTTCCTCACTTACTAAATTGCACTAAGAGATTTCAAAGTGTTTGTCTGAAGCAACTCAGAATCATAGAGGTTGTAATACCTGACAAAGAAGGAAAATCATAGAATTATAGAATCACCATACAGGTCAAAAGTGTTTGCATCTCATCTAGAAATCATAATGTTTTCCTGAGCTATTTTTCAACACTATTTTTCAGTATTCCAGCTGTGATTATTTTACCGATTCAAAAATGTTATGAAGATAAAACACTCAATACCACAGTCTTTAGGTGATTCTGACACCACCAATGCCACAAGCCAACAGAATTAGCAACATGGAGAAGGCAATATATGATAAGTAAGGTGTTTTGAGCTCATTGGTCAATTAGGCAGAGTGTGAGCATTCCTTAGGATCAGAGGTATCTTTCAGCACACTTCATGGTTGGGGAAAGGTAGATAGGGGGAAAAGCCATGGTCCACAGAGTACCTGATCAGGAGAACCGCAACTTGACCCTGCAAACAAGTCACCAGGTTATAACTGTTGGTGTCCAAATGTGGTGAAGTTCCCTTTTGCCCTGGTAAAGTATGAACGATAGAGATTAGAGGTCCTTGAATAACTGATTAGGTCCTCAATTGGCCCAAGAGTGGGAAGGCTTCCCATCTTGCCTGCTGCAGGGAAAATATCAGTGGGATTGGAAAGACTGTAGATATACCTCCTGCCATTCAACCCAATTTTGTTCCCTACCCCACAGACAATTTGCCGGCATGCTCATTCGCATTTCTAAAATTCTGGCTGTTAATTGAATGGGCATCAAGGTGGCAAATAAAGGACAAAGTAGGAAAGAGTGAGATTGTTCACTTAGTAGTAAGAGTAGAAAAGCAGAACATTTGAAAAAGCATGAACGAATGCTGACAGACTTGGTGTACTTGTGCAAGGATTGCAGAAAGTATTTTTGCAAATGGATTGGAGTGCAAGAATACTGAAAGGTTTAAGTTATAGGGAGAGGCTGAATAGGCTATGGCTTTTATTCCCTGAAGTTTTGGAAGCTGAGGAGTAGCCTTACGGAGGTTTATGAAATCATGAGGGGCATGAATAGCTAAGATCTTTTCCCCAGGGTAGGGGAGTTCAAAACCAGAGGGCACAGTTTTAGGTTGAGAGGGGAAATATTTAAGAGGGATCTGAGGGGTAACCTTTTCACAAAGAGGGTGGTGAGTATATGGAATAGGTGGCTAGAGGAAGTGGTGGAGGCTGGTATAATTACAACATTTAAAAGGCGTCTGGATGGGTATATGAATAGGAAGGGTTGAGAGGGACGTAGGCCAAACCCTGGAAAATGGGACTAGATCAGGTTGGGATGTCTAGTCAGCGCAGTCGAGTTGGACCAAAGGGTCTGTTCCCTTGCCGTGTAACTCTGTGACCATCATATGGGTGCCATGGTATGGCGACTTATACAACTTTTAACTTCTTTTTGTAAAAATATATGTGACAATAAATTGCTCTTCTATTCTAATAATGAAGCTTTATTACAGTTGTGTGGGGCTTTTGGGGGACTACTTTCGGGGTTCTGTGCACAGTTTTGTTCTCCATTTCTAATAAATACTATTTCCAAAGAATAACTTCATGTAAATGTTGAAGAACAAATGTTGACGAGATTGGTTCCTGGGTTGGTCAGCATGTCCTCTGATGAGGGGTTTAAAAATGTGGGCTTATATTCTATGGAGCTTAAAAGAACAAGAAATGAACTCATTGAAAAATATATGCTTGGAAAGCGTTTGACAGAGGATAAATTGATTTACTTGGCATGGTCTCAGGGTAACAGCTCAAAAATAAGGGACTGATGTGAAATAATTCTGAGAGTTGAGAATTTCTGGAATTTTGTACTTGATATGATTTCTGGAGACTATCTTTGCATTTTTTAAGATTGAGATAGATTTTTGAACTCTAAGGGATTCTATGATGATGGAAAATAGGAGGAAAAGTGGATCTGAGGCAGAGATCAGTTATGATCATATTAAATGTCAAGCAGCTTGAGGGATCATATGGTTTACTCCTGCTCCTATTTCTTATATTATTGTAAAGGAAAGACCAGACAAAGAGAGAATTTAAAAATTGTAAAGTAAAAATAATCTCTACTGCACTGAATTAATAACACAACTTTAGTTGCGACTGGCTTGTATCAACACACAAATACAACAACATCACACCATTCAAATTATTTTCAATTCTGTAGAAAAAAATGCCACTTCACAACGTTGATGGCAGAGCAGCTCAACCATGACAGCAATTTTTCAATATTCATATTTAACCTCAAATTCTCCCCCACTGGACAATCTGCACATAAATAATGATGAGCACCATTAGCTTCACCATTATTTTGACAGATACTTCTGGTCCATTGTCACCACTTCTTGGAATTCTCTTAGAAAACATCAATCGGATTACATTTGGCACCAAAGTCACTGAGAGTGCATTAGTGACATTATCCAGTGCGACTGAATAAACTGGATATCCATGCAATACAAAACCACAAATTCATGTCAGCAAAGGAAAAATGCATGAAAGCAGGGCATAAATAGAATTAGAAAGCATTGTTTATTGCGTGGAGTAATTGTTTGAAATTTGATTATGGCTACTGAGTACTCTATTACAAGCATTTACAATCAATAGGTATAATGGACATCTAAGAGATCCCAATTAAAATAGACAATAGAATAAAACACAAAGCAACTTTTATTCAATCTCCCTGGATGTAAGCAGAATATATGAATGCAAGCTGTTTTAATGTGTTTGGGATAATTTTCACAGAAACTCACTTCTCGGTACTTTAGCCCATTATATTTTTGTCCTTCACTTTTAGACTAGATTTCCTATCGTGTGGAAACAGGCCTTTTGGCCCAACAATTCCACACCGACCCTCCGAAGAGTAACCCACCCAGACCTACTTACCTCTAACTAATGCACCTAACACTATGTGCAATTTAGCATGGCCAATACACCTGGACTGTGGGAGGAAACTCATGCAGACATAGGAGAATGTGCAAACGCCACACAGATAGTCATCCGAGGCTGGAATCGAATGTGGGACCCTGGTGCTGTGAGACAACAGTGCTAACCACTGAGCCACCATGCCACGTAAACTTACTTTAGTCCAGTAACCATACATATATACACATGTACACACAAACGTACACACAAACCTGCAAATTTCCTATCCCAGTGATCTATCTGTTAGTGCTCACTAAAACCTCAGCAACATGCTTGAATTAAGTTGATAACCGCGAACTTGAAAATGTTCACATGTTCAGGATTTGGAGGTGCCGGTGTTGGACTGGGGTGTACAAAGTTGAAAATCACACAACACCAGGTTATAGTCCAACAGGTTTAATTGGAAGCGCACTAACTTTCGGAGTGCCGCAAATTCATCAGGTGGTAGTAGAGGGCTCAATCCTAACACACAGAATTTACAGCAAAAATTTACAGTGTGATGTAACTGAAGTTATACATTGAAAAATTGATTGTCTGTTAAGCCTTTCATCTGTTAGAATACCATGATAGTTTCACTTCTTTCATGTGTAAATCACAAAACCTTTTTAAAAAAAAGTTGCATTCTCAGGTTAGTTGTTAACAATGGTGATAGCTAGACACTATGTTGAAGGTGTTAGTCCCCTGTGTTCTCTGTCTATGCCATGATGTTTAGATTGATTCTAATCTAAAAAGTGAGATAACGGAGTTTTACATGAATTCATGCAGTTTTTGAGCAAAGTACAATGTAACCCTGCAAGTACAAATTCACCCCCCAAAATATATGTGTGCATGTGTGTCTTTTTTGTCTGTGTGTGTGTGTCTGTCTGGGTTGGGGGTTGTGAGTGTGAGAAAGTGTATGTGTGTATGTAGTGAGTGCAGAGTGTCTTAAGTCTGTGAGGGGGTGCATGTGTGATTGTGGGAGTGTGTGTGTCTGTAAGGGTGTGTGTGGGTGTCTGTGTGCGTGTCTGCATATATTTGTGTCCGTGTGCATGTGTGTATAGGAGTGCCTGTGTGTGTGTGAGAGTGCGTGTGTGTAGGAGTATCTGTGTGTGTGTATAGTGCAATGGTGGTCACCTGTAATGTGACATGAACCCAAGGTCCAGGTTGAGGCCCTCCCTATGGGTACCGAACTTAGCTATCAGCCTCTGCTCGGCCACTTTTCGCTGCTGTCTGTCCCGAAGTCTGCCTTGGAGGATGGTCACCCGAAGGTCCAAGGTCGAATGTCCTGGACTACTGAAGTGTTCCCCAACTGGGTGGGAACACTCCTGTCTGTTGATTGTTGTGCTGTGCCCATTCATCAGGTGTCGTAGCCTTTACATGGTTCCCCCAATGTACCATGCCTCCTGGCATCCTTGCCTGCAACGTATAAGATAGACAATGATGGCTGAGTCACATGAGTGCTCAAAAATGTGTTGCTGGAAAAGCGCAGCAGGTCAGATAGCATCCAAGGAGCAGGAAAATCGACGTTTCAGGCATAAGCCCTTCTTCAGGAGAAGGGCTTATGCCCGAAACGTCGATTCTCCTGCTCCTTGGATGCTGCCTGACCTGCTGCGCTTTTCCAGCAACACAATTTTGAGCTCTGATTCTCCAGCACCTGCAGTCCTCACTTTCTCCTGAGTCACATGAGTACCTGCCATGTACAAGGTGGGAGGTGTCCCCACGCGTAATGGTAATATCCATGTCCACACTCTGACACGTCTTGCAGCGCCTACCGTGACAGGGTTGTATGGAGTTGTCCTGAGAGCCGGGCGGTAGTATGAACAACAATCTGTTTGAGGTTTGGCAATTGTTTAAAGGCAAGTAGTGGAGGTGTGGGGAAAGTCTTGGTGAGGTGCTCATCCTTATTGATAATGTGTTGCAGGTCACAAAGAACATGGAGTAGTTTTTCAGCTCCTGGCAAATACTCAACAACGAAGGGGACCCTGTCGGTTGCAGCACGTGTCTGTCTCCTGAGGAGGTCATTATGGTTCCTTGCTGTGGCATGTCGGAACTGGTGGTCAATGAGTTGGGCATTGTACCCCGTTCTTGTGAGGGCATCCTTGAGTACTTCCAGGTGTCCGTCACGTTCCTCCTCATCTGAGCAGATCCGGTATATGTGTAGGGCTTGTCCATAGGGGATGGCTGTTTTAATATGCTTTGGGTGGAAGCTGGAGAAGTGTAGCATTGTCTGTGGGTTTGCGGTAAAGTGTGGTGCTGAGGTGTCCATCCTTGATGGAGATGCATGTGTCCAAGAATGAGACAGATAGTCGAGAGTAGTCCATGGTAAGTTTGATGGTGGGATGAAAGTTGTTGATGTCACTGTATAGTTTTATCAGTGACTCCTCGCCATGGGTCCAGAGGAAGAAAAATGTCATCAATGTACCTGGTGTATAATGTTGGTTGGAGATCCTGCATAGAAAGTTCTGATCAGTGTGTTTAATTCACGGGTGTGTTCTTTGGTCGGATCAGCTAGTAGTTGACTGTAGTGTTCCTGGTTGTTCAGTTGTCAGTACACTTCCTTGCAGTAATCTATTCTATTCTGAATGACAATGGCTCCTGCTTTATCTGCTGGTTTGATGACAATGTTGTGGTTGGTTTTGAGAGCCTGGATGGAATTGCATTGTGAACGGGTGATGTTTTGCTCTACTTTGTGGGTACGGATGATGAATCTGGCATTTGTATATTCCCTGACGGTTTGAGCAAACATGTCAAGCCCAGGGCAGCGGCCCTCCGGTGGAGTCCAAGTTGACACCTTCTTTGGTTGCTCCTCTACAGATCCCCATGATGACTGTTCCAGTTTGTCAGTGGGCTCAGTGGGATCACTGCTGGCACCTTGAAAGAATTCCCCGAACTCTGAGCTCAAAAACTGCATGAATTCATGTAAAACTCCGTTATCTCACTTTTTAAATTAGAATCAATCTAAACATCATGGCATAGACAGAGAACACAGGGAGCTTCAACATATTGTCTAGCTATCACCATTGTTAACAGCTAACCTGAGAATGCAACTTTTTTTAAAAAAAAGGTTTTGTGATTTACACATGAAAGAAGTGAAACTATCATGGTATTCTAACAGTTGAAAGGCTTAACAGACAATCAATTTTTCAATGTATAACTTGAGTTACATCACACTGTAAATTTTTGCTATAAATTCTGTGTGTTAGGATTGATCCCTCCACTACCACCTGATGAAGGAGCGATGCTCCGAAAGCTAGTGTGCTTCCAAATAAACCTGTTGGACTATAATCTGGTGTTGTGTGATTTTTAACTTTGTACACATGTTCAGAATAAGCTTTAGCCAAACTGTGCACCTGTTTAATGTATCATTTCAGATAGAAGTTAAAAATCTGTCACCTTTGAAGCTACATCTGTGTGTGTCTTAAATGATGACATAAAATTGCAAGTTGCTTAGAACATAGAAATAAGACATTCAATACGAAGGGGGTCATGAGGATACAAAGACAGGCAGTCAGTAGCCCCCAGAGGATCAGGCAAGATGAAAACTCCAGGAAAGATTTACAGCAGCACTTAGAGGAGTGGGTGAGAGAAGGACCTTGTGACAGGCAGTCAGTAATAAAACTATATTATTGTTGATCAGCTATAGTAATTTCCCTACTTATGTACAATATTAATAGAGTCTTCAAATAACAGAATCCCTACAGTGTGGAAACAAGTCATTCAACCCAACAAATGCACACCGATTTTTCGAAGATTAACCCACCCAAACCCATTCCCCTACCCTATATTTACTTCTGACTAATGCACCTGACCTGTACATCTTTGGACTGTGGGAAGAAACCAGAGCACCCGGAGGAAACCCATGCAGACATGTGGAGAATATGCAAACTTCATACAGACAGTTGCCTGAGGCTGGATGAACTTTCAATAAGGATATATCTGATCATACAATACAAATATCATTGACTTCAGTTTCTACAGAACACCTTAGTGCTCGTGGAAAATCCAAAAAAATTATGTAAAATGCTATGACTAAATTTTGAAGCACTGTACTCGCCAATTCCAAAAGTAGGTCTTCTCTTTGTAAAGATGCCACATATTACACAGATCTGTAATCTGCAGCCACATATACTGAATTCACATGGTTTAGAAGTTATTCTTTATAAGTTATGATTCTGAAAAGCTAAGGCAAAGATATTCAAAATTATAATTACCTGATTTAAAATAAAAAAGTATATTTTATTGAATTGAATGTGGAACCAAACAATCTATATTTACTTAAATTTACTTCAAAGAGTTAATTATTAAGTTTCTGCTGAAGACCAAGCATTTATTTATAGTTAACTATGGCCTGAAATTTGTCATCTTAATTTTGTTTGGGAGTACTTCATTCAAGAAATCAATTTAAGTATTAGCTTTTCTTATTCTTCTTTATTTAATTTGCATAAATTATTTTCACTAATTGGAAAGTTGGGCTAAAAAGCCCCTATAGATCGCAGTGTTTCAACAGCTTTAAGTTGTAGAAGCAGAAGTAGGCCATTCTGCCCAATGAGCTTGTTTCGCCATGCAATAAGATCACGGCAGATTTGATAATCCTCAACCTAAGTTTTTATGCTCAATTTCCTTTAAAATAAAAGCCAACGTTCCATTTTCCTTTCCCCCATAAACCATGCTTCCCTTTTTGATTAAAAATCTGTCAATGTCAGCCTTAAATATAATCAATATCAGACATCTACAGCTCTCTGTTGCAAAAACGTCCACAGATTCACGATGTTCTGAGAGAAATTCCTCCTCAATTCTGTTTTAAATAGATGACCTGAGATGACTTGAGATAATGCCCTCAGGTCCTCAACTCTCTCGCAATGGAAAACAACTTCTCTGCATCTCTCCTGTCAAGTCCCCTCAGAATCTTATATATTTCAACAATGTCATCTCTCAGTCTTCTAAACTCCAATGGGTTTAGGCCCAACCTACTCAATTTCTCCTCATAAAAAAAGTGGTTCAACCTGCTTCCATATTTCCTTAGATGAGGAGACACATATTAACAATATTTCAGGTTTGGTCGAATTAGTGCCTGACAGTTTCAGTAGGACTTTCCTACTTTTATAATCTATACTTTTGAAATAAAGGCCATCATTCTAATTGCATTCCCTATTATCTGCTGAACTTAGAACATAGAACGTTACAGCGCAGTAGAGGCCCTTCAGCCCTTGATGTTGGGCTGACCTATGAAATTAATCTGATGTCCACCTAACCTACATCATTCCATTATTATCCATATGTATGTCTAATGCCCATTTAAATGCCCTTAACGTTGGCGAGTCTACCACTGTTACAGGCAAGCCGTTCCATGCCCCTACTACTCTCTGAGGAAAGAAACTACTCCTGAAATCTGTCCTAAATCTATCAATCCTCAATATAAAGCTATGTCCCTTAGTCTTAGCCTTCACCATCTGAAGGAAAAGCCTCTCACTGTCCACCCTATCTAACCCTCTGATTACCTTAATCGTCTCGATTAAGTCACCTCTCAACCTTCTCCTCTCCAATGAAAACAGCCTCAGTTCCTTCAGCATTTCCTTGTAAGACCTTCCTTTCATAACAAGCAACATCCTAGTAAATCTCCTCTGAACCCTTTCCAAAGCTTCCACATCCTTCCTATAATGCGGTGACCAGGACTGCATGCAATACTCCAGGTGTGGCCTTATCAGTGTCTTATACAGCTGAAGCATGACCTTGTGGCTCTGAAAACCAATCCCCCTACCAATAAATGCCAACCCACCACATGCCTTCTTAACAGCCCTATCAACCTGAGTGGCAACTTTCAGGGATTTATGCACATGGACACCGAGATCTCTTTGTTCATCTATACTGCCAAGAATTTTATCATTAGCCCAGTACTCTGCATTCCTGCTACTTCTTCCAAAGTAAACTACCTCACACTTTTTTGCATTAAACTCCATTTGCAACTTCTCAGCTCTGTATTTTATCTATGTCCCTCTTATCCAGCATTTCCTACACCTTCCAGCCTTTCCTTTCACCATAAAAGGACTCTCGTTAAATTATTTTTTTGAAGGCTTCCCATTTTATCTGTGAACAATTGCCCCAAATCAGCTTTTGAAAGTTCTTGCCTCAACTTTAGATCTGGTCTTGCCCTTTCCATCACTATTTTAAAACCAATAGACTTATGGTCACTGGCCCCAGTGACACCTCAGTCACCTGTCCTGCCTTATTTCACAAGAGTAGATCAAATTTTGCATTTTCTCTCGTAGGTACATTCACTTACTGAATCGCTGGATTGTCAGAGGCTGAGAGGTGCCCTTATGGAGATCTATAAAATCATGAGGGGCATGGATAGGATAGATAGACAAGGTCTTTTCCCATGGGTGGGGGTGTCCAGAACTAGAGGGCATAGGTTTAGGGTGAGAGGTGAAAAATTTAAAAGGGACTTAAGGGGCATCTTTTTCACAGAGAGGGTGGTGCGTGTATGGAATGAGCTGCCAGTGGAAGTGGTGGAGGCTGGTATAATTACAACATTTAAAAGGCATCTGAATGGGTATATGAATAGGAAGAGTTTAGAGGGATATGGGCCAAGTGCTAGCAAATGGGAGTAGATTAGGTTAGGATATCTGGTCAACATGGATGAGTTGGACCAAAGGGTTTATTTCTGTGCTGTACATTTCTATGACTCATTCACTGAATTTACCTCTGAGCAAAGTAAATGGTCAATGATTTTAAAGGACAGTTTCAATTGTTAGCATTTAGAATTTGAAAAATGATCTTTGAGGAAGCTTTCATTTTTTTTTCTTAAATCTAAAACAAAATTTGAAGTAACCTCAAAAGTTACCAGTTCTGCAAACACTTTCTAACAAAAACTGTACCTGTACAGGAAGGGTAATTAATTCACAACTCTTCCAGTACACCTCTGCTGTGCCTTTGCGACATGTTACAACTTAAATTGAAAGTTCCTCATGGCCACTGTTGAAAGCATTAGCTCAAACTGAAACACGATCATGGTCATTGGATAAGAGATTGGGTTAGGGCACCAAATTCTATTCAAACTGAGCCTTTGAAAAGGGGCCACTGGGCTCTTCTTTCCAGATTGGAGTCCTACACTGACTCTCAAATCTCAAAATCCCTCAGTGAACCCCAGCCCAGTGAGCCTGACCGCAATGGTGGGCAAGTTGTTGGAGGGAATCCTGAGGGACAGGATGTACATGTATTTGGAAAGGCAAGGAATGATTAGGGATAGTCAACATGGCTTTGTACATGGGAAATCATGTCTCACAAACTTGATTGAGTTTTTTGAAGAAGTAGCAAAGAAGATTGATGAGGGTAGAGCAGTAGATGTGATCTATATGGACTTCAGTAAGGTGTTCGACAAGGTTTCCCATGGGAGACTGATTAGCAGGGTAAGATCTCATGGAATACAGGGAGAACTAGCCATTTGGATACAGAACTGGCTCAAAGGTAGAAGACAGAGGGTGGTGGTGGAGGGGTGTTTTTCAGACTGGAGGCCTGTGACCAGTGGGGTGCCACAAGGATCGGTGCTCGGCCCTCTACTTTTTGTAATTTACATAAATGATTTGGATGTGAGCATAAGAGGTACAGTTAGTACGTTTGCAGATGACACCAAAATTGGAGGTGTAGTGGACAGCGAAGAGGGTTACCTCAGATTACAACAGGATCTGGACCAGATGGGCCAATGGGCTAAGAAGTGGCAGATGGAGTTTAATTCAGATAAATGCGAGGTGCTGCATTTTGGGAAAGCAAATCTTAGCAGGACTTATACACTTAGTGGTAAAGTCCTAGAGAGTGTTGCTGAACAAAGAGACCTTGGAGTGCAGGTTCATAGCTCCTTGAAAGTGGAGTTGCAGGTAGATAGGATAGTGAAGAAGGCATTTGGTATGCTTTCCTTTATTGGTCAGAGTATTGAGTACAGGAGCTGGGAGGTTATGTTACTGCTGTACAGGACATTGGTTAGGCCACTGTTGGAATATTGCGTGCAATTCTGGTCTCCTTCCTATCGGAAAGATGTTGTGAAACTTGAAAGGGTTCAGAAACGATTTACAAGGATGTTGCCAGGGCTGGAGGATCTGAGCTACAGGGAGAGGCTGAACAGACTGGGGCTGGTTTCCCTGGAACGTCGGAGGCTGAGGGGTGACCTGATAGAGGTTTACAAAATTATGAGGGGCATGAATAGGATAAATAGATAAAGTCCTTTTCCTGGAATCGGGGAGTCCAGAACCATAGGGCATAGGTTTAGGGTGAGAGGGGAAAGATATAAAAGTGACCTAAGGGGCAACTCTTTCACGCAGAGGGTGGTACGTGTGTGGAATGAGCTGCCAGAGGATGTGGTGGAGGCTGGTACAATTGCAACAATTAAGAGGTATTTGGATGGCTATATGAATGGGAAGGGTTTGGAGGGATACGGGCCGGGTGCTGGCAGGTGGGACTAGATTGGGTTGGGATATCTGTCGGCATGGACGGGTTGGACCAAAGAGTCTGTTTTCATGCTGTACATCTCTATGACTCTATGACTCTAATTCAGCAACTCTTATCACAGTCTCCTCGGTGGATGGGTTGTTGACTTGCACTTCCAATTATTTGCAAGCACTTGTTGTTGGAAAGTAAAATAAGTAACCACTGCATATCATCAAATCCTGTTGTGGTATGCTGTGGATGTTCCCAGAGGGCACATCTTAATACTTTTACTCAGATGTGCATGTTATAAGTTAACACAGCCCAGTTAAAATAAGTTCTCGTGGCAATCATTCCCACCCTTATAACATAGTTAACTCTCCCTTGACCAATTCCTAAGCTGCTTAAACTTATAAGAAAGAGGTTGATAGTGAAGACAAATTTCTTTGTGATAATCTTGTTGTTAACACGGACACCATAAGCTAAGGTATTTGTTTAGTTGCTCTCTCCAAGGTTCTCGTAAACATGACATTTCAAGGAATTTACTGACATTTTACCAGTTCATAGTAATTTCCAAGAATATGTGAATTGGATCTATTCCATGAGCAGGATAAAGAAATGTCAGTAAGTAAAGTGAGGAGTACTAAATAAATGAAATGCCTTGTTTATGCATGCTTTAATAATGAATAGCAGAAAGTGTCATGTATAAGCCACATTGAAGAAACATGGCATTTGTGCAGAAAAGACATGGAAGATGCGAAATCCATCAAGATCTGAGATACAAGCTGGCAAATAAATGCTGCTGCTTCAGCCACTCATGTTCATTTTTGGTTCTTTCTCCTAAATTAGTTGAAAAATTGTTGATTTTTGTGCTGCAGATTGTTTCTTTAGGTTAATGCTAACTGTTAAAGTCTGTTTAAATGTTTCCCATTTCACCAATATCTAGGTTGATTAATTTAGTGCACCTAGAATAATGAATAGTGAACCAATGTTTGTACCTTCAATTACTGATTCTGTTTTGCACCTCCAAAGAAATTTCCTCTTTTTTTTAACTCTACAATGTAACACACACACACACACACACAAACACACACAAACACACCCACACACACACACTCACTCACTCTTATTTTAGGGTTTAATTGCCAAAGAAGCATATTAAACTGTAATAGAACGGGAACATGAGTGACAATAAATCATATTTTTACTGTGCTATTAAACTTTACTAACTGCATGAGTATGTTGTGTACACTCAGTTATAGCTACAAATGTCTGAAAAATGAACAATGGACAATATACATTGTAACATGATGAATTCACAGGGATCGGGTGACCTCCTTCCTTGCCTGCAAATTTATCTGAACCTTCCCAACGCTGGATATTAGCCTGCTTGTTGGCCATGACATTAAATTGTAAACAGCCTTTTGGAACATTCCTTTGTGAGGACATTAAAAACAGAGCAGATCTATCCCATGGATTTAGCTGCTACTTTTGTCATAATGCAGTATCATATGGAGAATTATGCACAATCACTAGACAGATTTAATGGTCATAGAATGAGTGTGACAAAAAAGCATTCTATCACGATGGGATGAAAATGGCCAAGATTCAAGCGCCAACATATGCCAATGCTAAAAGTGAAGGAATCATTTGTCTAGAAAAGGGAACATCAATAAATACCATGGTCACCTGATAGAAACTACTTTCTGTAAGGAAATAATGATCTTGACAGTAGTTTCAGGTCAGCCATTTTTAGGGAGAAAGACAGCACAAAAGGATGAGATCATACCCAGCAAAGAAAGAACTTTGCTTGGAATCCAAAAACAATAGAAAAGTGGGTCCAGCCTTTTTATGCATAATTTTTCAGAATGAAGCTTAGTCTTCACTAAAGAGAGTTAATTACAACATTGCCTGCAGCAAAGTCAGAAAGCACTTGTTGCAATGAGTAGGCCATTTCAAAGTCGTTATCAAAAACTTCTTCTTTATTTCCTCGGTGAAGCAAATCCCTCTCGAAAGTTTCAAGAGTAACAGTAACATTTCAGACGATACTAAAACTTCAGTGCATCACATTTTTGTAATCACCTTTTTTAAGTCTATGCAAGTGTGAGTGGGTGCCTTTGTGATTAAGTCTGGGTGTTGAGGAATAAACATTCATTCTCGTTCTTTTGAAACTCATGAGAAAGTCTTGTTTCTGTTCTTGAGAAGAACATCACTCAGTTGGGTTAGAACACTTCTTTCTTTAAAACACAAGTTTGTGCAGTTAGTTGAGAAATGAATGAAAAGGAGCAATTCTGTTAACTCTCTCCTGGCCACAAGAAGTAAACAAAATAAAGTTTGCAATTCTTGCATTAAAAAGCTGTAACAACTGTACCATATAATGTTTTTTAATGTTTTCCTGATCATACATCCTGATTTGTAAAGTACAGATTAATAGATACCTTAGAATAATAATGGAGCATTTTAAATTTAAATAACTGTCAATTTCAAAAGAAGCTGTGCATCAAATGTACATTTGAATAAGTCGTTTATATTCCAATTGAATGATTTGGCTCCCTCCTTTGGACAACTTTATACAGATAGATTATTGTAGTAAAATGTAATAAACTCATCTGGCACATACCTTGAATATTATTTTTGACTTTTATATGCATCATGACAAAACTCTACACTGAGCTAAATATTAAACTAAATTGCTAGATTTAAAGCAATGCGATGTGCTCTGGTTAAGGTAACTACTCTTGCATGTGAGGTATAAAGCTTACCCAACTTGCAGCATATACAGAGAGCTGAGAGTTCCACATGTCAAATTTCTGCTAGTGAATTGTGTCTCTTAACATTTCAAATCCTAAATCTTAAGAATTCATCTGCTAAAGTAATAGTTAGAAAACTCAAATGAAAATTTTAAAATTATCCTTTAAATTAAAGGATAAATAAATAAAATTAATATTATCCATTCATTCATGTGTATGGATAATAATCATGCATATACGAGCTGTAAGTTATTTTCCTTGAAATACTTAGGAGTAGTTCCTATGTCCTCTGTCTTCTTGTACAGCATTTACAGCTACAACTATACTGACAAGTTTCCCTATTTCCCCGTTTTATACTATATTGTTTCATGACTGCTGTGATATGCACTCATCTATTCAACTTAATAACGGAGTTAGCACACGATCGTTACTTTTCAGTTCTGCTGAACAACTGCAGAAAGCTGTACAAGTTCATTAGTGTTGAAGTCCTGAACATAATTTGACTATTTCTTACATTTTTGCTGCAGCCATTTATCCATTGCTGGAGGATAGGAATCAGAGTAATGCTTGCAAACTGATGAATATTTGGAATTTCTCCTTCCACTTAGTCAATTTTTATTCACATCCATATTTTAGCTAAAATTATCAAAAGCAGAAACCTTAGATTCCTAATCATTTGCCTTTAAAGAAATCTAACCTCTCAAGGTAATGTGAAAGATGTTTTTTAATCAATCTGTTCAGAAATGTTATTACAACCTCTGGAGTAAATAGGTTGGGTCAGATGGTAATGTAAAATAAAACACTCTCTGATTTTATTCTGCTATTTCGTCAGAATGATTTAGTCTTAATATTCGAATTTCCATACAATTCCATTAATATAATTTTGAAAATTTGTATAATATTGTTTTGAAAGAAATTTGAATGCCTTGAATCTCCAAATTAAGTAAAATTCTGTCGAATATTCTTCCTGTTATGCTTGTATGCAATAACAGGGCCAGTTTCATATCACTTCTGCAACACAATAGGTTCAGTCAAATCATTAGGTTGCCAGTATTTCAGGGGCCATGGGCCATTGCTTCTTCTTTTCAGGCTTGAAATACTGGTCAAAAATATCATGTAACAGTGTCAATGTCACAATAAATTCCACTAATGCCAAGCAATGTACCTTTAAAAGGAAAATGATTTTGTCAGCAATAATCTTGAATCTATCAATCCCAATACCATGGCAGGTCTTTTCCCATTCACTGCATTTACTTTATACTCACAGAAAATTAGAAATTACATTAAGACATAATATAATATTTGGTTACTGATGCTCAGAACATTCTGTTTTAATGAAAATTTCCCATTCTATGAAGGAAATTAAAGAGAAACTCCATTAAGCAGTATTTGAGTTGAATCAGGATTAGAATGAGTGGGAGATGAAAATGATGCACTGTTGAATGTGAATCAGGATCATAATAAATATGTTAAGTAAGGAAGTTCTATCTTTTATGGAATTTTAAGGACCACTCTAATTGAGCAATAATAAATGTGATAATGGCATAGCGTACTATAATGGTTATGGTACATTTTAGCAAGCCATGGTTATTTTGGCAGGATGTGAAGCTGATACCTTAAAATGACCTTGATTAGCTAAAATTAATCAACGCTGCACATTTCATCTACTGATTTAATGATCTGAAAATGAAAGGAAAGTTCTGCGAAAATGATATGTCTATTTTTTCTGATGTCCCTTGACTTACCAATTTGAACTATGTTTATGATAGCTTTCAAGTAAATAGGTTTTAAATAAAATCTGCTGCCTTTAAAAAAAATCAATAGCATATTCATAAACACAGTCCTTTAGTAAAAAGCATTTTGAACAATGTGTATCTACATTATGGAGAAATCAAAATCATTTCATCTTCACTGCATTGTTGGCAAACCTTACCACTTTTCTTTCTCTGAAACACTGTGGACTGTTTCATTCTACAGCTAACTACCTTTATTGCCGAGTTCTTGCTCATATGCTTTCCAGGCTAGGAAATATTGACTAAAGAAATGTGGCAACTTAAGAGCAAAATGCCAAATATCTCATCATTTTGTTATGAAATGAAGATGAATGCTAATGAAGATCATGAGGGGCATGGATTGGATAAATAGACAAAGTCTTTTCCCTGGAGTGAGGGAGTCCAGAACTAGAGGGCATAGGTTTAGGGTGAGAGGGGAAAGATATAAAAGGGACCTAAAGGGCAACTTCTTCACACAGATGGTGGTGCATGTATGGAATGATTTGCCAGAGGAAGTGGTGGAGCCTTTTATCAGCCTTTTATTTTCTGAGTGCACTATTTTTAATGTAGAGACACACATGCATCATAACTTTGAGCCTCTAATGTTTTAAAGCATAGGGTCATCGATGTACAGCACAGAAACTGCACGAAGTTCGGTCCAACTCATCCCATGCTGATCCAATATCCCAATCTAATCTCATCCCATTTGCCAGCACTTGGCCCATATCCCTTTAAACCCTTCCTATTCAAATACTATTCAGATGCCTTTTAAATGTTGCAATTGTACCTGCCTCCACCACTTCCTCTGGCAGATCATTCCATACACGCACCACTATCTGTGTGAAGAAGTTGCCTTTTTATATCTTTCCCCTCTCACCCTAAACCTATGCCCTCTCGTTCTGGACTCCCCCCACTCCAGGGAAAAGACTTTATCTGTTTATCCTATCCATGCCTGTCCTGATTTTATAAACTTCTATCAGGTCACCCCCCAATCTTCAATGCTTCAGGGAAAATAGCCCTAGCCTCTTCAGCCTCTTCCTATAGCTCAAATCCTCCAACCCTGGCAACATCCTTGTAAATCTTTTCTGAACCCTTTCAAGTTTCACAACATCTTTCCAATAGGAAGGAGACCAGGATTGCACACAATATTTCAACAGTAGCCTAACCAATGTCCTGTACAGCTGCAACATGACCTCCCAACTCCAGTACTCAATATTCTGACCAATAAAGGAAAGCATGCCAAATGCCTTCTTCACTATCCTATCTACCTGCGAATCCATTTTCAAGGAGCTATGAACCTCCACTCCAAGGTCTCTTTGTTCAGCAACACTCTCTCGGACCTTACCATTAAGTGTATAAGTCCTGCTAAGATTCGCATTCCCAAAATGCAGCAGCTCGCATTTATCTAAATTAAACTCCATCTGCCATTCTGCAGCCCATTGTCCGATCTGATCAAGATTCCATTGTAATCTGAGGTAACCTTTTTCTCTGTCCACTACGCCTCCGATTTTGGTGTCACCTGCAAACTTACTAACTATATATCCTATGTTCATATGCAAATCACTTACATAAATGATGAAGTTTAAAATTAATATTTTTGCTAAAATAATAGAATTACATTTATTCAACATCTTACTACAAAGAAGGATACCTCAAAGAACTTAAAAATAAACATTTTTTTAAAAAACCTAGTCATTGTAGTTGATGTACTTTTACACACAAATTTTACACATGAACCTTGTCTTTCTGGCTAAAAAGTTCTGACTTAGACTGTCCATGCTTAATTGGTCTTTCTGTCATCTTTTAAGGTTGTTGGATAGTTAATGGGCAAGAACAGGATCTCTGACCCTCCCTTCCGGAAGGAAGAGTGCCCTCCAGAGTTGCCACAGGTAAATAATTTCTGCAGTGCCACCAGGAGTACTGGTTACTGCTAAAACTACAGATAGATTTGAATATAAGCTTAAAGCTATGTTCATGGTTATGTCTAGGCTGATATGCTCTGGTGAGAGTATTGGAGAACTGTGTTCATCAGCAAATGAGATTTCTGTGTGTACATGTGCGTTTGTGTATGTGTGTGTGTGTTCACCAGTGCGCATGGGTGTGTGTGTGTGTATGTTTGGGAAATCTATCTTGATTGGAGGGGGGGCTTCTCAATTGGATGGACTCCTTAATTTGCTAAAATGGTTACCACATTTCATCAGGACAGCCTTACCACATTGCATGGACCCTCACATGATAAGTAAAATCCCAAAGCTGGAAAGAGGAGACCTTTAACTGTTCAATAATTAGTCATTTAATTAGTCCAATTTGTTGCACGGGTGAGTGGGCTACTCATCACCTTCTCTTCTATAGGTGAAATCCATGGGTAAAAGTTGAGTAAGTAAAGGGCATGTGACTACTGCCATGGCACCTAATTTTATGCCAACCCTGCTTGCATAAAACTCTGGTCAAGGTTTTATCCAGCAGGTAAAATAAATGATCATATAATTTGTTTTTGATGATGATAAGGGAGGAATTTCAGCTGGGTTGTCAGATGAACTCTTGGTTCACTTTCAAAACAGAATACTCTTTTTGCATCTATTTCAACGGGCAGAAATGGCTCCACGATAATAACTCAATCAAAAGACAATACTTCCAGCACTTGTTCAGTAATGACCCAGAGGTATCAATCAATCTTGTCTGCTTAAGTGCTGAGTGAAGATTGATGACACATTCTTCTCAAATGCTCTAGGACACTGGAGTTAGGTTCCAGACAGTCCAGGAGCATGGAGTTGAATCCTGCCACTGTCAGTTATGTGGGAGGAGGTGCCATAGCGGTAATGTCACTGAGTTAGTAATCTAAACTCCCCGATGTTCTATAATTAATGTTCTCGAGAAATGGGTTTGAATCCTTCCATGATAGGTGGTGAAATTTTAATTCAACAAAAGAAAACTAAAATGAAGACTCTGGACCAATAGTAATTCAGTTGACTTTAACTATGCTCTAGGCAACTAGGGCTGAGCAATAAATGCTGGCCTAATTTAAAAAAAGGATAGGTGAACACTAAGGCTCCCCCACCCTGTTTACTTTCTGTGCACCTCAGCTGAGTTTGGAGGGGATGTATACAATATCACTGGACTAGTAATTATGCAATATCTGGTAGTCAGAAGGATTGCTGATGTTTGGCCTGATGCCATGACACTTCATACAGTCTGGAGTCAATGTTGGGACCTCCCAGGTCAACTCCTTCCCATATGTATTTGATTGTTTTCCAACCTCTGCTGTGTCTGTCCTACAGTGATACAGCACACAGCCAGGAATGGTGATAGTGTTATCTGGACATGGTGCATAAGGTATGATTCTGTGAGTATAATCATATTCAGGCCTTTGCAAGACAAGCATGAGAGACAACTTCATCTCCAGATGTTGGGTCTTTGCTGTCGATATTGTGTTTCCTGTACCTTTCCCAATGTCAGTTGTCTCTTTGCTTTCATTGTTTGTTTGAAACCTTCTACTAACAACTGAATGGCTTGCTAGGCCTTTTCAGAAGGCAGTTGAGTCAATCACATTGCCATGGGTCTAGAGTCACATGTAGGCCAGACTATGGAGGGATGATAGATCCTAGAGCACAGCAATGAACCAATTTGTAAAACATATGAATGGTTCCATGCTTATCAATAAAATTTTAATTCTAGAGTTTTTTTGATTGAATTCAAATTTCACCTTTTGCTGAGATGGGCATTGAGCTTGGGCTTCCAGAACATCACTTGAGTCTCTAGATTAATTGTTCAATACCCCTATATTCAGTGTCCATCACCACTAATGGCTCAGCAGCATCACCACTGAATCAGCTGTTGGAGTCCAAAAGGGCACTACTGCTAGACCCAGTCTGCGGTATGTGGTGAGGAAACCAACAAAAGAGAAAACATACTTAGCCTCATCCTAGTGAATTTGCCTGCTGCAGAGTCCCCAGAATCACAGATGCCAGTTGTCAGCTAATTGGATTCACTCCACATGATATCATGGTGGAGGTACTGCGTAGTGTGAAGACTGGGATTGTGACAACATTGCAGCAATAATACTAAAGACGTGTGCTCCAGAGAAATATGGCAGCCAGTGACTAGTAGAGTTCTGCAGGGGCTGTGTTGAGACTACAACTATTCATTTTATACAGTAATGATCTGTATTCAGGAACTACGGGCATTGTTGTTAAGTTTGTAGATGATAGAATGATAGGCAGAGAAATAAGTAGTGTTGAGGAGGCAGGGAAGGATTGGACAGGCTTGGAAAGTGGGCAAAGAAGTAGCGGATGAGATACAATGTGGGTAAGTGTGAGGTTATGCACTTTGGTAGGAAGAATAGATGTGTTGACTATTTTCTAAATGGGTAGAGGCTTCAGAAATCTGAAGCACCAAGGGATTTAGGACTTCTTGTGCAGGGTTCTCTTAAGGTTAACATGAGATGATAATTAGGAAGGCTTCTACAACATTGGCATTCATTTCAAAAGGGCTAGAATACAGAAAGAAACAGCTGAGGTTCATTAAGGTTCTGGTCTGATCGTATGTTGAATGTTGTGAGCATGATTTGAGCCCTGCTTCTCAAGAATTTTGTGTTGGCTTACAATGATTCCAGAGGAGGTTTACAAGAAAGATCCTCAAGTGAAGGGCAGATTGGCTTAGAATACTGGCTGTGTACTTAATGGAGTTTAAAAAGGCGAGGAGGATTCTCTTTCAAACTCATAGAATACTGAGAAACCTGGATACAGTCAATGTGGAAAAGATGTTGCTTCTAGTAGAAGAGGCTAAGATCTGGAGGCACAAACTGAGAATAAAGGAACAAAACTGTAGAACTGAGATGAGGGGGGAAGAATTTCTTCAGCCATAGGGTGGTTAATCTGCATGGAACTCATTGCCACAAAAGGCTGTACAGGCCAAGTCTTTAAGTGTATTTAAGACCGATAGGTTCTTGATTGCTAAGTGGATCAAGAGTTATGGGGAGAAGGCAGGAGAATGACGTTGAGAAAAATATTAGCCACAATCAAAAGGCAGAAAGGACTTGATGGGCCAAATGGCCCAATTCTGCATGCATATTTTATGGTCTTGTCATCACCTCTTAACACTTAATGACATTACCATCACTGAATCCCACACAATCAACTTCCTGGGGTTACCAATGACCAGAACTGAACTGGACTCGTCAAATAAATATCGTGGTTACAAGAGCAGGTCAAAGACTAGGAATCCTCCATTGACTAACTCACCTCCTGACTCCCCACAATCTGTCCAATATCTACAAGCACAAGTCAGGGGCTTGATGGATTACTCTCCATTTGGCTGGATAAGTGCTACTCCACTCCAGAATATATCATCCAGGACAAATCAACCTGATTGATTGGCACTGAATCTACAATGATTCAGTCAGTTCAACATCACCAATATTCAGTAGCAGTAGTATATATCATCTATAAGATGCACTGCAGAAATTCACCAAGTCACCTTAGACAGCACTTTCTAAATACATGATCACTACCATCTAGAAAGAGAAGGACAGCAGGTAAATGGAATGCCACAATTTGCAAATTCCTCTCCTGACCACTCATCATTCTGACTTGGAATTTGCCTTGAATTCATTACAATTTCTATTTTGGATTTATGGTCTGTGAATGATTAGACTTTGTAATAAACCTGTTACACCAAATAACACAAAGCTAACACACATAATAGGCATTTCTGTCATTCCTGACACAATGATCCAAGAAGTGGAGGTTTCTCCTCCACTCGGAGGGATTGACTATATTTCTCCACATTGAAGTAGTTTATTTTTATGCCTCAATGTTAAAGTATTCTTGAGGTCACCCATATGCCTACTTCTGAATGGACCAGCAACAGTGAGAGCCTCCATGCTCTCCTTCCTTAGGTGGTGGGTGTGGAAATAGTCAATTAGGAGGTTGCCCCCTATGACATTGTGCGTGAGGGCACACTTACAGAAAATGCAGGCTCATGGTCCCTATTAAATCCCAACATGGGAGTTCTAAAGCCCTGATAAAATCCTTCTCAATTATTCTAGTCATCTCATGATATAAAATCTTGTCAAAAACTTCTTAAAAATCCAATTTTGCCCCCCACCCCTCACATCAATCTAGTCTCTAATTTTCTTGTTTTTCCCCCATCACCTGAATGCTAATGGTTTACTAGGATATGGGTACCAACTAGAACAAGTAGAGGCAATGTCCTGTTGGTATTATTGTTAGACTAATAATCCAGAAAGGAGAAAGTGACGACTGCAGATGTTGGAGATCAGAGCTGAAAATGTGTTGCTGGAAAAGCGCAGCAGGTCAGGCAGCATCCAAGGAGCAGGAGAATCGACGTTTCAGGCATGAGCCCTTCTTCAGAAATGAGGAAAGTGTGTCCAGCAGGCTAAGATAAAAGGTAGGGGCGTTGGAAATGCAATAGGTTGAAGGAGGTCAAGGTGAGGGTGATAGGCCGGAGTGGGGGTGGGGGCGGAGAGGTCAGGAAGAAGATTACAGGTTAGGAAGGCGGTGCTGAGTTCGAGGGATTTGACTGAGACAAGGTGGGGGGGAGGGGAAATGAGGAAACTGAAGAAATCTGAGTTCATCCCTTGTGGTTGGAGGGTTCCTAGGCGGAAGATGAGGCGTTCTTCCTCCAACCGTCGTGTTGCTATGGTCTGGCGATGGAGGAGTCCAAGGACCTGCATGTCCTTGGTGGAGTGGGAGGGGGAGTTGAAGTGTTGAGCCACGGGGTGGTTGGGTTGGTTGTTCCGGGTGTCCCAGAGGTGTTCTCTGAAACGTTCTGCAAGTAGGCGGCCTGTCTCCCCAATATAGAGGAGGCCATATTGGGTGCAGCGGATGCAATAAATGATGTGTTTGGAGGTGCAGGTGAATTTGTGGCAGATATGGAAGGATCCCTTGGGGCCTTGGTGGGAAGTAAGTGGGGGGGGGGTGGGCGCAAGTTTTGCATTTCTTGCGTTTGCAGGGGAAGGTGCCGGGAGTGGAGGTTGGGTTGGTGGGGGGTGTGGACCTGACGAGGGAGTCACGGAGGGAGTGGTCTTTTTGGAACGCTGATAGGGGAGGGGAGGGAAATATATCACTGGTGGTGGGGTCCGTTTGGAGGTGGCGGAAATGATGGCAGATGATACGCTGTATATGGAGGTTGGTGGGTTGGTAGGTGAGGACCAGTGGGGTTCTGTCCTAGTGGCGGTTGGAGGGGCGGGGCTCAAGGGCAGAGGAGCGGGAAGTGGAGGCGATGCGGTGGAGGGCATCGTCGATCACGTCTGGGGGGGAAATTGCGGTCTTTGAAAAAGGAGGCCATCTGGGTTGTACAGTATTGGAACTGGTCCTCCTGGGAGCAGATGCAGCCGAGACGAAGGAATTGGGAATATGGGATGGCATTTTTACAGGGGGCAGGGTGGGAGGAGGTGTAGTCTAAGTAGCTTTATAGTAAATGTCGGTTAATAGTAAATGTCCGTGTTGATTTGGTCGCCCCAGATCAGGTAAAGGTCGGTGTAGCTGGTGTTTAGCCTCAGCGGTGTAAAGGTCCCGTGCTGGCCTCTTACCTGCCCTCGATCTCTTCATAGCCAACTGCCGCCGCGACATTAACCGCCTCAACTTCTCCACCCCTCTCACCCACTCCAACCTCTCACCCTCGGAAAGTGCAGCCCTCCACTCCCTCCGTTCCAACCCCAACCTCACTATCAAACCGGCAGACAAGGGAGGCACGGTAGTAGTTTGGCGCACCGACCTTTACGCCACTGAGGCTAAACGCCAGCTCGCGGACACCTCCTCCTACTGCCCCCTTGACCATGATCCCACCTCCCACCACCAAACCATCATCTCCCAGACCATCCATAACCTCATCACCTCAGGGGATCTCCCATCCACCGACTCCAACCTCATAGTCCCACAACCCCGCACCGCCCGTTTCTACCTCCTGCCCAAAATCCATAAACCTGACTGCCCCGGCCGACCCATTGTCTCAGCCTGCTCCTGCCCCACCGAATTCATCTCTGCATACCTCGACATGGTCCTGTCCCCTTAGTCCAAGAACTCCCCACCTACGTTCGGGACACCACCCACGCCCTCCACCTCCTCCATGATTTTCGCTTCCCCGGTCCCCAACGCCTTATCTTCACCATGGATATCCAGTCCCTGTACACCCCTACCATCCCCCATCATGAAGGCCTCAAAGCCCTCCGCTTCTTCCTTTCCCGCCGTACCAACCAGTACCCTTCCACTGACACCCTCCTTCGACTGACTGAACTGGTCCTCAACCTGAACAACTTCTCTTTCCAATCCTCCCACTTTCTCCAAACCAAAGGAGTAGCCATGGGCACCCGCACGGGCCCCAGCTATGCCTGCCTCTTCGTCGGATATGTGGAACAGTCCATCTTCCGCAGCTACACTGGCACCACCCTCCACCTTTTCCTCCGCTACATCGATGACTGTATCGTCGCTGCCTCGTGCTCCCACGAGGAGGTTGAACATTTCATCCACTTTACCAACACCTTTCAGCCCGACTTCAAATTCACCTGGAATGTCTCAGACTCCTCCCTCCCCTTCCTAGACCTTTCCATTTCTATCTCGGGCGACTGAATCAACACAGACATTTACTATAAACCGACCGACTCCCAGAGCTACTTAGACTACACCTCCTCCCACCCTGCCCCCGGTAAAAATGCCATCCCACATTCCCAATTCCTTCGTCTCCGATGCATCTGCTCCCAGGAGGACCAGTTCCAATACCGTACAACCCAGATGGCTTCCTTCTTCAAAGACCGCAATTTCCCCCCAGACGTGATTGACGATGCCCTCCACTGCATCGCCTCCATTTCCCGCTCCTCCACCCTTAAGCCTCGCCTCTCCAACCGCCACCAGGACAGAACCCCACTGGTCCTCACCTACCACCCCACCAACCTCCATATACAGCGTATCATCCGCCGCCATTTCCACCACCTCCAAACGGACCCCACCACTAGGGATATATTTCCCTCCCCTCCCCTATCAGCGTTCCGAAAAGACCACTCCCTCATCGGTCCACACCCCCCACCAACCCAACCTCCACTGCAACCGCAAGAAATGCAAAACTTGCGCCCACACCTCCCCCCTTACTTCCCTCCAAGGCCCCAAGGGATCCTTCCATATCCGCCACAAATTCACCTCCACCTCCACACACATCATTTATTGCATCCGCTGCACCCAATATGGCCTCCTCTATATTGGGGAGACAGGCCGCCTACTTGCAGAACGTTTCAGAGAACACCTCTGGGACACCCGGAACAACCAACCCAACCACCCCGTGGCTCAACACTTCAACTCCCCCTCCCACTCCATCAAGGACATGCAGGTCCTTGGACTCCTCCATCGCCAGACCATAGCAACACGACGGTTGGAGGAAGAACGCCTCATCTTCCGCCTAGGAACCCTCCAACCACAAGGGATGAACTCAGATTTCTCCAGTTTCCTCATTTCCCCTCCCCCCACCTTGTCTCAGTCAAATCCCTCGAACTCAGCGTCACCTTCCTAACCTGCAATCTTCTTCCTGACCATTCCGCCCCCACCCGACTCCGGCCTATCACCCTCACCTTGACCTCCTTCCACCTATCGCATTTCCAACGCCCCTCCCCCAAGTCGCTCCTCCCTACCTTTTATCTTAGCCTGCTGGACACACTTTCCTCATTCCTGAAGAAGGGCTCATGCCCGAAACGTCGATTCCCCTGCTCCTTGGATGCTGCCTGACCTGCTGCGCTTTTCCAGCAACACATTTTCAGCTCTGATCTCCAGCATCTGCAGTCCTCACTTTCTCCTTTCTGGATTAATAGTCTAACAATAATACCAACAGGACATTGCCTCTCCTTGTTCTAGTTGGTACCCATATCCTAAATGATAACTGCCTGTCATTTGCCATACCAGCAAATATTTTTGGATGAGGCACAAACTTCACTGTTCATTTTTGTCATTTAGATTATAGATAGTTGTATCCTTTTATCATACTCCATTTATATTTAGGTTTAACAGTTCACGACATACGTTTCTGTAAAATACTCTAATGAAAGGTGTCCCTTTGAAAACAGGTTCTCAAACTCAACTAAATGATGATTTTTCCTATGCCAGCTGTGAGTCTTTTTTTAAAAAAAATATTCATTTTGTATGATGTAGGCATCGCTGGCTGGCCAGCATTTATTGCCCATACCTAGTTGCCCTTGAGATAGTAGTGGTGAGCTGCCTTCTTGAATTGCCTCAATCCACCTGCTGTGGATTTACACACAATATCATTAGGGAGGGAATTCCAGGATTTTGACTCAAAGACAGTGAAAGTTTTGTGATATATTTCCAAGTCAGGATGTTGAGTAGCTTGGAGGGGAACTTGAAGATGGTGGTGTTCCCATGTACCTGCTGCCCTTGTCTTTCTAAGTGGAAGTGATTATAGATTTGGAAGGTGCTGTCTCAGGATCTTTGGTGAATTTCTGCAGTGCGTCTTGTACTACTACTGCTACGGTAGTGGAAGGAATGGATGCGTGTGGATGTGGGGCCAATCAAGCTGACTGCTTTGTCCTGAATGGTGTCAAGCTTCTTTCGTGTTATTGGAGCTGCACCCATCCAGAGAAGTGGGGAGTATTCCATCACACTCCTGACTTGTGCCTTGTAAATAGAGAACAGGCTTTGGGGAGTCAGGGGTCACTTGCTGATGTATTCCTAGTCTCTGACCTTGTAACCACTGTGTTAATGTGGTGAGTCCAGTTGTGTTCCTGGTCAATGATAATCCTTAGGATGTTGATAGTGTGCTTATAACTAGGAGAGATATCACAACTGGACTCAGTCCTGTCTTTATTAAGTATCCATTTTAAGCAGATGTTATCAGAAGAGTTAAACCTCAATATTAAAATAGTTCAATTTCAATAAATGCTTCCCTCTCAAACTTGGAGACATTGAGGTCATTGTAGTCTTCCTGCTGCTGCCAAGCCCTAGCTGAGATCATCTAAATAAGCAAAGTTAAACTGGTGCTGTTCCTGTTTCTGAAGGTTGATATATTAAAACATGTACTCAGTGAACCAAGAGGGTGAGACACCAGTTGTACAACAAGGCAGTGTTTATGCATGTGTGTTGGCATGGTATGGACAGGAGGGTTGTATAAGTCCAATGAGTTGATCTTTATTCCGTAAAGACTATAATCAATATCTTTTGTTGATTTGAGAGTGTTATACTGCCAGATTTGCATACTATAGTCCCATGAATAAATCTTCATATTTACATCTATAATAGGATTGTGATTACAAAGATACTAAAAAGTCATTTTTAAAACAATAAAACAATCTAATACATTAACATTTGTTTCAAAATTCTTGTTGTCAGTTTAGCTGCTCTTCACACATGAAATTAGTTTATGGTTCTTTTGGGTAGGAAAAAATTATTTAGTTCTCGAAGATACAGCGAGGAAGAAGAGGAGAACTACATGCATTGATATTTAAACCATTACAAACATTAATTGTTGAGCTATTTACTGCTATTTAGTTTCAGTTGACTATGTACAGAGGCAGTGCCATCACAAAGTGGTTAATCTAAAAGCATGCTTCCAATTCACATGCAGACATTTACAGTGACAGCGATTATATATGTCATACAGTCACAAGTTCAAAAAGACTGGAAGTACTGATCAAACTATTGTGGGGATTATGCATTCTACAATAGTGTGGAAGACTGTCTCTTCACTGAAGCTCTTAGCTGTCTTAATCTTATTACTAAAATCAAATGAGAATGTTATGGCTTTTAAATACAAGGTTGCTATTTTCGCCACCTTATCATTTGAAAGAAATATGGAATCAGGAGAAATGGAATGCAAAGTTAAATGTGGATCATCATACTTTTGCTTGCTTTTGGCTTTTATTCGTTTTTTCCTGTGGTGCCTTACTCCACACAAACTTTACAGCACGACAAACATAAACGATAAACATTATTGATAAAATGTATTTTTTTGGAGAAGTTTTCTTGCACGCAACAAACATTATTTTTCTCAGTCACCCAAATCACCTATGGTATTTTTACATCTATTTTATATTAAGGTCAATTTTATTTTTCCCTTTGTGTAAATACAAATCGCATGATCACAGGACCTAGCTTTTGGAGGGTGATGAATAACATTTTAACTGTTTGAGAAATTAATTTGCTGCACAAAATTCTAGGATGCGTTCAGGATATGAAATGCACCTTAGAAATGAGATTTTTTTTCTTCCCAATTAAACATTTCTTCAGTAGAAGCATGGGATGCCTTTGGTCAAAAGCTTATTAGTATCCACTGTTAATAGCATCAACCAGTTCTGCCACCCTATTTTTAAAGTCTATCCTTTTTGTGTCAGACAGTAGAAGACATTAACAAGATTATGACTTCTTAGCTGTAGTCAGGCAGCCCACAGTCTTGAAAGCAGGCACATTTCTGTTAAGTTTTTTTAACAACTGAAATTGCATGTAAATTAATGTGACTTCAGTGTTGCACAATCCACTTCTATCATTATATCCTTGGTGTGTTTCCAAATTGTTATTTACTTTAAATCCATGGTGTAAATTTACAGTGAATCATGATACCATTCATTCTGCTTTGAATATGTGTTCCATGGAATGGCACGTTTTGTACTCATAATTATTGCTTGGAGCACCCACTACATTTCTGAGGTATTTTCATCTGGGAAAAGCCCCCTGAGGAGTGTCATATGATGGTCAAGGTCACTGAAATGCACACACGTTAGGCAGCCCATTGAAATCACATTTGGTAAGCATGAACATTTTCCAGCCAATTATGAAAGATAATTATCACCGTTGACTTGGTAACACAGATGTTGACTAAACTGAAGAATTTTCCTTCAAAGAAAAATGTCTTAGCTTTAATATGTGAAATATTTATTTCAGTATTTAAACATGGAGCAATGCTTTTACTCAAATAAAACTGAACTAAATATTAAGCATAATCAATCTTGAAGCAAATTTACCATTATATAATGTTGCATTTTTAGGAGAAAGGAATATAAATAATAGAATAATAGAACAATATCTATGGAAATCATTTATTGTTCAAATAGATTCATAAACAATTAATGTTAATCATCACAATGACCTCTAAAACCTGTATAGCATATTAACTGCAAACTTTATTTTCATGGTTGGCATATTAGATTCTGAGCAGAATTCATTATGTTTTATCAATTCATTAGCAATTATCAAAAAAAGTGTTCCTAAAGTAAGATGGGAACAGGGCCAGAGGCGTAAATGTGGGTTTTTTTTTTAATTAACCCCTTTGCAATCAGAAATAAGTAGCATCTGAATTTAATTGCTGAGCCCTTAGGAAGTGTTTAGTTTTCAAATGTATTAGTTCTAGTACTTATATGATGCATCTATACTTTGTTACATTCTTTAGAGAACTGGAACAAGCTGAAGATTCACATTTGGATCAGTATAAAATCTTCAATTGCCCTTCATTAACTGAGTAGAAAAAGCATACCATAAACTATATTCTTGTCAGCTTGGCTTTTAACCAAGGTAGAGATTATAACCTCTTTCTAAAATACAAACTATTAATGTAGGTTGATATTATAATGTAAACTGCTTTGTTGAAGAACCCAAGATCCTCTCAATTTATGGCGATATTCAAAATGAGAAGGAAATTCTCCACTTACATTGGCCAACATTTACTTCTTCATCAAACTAAATTGATTGCTTTTTATCTTGTTTGCTGTCTGTGAGAACTTAGTTATTTTTTCCCAATTATCTATAAATAAGAGCAACTACACTTCAAAAGATAATTGGCTGAGAAGCATATTGGGGTATCCAAAGGGCATGAAATGCACTCTAACAATGCAAGGTCTTTCTTGATCATTTATGAAACAATCTCGTGCTTGCCAAAATTCAAATCACATTAGTATTGCACATTGTGCACTGATGCGATACTAAAACCATATTGTATCAATGCAGAAACAGTTGTTTAACAAGCATCTCCATGCACAAGCCACTGTTTGATCACATTGATTTGGGTGTTTAATTATTTTGCATTATCATTGACATCATTAAGTCTCAATTAAGTGTAGTAAAGTTTTCATGCAAAACTCAAGCTGCCCTATAAGATTGGGAGGAGGGGGAAAATTGTGGGTTTCAATGTCTTTGAATTCTGTATTTTCTGTCTAGTTTGGTGTTAACAATGCTATTTTGGCCCTTCTACTCAAAGATAAACTCCAACAAAGCAACTACAGCATCTAAAGCTACAGCCTGATTAAACAAGTAACTCTTAAACCAAATGCCAATTGTGAGTGGGCAAGAATGTCACAGGAAAACAAGCAGAAGGCTGCCAGTTAATGAAGAAATGATTCATGAATTAAAAGATGGTAAGGGCATCAACAGTGTTTAGAATAGAATTTAGAAATAAATAAAGATATTTTAATTAAGATTTACCATCAGCTCGATGGAACACCTCAGAACCCTCAGAAACCTTTGTGGCCAGGAACATAATGAATAAGTCACAAGAGGATTGCTGATTAGCTAGCAACTGAAGGCAAGGATGGTATAACTGACGTCACAAACTACTACCAGATCCTTTGAATTTGAACCCAATTTGAAGATGCAAAAGTGATCTCAGAGTCAGGAGAAGACTGGATCACCCTGGAAACTTGGGAATTCATTGGCAGTATGGATTGATGCTGCTTTATTGCTTCTATTTCTTAATGAAGCAGATGTGTTAAAACACTTAATTGCTTTTTTCCTGAAATGGACCCACAATGCCAACAATTATGTGGAACGTGTAAGCTAACTTTTATTAACCAACAAATGCTGCATTTTCCCCAGTGGAAGAACTGCTCAATCTGACTCACTAAATACCCCTAAGTAATACAAACAAAAAATAACTTTGTATCCTGACATCTCAAGCTGGTGTAAAATTATTAGGAAGATAATTTTCAATTCAAAGTGTTCAAAGACTGATATAATTAAAGCTATAGGTATTTAGCTCTAAGCTCTAAGGCAATTGCATAATTTGGATATAGCTTAAAATCTAAAGCTGACTCGAACCCAATGTCACCTTTTATTCTCATACAAATAGTTTTAGACCATCATTTATGTTCACATTATATTGATATTTTATTTAGAACAAATTCTCTATTTCAGCTAGTCTAGAGTTGTAGGAAGCAAATTAAAATGAACAGAATCTGTTTCAAAAATGGCTAATGCTGCTAACAAGAAATAATATTAAGCTCTGAGCTAGTTTGAACATAAACCCTGCAATAAGGGTTTATGCCTTTCACTCCATTGTTCCTGCATCTTTTTTTCCAGCATGTTGAAGTTATATTGCTGATTATGACAATATTTTGAGAAACTCAAAACTTGTGATTATATTGTCTGTACAGTGTGTTGCATTAGCTGTGATCTGTTGGATAGAATGTGCATTAAAATCTGACAAGGAAACTGCCAGACCTCTGGCAAAAGCTACACAAATTACACACAACAATTTAAGATACTTGTGTAGCTCATGGGATGCATCAGTGAAAAGCTCATCTGTTAAGTCAAAAATGCCAGTCTGTTCCTGCAGATCCGAATCAATACTGTGTACACTTTTAGTGGTAAGGCCTTCTCCCTATTGTCTCTTTGCTTCTATTGCATCTGCCAGTGTGTGGCTGATTTAGATGTGTTCTTAGATTTCCTTTCCTAAAGTTTTTAATGTTATGAAGCCCAGGTGAATGATGAAGCAGAGATTGCACAGGGACTTCTCAAATTGTTATATTAATGCTGTTATATTCCTCTGATTAAAGTCAAATTGTACAGATTACATTAAAGAGACCAAAAAAGTTTGCCAAACCATGAGTTCACAAAAAATTCATGCAATCATACAAACTGTTTTCAAGGACGTTTAGCCATTGGTTCTGTGCAATACCATTGTCTTGTCAGGAACTTTGACTCTTCCCCTTTTTCAAACTGAAAAGAATCTCTGAAACACTTTTTCTGAGACATTAATGGGGCTATAAATCCTGGCAGACAAAACACATTACTTTGGATTATACGGGAACATTTAACCTGCTATTAAATCTTAGATCCACAATACGAATGCTGAAAACAGTATGAAGAATACAAAAATACCAGTTCAAATGTCACTCAGCTATTGATAACAAGCGGACAATCTTGCTCAAACAGCTTCACCAGAAAATCTAGCTGCTATCTCAGTTTTAAGTCAGTAAAAAGTCACTGATTTATTAACATAACCAGGTGATCAACACCGCCAAACCTATTTTTCAGTTCAACTTCACCTAATATTAGTAAGACATGAGTAACTGTAATCACCATGGCTACCATTACTTCTAATTACGTGCAACAATGAATACACTTCAATTTGAATTATGACTAAGTGCTGTACCACAAAAAAATTGTCAAATGGTTTGTGACCTTTCAGCCAATCGGAAACTTTTGACTCCTCCCTTTTTTCAAACAGAAAAAAATCTCTGAAACACTTTTTCTGAGACATTAATGGGGCTATAAATCCTGGCAGACAAAACACATTACTTTGGATCATATGGGAATATTTAACCTGTGATTAAATCTTATATCCACAATACTTACGCTGAAAACAGTATGAAGAATACAAAAATACCAGTTCAAATGTTACTCAGCTATTGATAACAAGTGGACAATCTTGCTCAAACAGCTTCACCAGGAAATCTAGCTGCTAGCTCAGTTTTAGCTCAATACAAAGCCACTGATTTATTAACACAACCAGATGATCAACACCACCAGTTCTTTTCAGTTCAACTTCACCTAATATTAGGAAGTCAAGAGTAACCATAATGCATTGCTCAATCACCATGGCTACCATTATTTCTAATTACGTGCAACAGTGAATACACTTCTATTTGAATTATGACTGTGTGCTATACCACAAAAAAATTGTCAAATGGTTTGTGACCTTTCAGCCAATCACAATTAAGAATCAATTATTAATATAATAATGATATTCAGTCATAGCTATGATCAATTTAATATCCATTAAAACATTATTCTCTATTTAAACACTGCACTGCAAGCTCCCAAAGCAGAAGAAACTTGATTGAAAAGTTTTAGGGTAGAGTTGTGCTGATGAATCATTTAAACAACCACAGCTGTTTAATATTTTTATGGTATATTAATCCTGAAACATATATAAGGGACCAGCTCAGACTCTTAAAAAAATCTGCAAACTCATGCCATTTTCCTGCTGACACAAAATTTTCCCCAACTTATGTTATAAGACCAGCTGACATTTTGCAACATAAATGTTATAATCTTGTTAATTTACTTAACTAAGAAACTGGCAAAAGTGAACAAGAAATAGGATGAGTACAGCAGAGCTTTCAGATAGTAAAAGGCAATAATGAAATAGCTAATTAACTAATAACCAGTTTTAAATGATAAATGTTTGCTTGCCCAAAAGTTATAGTTTTGTTTCTTCATCTCATTATTTCAGTACTTAATCTTGAGTTGTTGGTTAGAATTTAATATAGGGCGCTTCAAATAATTTAGACACACTTAAAGAGTAGACTAATATGCATACATCTATATTTGAAGATGTCAAAGGACAGATTTTTAAAAAGATACTTTAAACAACAAATATTTTAGAGAAATGAAATACTATGAAAAGGCATTTGGACAAGTACATGAATAAGAATGGTTTAAAGGGACATGGGCCAAGGGACTAAATTAGTTTGGGAAATCTGGTCGGTATGGATGAGTTGGCCTGAAGGGTCTGTTTTCATGCCGTATGATTCAATGATATTTCCTTCACAGATTTAACTTGAATGCCACAAAATGATGGTTATTTTGGATGGAAAACAGGCATTAAATGTGTGTAGTGTCAGTTTCAATCACCCTGTTTGGAAAGTCTAGATTTATCACATTGTTTTGGTCTTAATTACTGGTTGTCACAGTTTGAACTTGCCAAGTGTTGTTAAAAAATACTTACAGGTTGAGAACACAGATGCAGATTGAGTGCAATTCTTGTAGGTCCCTTTAACTGAATGAGTGGACTACTCTGGCTAGCAAACATTGACACATTGCTGGGTGACATAGTGATAGGAGAAGATACCCAGGGTCTCACATATGGCGCTGAAGATTCGCATGGGGAACTTCAATGGAAGAGGAATGGGAAGGATGAACACACCATGTTACTTTAGCTAGTGCAGCTCTGCCTGGTCCATTAGCCTCCATATATTTCTTGTCCAGCCCAAGTGAGAATCATTAACAAGATGCTCACAACTAAGCACTAACGTTTTTGGAGATCCCAATAAGTTGTTCAGTGAGATCAAGTAGAAAGATATTAAATTCTTTTAGCTGAAGTCTTCAGAGAATTTTTGAAAAAGTTGTTACTGTGCTGTTGATGAAATCTTGACAGACTGTCTGAGGAAATTTCCTAACAAACGTCAGAGCGCCTACACAGCCCCAGTGCAATGATCATGAAATAACAAATATTCCTTTAACAGATGCTTGAAATTGACCACAGTGCCATGATTATTCACAAACGATGAATCATTGTTAATAGAGAGCATTAAATGAAGTGCTGGTTCTTAAATGTTGTAAATTCTTTAACAACCAAACTTGGACTGGATTTAATATGATTTAACTTCTCCTAGCCCCCTCCCAGTAAAAATAAAGTTAGGTTTAGCTGATTCAAATTATGGCCAGTCATCGCCCAAGCATTTAGTAGCTGTTCGGTCATTGACTGTTTGGCAGGAGCTCCACTAACATCTGGATAGGTTGTCCCCCATCTCAGACTTGCTGGACAATCAAATGGTCAGCATTTTGCTGGTCCCAGCAGTACACCAGGAGCAGTGACAACTGCTGGGAAACAACAATCACCAATGGCAAAGAGCCGAAGAGTCTGACTTAGAGGTAATGATGGGTGTTACACAAAGGTCAGGCTGGAAGGCTCTGGTGAGAAGGCTAAGAGGACTTGGAGTCTTGATAGATAGGCTAGAGAGAGGGGGAAATGGAGGAGAGTATGGCCCACGGTTCCTTTCAACTATCTCAGGAGGAGAAAGTGAGTCTGCAGATGCTGGAGATCAAAGTTGAAACTTTATTGCTGGAACAGCACAGCAGGTCAGGCAGCATCTCAGGAGCCCTATTAAGTAAAATATTGCTCTTTCCACTGCAAGCTGCCTCAGTAAAAGGTACTGAGGCTGAAAGTTTCATGTGGGCTTGTCTCAATGCTGATGAAATCACTGCAGTGCCAGGATGAGGCCTGTAAGTGGTCATTACTTGAGCTGGCTAACGTTGTGACACCTCCCTGCCACTACTGGACAGACGGGCAAAATTGACCAGCAGTAAGTAGGGATTGTATGTTACAGGGCTGCACACCTGCAAGCTGAATAGCAGGTGAGCCATGTTTAACAAGATTCTGATGGCTGCTCCTAGTTCTTCTTTCAGCTTTAATGATGTGTTGGCATTTGGATCTGGGTTTAACAGTTTTGGACCCCATCTGGCCTCTCTAAGGCAGCACCTGGCAGCATCTAAATTATTCAATGAAAATCATCCTTCAATATCATTTTTGTTTTTTTTAGAAAAGAGCATCTTTCTGATGTGTTTTGATTATAATCCCATATAAATGCCTAATTCTGGTGTTACAATTACATTCCTACTTGTTCATAAACATGGTTTTCCATTGGTTGAGATAGTTTTGGGCCTCAGACATTTGGCTTCATGACTGAATGACTAAGAGTGTATAAAATGAAGCAAATCTTGACTTTTTTCCCTCTCTCCATTCGGTAAAGGAGGAGTTTTCTCCGAACTCTGACCCATTAAGCCACATGGTCCATAACTTATGATATGTGCCTTGTGAGCACAAGGCAATGACTTTAGCTGGCGTAATTTAGGGTCTAGATTTAAAGCACAGTAAATCTACTTGCAAATCCTGACACATCAGATCATTAAGTTTAATTCTGCTAAAAGTTTTCTTTATTGAAAAGTTTTGGTTTCAGCAGCAGAAGACTAGCATCTGATGTATTCATTGTGCATTATTGTTTCAGTGTACTGCTGGACTCCAAGACAAATATGTTATAGCATTATTGAGGATAGTTTTCAAGATTCCCTGTGTAAGTTCATTTCTAATACATGTTGGTCAATGATTTACATGAATGTGGTTATGGCATGAATACTTGTCCTATCAACCTTATAAATTAACCTATGAACCCACCACAGCTTCCACCCAGAAGGAAAAGACAATTGGCACTGTTTTCAAGTATCCTTCCAAGTCACAAATCATTCTGACTTGAAAAGATATCACCATTCCTTCATCATTGCTATTAAATCCATGAATTCCCTCCCTAACAGCACTGTGAGAGTACCTTCACCATACAACAAATTTCTGGAGTTCTCAAAGATGTTTCACCATTATCTTCTTCAAGTTAATTAGGAATAGCCAATAAATATAGGCAAAAGTGAGTACTGCAGATGCTGGAGATCAGAGTCAAGAATAGAGTGGTGCTGGAAAAACACAGCAGGTCAGGCAACATCTGAGGAGCAGGAAAATCAATGTTTCGGGCAAAAGTCCTTCATCAAGAATTTGGCCAATGATAACTCCATCCAATTATCCATCCAGTGAATGAAAAAAAAATTCTGATACAACCAAAGCATTACGGTCGCAAAGATACCTGCAATGGGAAGTCCGTCTACAGTGAGCAAATAATTAATTCTTAATCAGTAGTACAATACATAAACTATCGCAAAAGCATTTCATGAAATAGAAAAACATTATGTGAATCAATGAGGTATGTATATCAGTCAATCTTTACATGTCAGAATATCTATTATGATGACCACTTTGAAGTCCCAAAGTGTAACCTCAGAGAAGAAATTGCTTTGAGAATGGCTGTGTTTGTTTATATTCTCTTTGTCTTTCTGTAGGGAACTACACTGTCTCTGCTAAGCATGTTGCCCTAGGAGGATGATTTAAAACAGGAATTTACAGCACAGGTGGCATGAGAGCAAATCCATTGCATTTAAGTTTCCGTGTGTTATAACATTGCAACTTGTCTAGAATAGCTTCAGATTGCCATTTGCCTTGAGCTCAAAAACTGACCTAAGGTACTTTGTTTAAATACTTTGTCAAATATTGGACTGCATTCACAATTAATGCTTTGAATAGTGAATTTTATGTTTTAATGAGTAAAAAGAAAAGATTAAGTTAAAACAAAGATACAAGCAGCTCCATTATTCATTTTTCCTCAGATAATCTTCCCATAAAGCAATAGGAAGCAAGAATTTCAATGGTAAATCAACTTTTGGGGTGTAATATTGCTTCTTATCAGACCTAATCTCCTGAGATGAAATGATAGTAAAGGAGAAATATGCAACACTATAATACTGACCCTGACCATGGCTAGAGAATATCACCTTCAAATAGCATATATGCCAGACTGTAGAAATATTCACAATGTTTCTGGCAAGTGTTTTTCCAATATTCTAAGTTGATATATCTTCATACATTCTTATTGCTTCACTAAATCATAATATGGCAAGTTTCAACTGACAGTTCGCAAGTATGATTTGGGGTCATTAAAGTAACAATGCAGATCCCTTGATTTTACTACTGCCACATTTATAATGAACTGCAAAAATATGCTTTGTTTCAAATCATATCTTCTTTCAATCAAGTTAGTGAAAAATGTTAAACAAGTCACTTCTCTGCAGTTTCCACTAATGTTGTTATCTAATTTAATTACACATAATTTAATGCAGACTGCTATAAAATGAGTTTTATTCCTATCTCCATCACCACCTAGTCCTTCCTCCCTCAGATAAAGCAGTAAAAACACTTTTGTAATAATTCTTAGTCATACTCAAACTAAAGCAATTTGGGTGGGTGGTCAATACTGTTCCTTTTGAGACATGTTTCATTTTCCACTATTTCCAAAAGAATGGCATTGTTGCACAAAAGTACAGTAAATCCTTAAACAATTACTGTAAGTCAAGATATTTGTTAATCCTTGAGTTGTGTACTTCTTTGAAAGACAGATGGTCAATAAATCTGTACCTTCTAGATCATTGGGAGAAGAACTGCTGATGGAAAGATGGAAGTGGATTTGCTGAGACAAACCACAATGCTTTAAAATATGCTTTATATTAAGGGGCCAGGTCTATTGTGGTTTTGTCAATCTCGAGAACTTGTAACATGGCCTTTGCTACATCATGACATTAACTTTTCCTTATTTTACAACGTAATGCTTTTTTTTCATGACTCCACTCTATTCAACATTCTATTTTGAAATAAATGATGCAAACAGTAGTCTTATTGGTTAAAATATAAAATTTAAAAACTTCCAACATAAACCTCATCTATAAATGTTAATTGTAAAATTGTAACATTCTAAAAGACATACCTTTAATTTAACATTTTGTAAAAGATTAATGGAGACTTCATCCCTTCAAAAGTTATTTGTAAGATCTGAAATGTTCTGACTGGAAGATACCTCCAATTGATTCATGCAGAGTTGGTCTCTGATTAGAAACCATAAGTGAATCAACATTTCCTTGTTCTTCTAATCTAATTATTCAGATCAAAATATAAACTTTCAAGCACTCCTGGGTATCTGAGTCAATGCCAGATGTCACACTTGTGACAATCATTATCTAGGATGCAACAAATTAGTTCTGATGGAGATAGCTTTACAACAAATAATGTATTTCTCCTCTCAGAAAGGATTACTGGAATAAACTTCCATCTTCATGGTGTATAGAGTACTCTGACAAAGAAAATGCATTTTAACAGGAAGATGATGTCATAATGCATGACATCCCTCTGCTATATGAGCTGCTACTTAAAGATTGCTGCCAACTTTCTCTTTAAGTATAGGAAGTGACCAGGCCCACATTGTCATAAGCTTGGCTGCTCAGGAACAAGGTTTACATACTGACTGAGTAGTGCCTGGAGACAGATAAAGTATTTACCTTTTATTGTTATAGTCTGCTAGCGACAGAGAGCAGGAATAAGATCTGAGTTGGGTGACTACAGTTGTATGATTAGTTGCTGAATTGTTGTGTGTAGTTGATAAGTTTTGAAATGGCAGGAGAACTTGGCCCTATGAAGTGCTCCTCCTGCAATATGGGGGATATCAAGGACATATCCGTGTCCATGATGACTATGTGTGCAGAAAATGTATTCCGTTGCAGCTTCTGATTTGCTGTATGGAGCAGCTGGAGCTGCGAATGTGCTCATGATGGAACATCCATTGAGAATGTCGTGGATGGCACATTTAACAAGCTTGTCACACGACCAGTAAGGGTTTCATAGACAGAGAAGAATTGGGTGAGCACCAGGAAGATAATAAGAGTGGCAGTGCAGGAAGCCCCTGATTCCATCCCCTCTCAGACAGGTACACTGTGAGGATACTGTTGCGGGGTAGGAGGGGGTGGGGGGAGTGGAGATAGCCTTTCAAAGGAAAGCAGCACACCCAGCAGCAAGATCAGTGGCATCACAATAGGCTCTGTTTTACAGTAGGGAGGGTTGAAGTGTCAGGGAGCGCAGTAGCTTTTGGGAACTACATAATTAGGGGAACAGATAGGTTTTTCTGTGGCTGTCGGCAAGACTCCAGGATGGTTTGTGTCTGCCCTGGTGCAAGGGTAAAGGATTCTCTGGGTGGGCACAAGATATCCTGAAGGGGAAGGGTGAGCAATCAGAGGTTGTAGTTTATATTGGTACTAATGACAAAGTCAGAAAGAGAGATAAGCTCCAGCAAAGAGAGCTAGGTAGGAAGTTGAACAGTAGGACTTCTAAGGTTTCAGTCACCAAAATACTTCCTGTGCCATGTTCCAGTGAGGCTAGGAATAGGAAGATAGCACACTTGAATACATGGCTAAAGAGCTAGTGTAGGAGGGATGGCTTCAGATATATGGATCGTTGGGAAATCTTTCAGGCCAGGTGGGACTTGTAGAAGAAGGACATGTTACACTTAAATTGAAGGGGCACTAATATCCTGGCAGGGAGGTTTGGCAGTACCGCTTGCAGATGTTTAAACTAGTGCGTTGGGTAATTTTAACTTCCCCAATATTGACTGGGACTTGCTTAGTGACAGGGGCTTGGATTGTGGCGGGATTTGTTCGGTGTCTCCAGTACCTATTTTTGGAACTATATATAAATAGTCCAAATAAGGAAGGGGCCAAACTATACCAGGTATTGGGGATTGAGCCTGGCCAGATGATCAAAGTTTTAGTGAGGGAGCATTTCAGGAACAGTGATCATAATTCTTTAAGTTTTAAGTTACTTATGGATAAGGATAAGAGTAGTTGCATTAAAGACTAAACTGGGGGAAGGCTAACCATCACAAGGCAGAAACTGGAGAATGTAGATTGGGGGTAGTTATTTGGAAATAAATCCATATCTGTTGTATGGGAATCTTTTAAAGGCCAGTTGATTAGAGTTCAGGACCCATATGCTTGTATGAAAATGAAGTATAAGGATGGCAAGATTCGTGAACCTTGAATGTCAAGAGAAATTGAGAGCTTAGAGAAAAAGCAAAAGGAAGCATATGTTGTTGTTTTGTTAAAGAAGAACAGCATGGATAATCCAGGAAATTATAGGGTGGTGAGCCTTACATCAGTGGTAAGGAAATTATTGGAGAAGATTCTGAGGGATCGGATTTACTCACATTTGGAAAAATATGGACTTATTAGTGATAGGCAGCATAGCTTTCCAGGAAATCCTTGTCTCACAAACTTAATTGAGGAAGTGGCAAGGACGATTGATGAGGACAGGGTGGTAGTTGTTATCCAAATGTGACTTCAGCATGAACTTTGACAAGATCCTGAATAGTGGGCAGAAAGAAAAGGTGGAATCTTGTGAGACCCATTAGCAAGATGGTCAGGTGGATGCAGGACTGGCTTAGTCAGAGAAGATTGACTTAGTCATGGAAATGTTGGGTGTTTTTCAGACTGAAGATCTGTAACCAATGATGCTTTGCAGGGATCAGTGCTGGGACCCCTACATGATTTGGAAGAGGGTGCAGATGGCCTGATTTATAAGTTTACAGACAACAAAAATTTTGGGAGAGCTGCAAATAGTGAGGATGATTGCCATGGGTACAACAAGATATTGATAGGTTGGAAACTTGGCAGAGAAATGGCAGATGGAGTTTAATCTGGACAAATATGAGGTGATGTATATTAGGAGAGCTGATGAGGAGGGAAGTATGCAGTAAATGACAAGACACTTAGTAGCATCAACACAGAGACGCATGTTAGTGTACAGGTCCACAGTTCCCTGAAAGTGGCAATACAGGTGGTCAAGAAGGCATCTGGCATGCGTGCCTTCATCAGTCAGGGCATAGAATATAACAGTCGCCAAGCCATGTTGCTGTATAGAACTTTAGTTAGGCCATATTGGAATATTACGTACAGTTTGGTCACAACACTACCAGAAGGATATGGAGGCCTTGGAGAGGGTACAGAATTGGTTTACCAGGATGTTGTCTGGTTTGGGGCATACTAGCTATGAAGACAGTTTGGACAAACTTGGCTTGTTTTCATTTGAATGTCACAGGATAAGGGGTGACCTGATATAAGTTTACAAAATTATGAGAGGCATGGATAGAATGGATAGTTGGAGTGTTTTATCCAGGTTATAAATGTTAATTACTGGGGAACATAAGTTTCAGGTATGATTAAAGATGTGAGAGGCAAGTTTTTATAGGGGGCGCTAAGTGTCTGGAATGCACTGCCTGTAGAGGTGGAGAAGGTAAGAGTCAAAACATAGGCATCTTGACAGATATATGAATAGGCAGGGAATTAGAGGGATACAGACCACATAGAAGCACTTTTTAATTTAGAAAAGCATCATGTGTTGACACAGTTTTGGTGGGCTGAAGGGCCTGTTCCTGTGCTGTACTGTTCTTCATTGAATGTGGTAGAGGAAACTCACTCCAAAGTTTAACTAGAAATGTCTTTTATAAATAATAAGATACAGATTATTCTATTTAGCAGCATGTGACAGTTTGCATTATTATGATAGACATTGTTACAGAGGCCATCTTGAATTGTTGCAGTCAGTGTGCTGTAAGTAGACCCACAGTGCCATTAGGGGGGATCTCCAGGATTGTAACCCAACAATATTGAAGGAACCGCAATTCTAAGTCAGGATTGTGAGTGAATTGCACCCATAATCTTCTAATGCATAGGCCAAAATGATACCACTGTACTAAGAGAAAATGAAAATTAAATTATGATTTCTACAATGAACAATTTATCCACTCTGTTCGATTATAATCCAGATGAAGAAGGTGCAGATTTACCTCTTTCACAGTCTTTTGGCATAATGGCAACCGTTTCAAATGTTGAAAGGTAGCCAGAATAGAGTTCCACCATAATTTGTTCTCTCAATGGCAACAGAGTATCCTATTAATGATATCAGCAGCTGAAACTCAGCCAGGCCCCTCACATTATTTTTTTAACTTATTATATCAATTAGTGATACAGTTCATTTTATGAGAGTGCAGCAATGTAATTTAGGCTATAAAGCTCAAGATGAACATTAAAGATTTTAAAGTTTTAGTAGAATTACTTGTCATTTAAGTATATTGTTAGCTGATGGCTTCTCTTTCAAAATCTGCTCTGCGTAGGGTGAATTACAGGTCTTCCATAAATTTACCAGTGATCTCATAATGTGCACAGAAAACAAAAAGTGCACTGCAATACTTTATTTGAACTATATGGTCAGGTTGCTGGAACTTCACATTAGAAACTGAAATATATCTATGCATATATAAATGTTATACTGGTCGAAACACTAGCCAAACATTAAAGGTGATTGCTTTACAACTGAGAAACTGATGGTAACTATCCATCATATCTTACTCCACAAAAGCTGAAAAAGGTAGGAAAAAATCTAATGGCAAAAGAATCACAGCCAAGATGAAAAGGATCTCACATTTTACAGAGCTGTTCATATAGATTGCTAAAGTAATGGTGAAAGAGACAAACAAACTGTAGATGCTGGAATCCAAAGTAGACAGACAGGAGACTGGAAGAAAACAGCAAACCAAGCAGCATCAGGAGGTGGAGAAGTCTATGTTTCGGGTATAACCCTTCTTCAGGACTGGGAGTGAGTGTAGGGAGAGCTGCAGATAAAGGGGGTGGTGGGGGCAGAGTGGTGAAGTGGGAATAGGTGAGGACAGCTGGAGGGTACGACTTGGTTGGTCAATGGGAGAAATGAATCCAGTTGGTGGCAGGTAGGAATAGAAGGAAGGGAAGGGAGTAGGAGGATGGGAAATTAGAGAACTCAATTTTGAGTCCTCTGGGCTGTAGGCTGCCCAGGTGGAAGATAAGGTGTTCTTCCTCCAAATTGAGGTTTGGTTCTTTGTGGCAATGGAGGAGGCCAAGGATGGTCATGTCAGAAAGGGAATGGGAAGGGCAATTAAAATGAGCAGTGACTGGAAGGTCTGGTCAGCCCCTGCGGTCCCAGCTGAGATGCTCAGCGAACCCATTCCTTAAGTTTACAGTTGGTCTCCCTGATGTAGAGAAGACCATATTGTGAGCACCTGATACAGTAAACTAGGTTGGAAGAGAGGCAGGTGAACCTCGGTCTCACCTGGAAGGACTTTTTGGGACCCTGGATAGAGGTGAGGGGGGTTGTGTACCGGCAGGTTTTGCACCTTTTCCGGTTGCAGGGGAAGGTGTAATAAAGTTTGAGAATCTAAAAGTAAAAAAGTCTACTATACAGGCTTATCATAATGTTTTTGAGTTTTGTTAACTCAGCAGGAGAGATCCCCTCTTATGGTGACTTAACTATGTATTTGATTGTGTACCTGTCCTTTGACAGGCTGAGACCGGAAATCTGGCTACGTCTGAACTGCTGGAATCATCTGGAGCAATGTGTGTATTTTGCTCCCAGTCCCTGAATAAGACTGTTGGCCCTGGTTAGAGATCAACTCCTTCAATTTCCTCCAAATCCAGGATGAACTGGAGCAGTTTATCGACTTCTTCCACAACTTCCACCTCACCCCCAAATTCACTTGGTCCATATCGGGTACCTCCCTCCCCTTCCTTGACCTCTCTATTTCCATTTCCAGTAGCAGTCGCCAGACAGACATTTACACAAATCCACAGACTCCCATAACTACCTGTACTACACCTCCTCCCACCCAGTGTCCTGCAAGAACTCTAACCCATTCATCCAATTCCTCTGCCTCTGCCGCATCTGCTTGGATGACGACACATTCCACTCCCAAGCATCTCAGATGTCCTCCTATTTCACACAACGTGCTTTTCCTCCCTCTGTCATACAGACATCCCTCCACTGCACCATCTCCATTCCCCATTCTCCTGCTCTAAATCCCTACCTCCAGAGTCCCCCTTGTCCTCACCTACCACCCCATCACTCTCAGCATCCAAAGCATCATCCTTAAACACTTCCGCCAACTCCAACTAGAACCAACCACGAAGAACATCTTCCCCTCCCCACACCTCTCTACCATCCACAAGAACCATTCCCTTCAACAGTCCTTGGTTTGTGTCACTCTCCCCAAACCCCTACCCCAACTCCAACCCCCCAGGTATCTTCCCCTGCAACCGGAAAAGATGCAAGTTCTGCCAGTACACTACCCCTTTCATCCAGGGCCCCAAACAGTCCTTCCAGGTGAGACAGAGGTTCACCTACCTCTCTTCCAAACTAGTTAACTGCATTAGGTGCTCTCGATATGGTCTTCTCGACATGGCAGAGACCAAATGTAAACTTAGGTAATGGTTTGCCGAGCATCTCAACTGGGCCCACAGGGGCTGACCAGACCTTCCAGTCACTGCCCACTTTAATTCCTCTTCACACTCCCTTTCCGACATGACCATCCTTGGCCTCCCCCATTGTCACAATGAACCAAACCACAACTTGGAGGAACAACACTTCATCATCCGCCTGGGTATCCTCCAGCTCAGTGGATTCAACATTATGTTCTCAAATTTCAAATAACCACCCTTCCCATCCCCTGACACACTTCCCAGCCCCTCCCACTCCCTTCCATTCCTCTCTGCCAGTAACCAGATTAATTCCTCCCATTGACCAACCAGATCATATCCTTTACCTGTCTTCACCTATGCCCACTTCGCCACCCTGCCCCGTCACCCCCTTTATCTACAGCTCCTACTACAGCCACCTCCAGACCTGAAGAAGGGTTACAATGGAAACATTAACTTCTCTATCTCCTGTTGCTGCCTGACTTGCTGTGTTCTTCCTGCCTCCCATATGTCAACTAAACTAATGGTGAAAGCAGACTTGAAAGCATAACTTGACCAGGCTGAAATACCTTGCAAGAACAATAACGAACACTACATTGGAAAAACAGGCAGAAAACTAGCCACCAGGATACATGAACATCAACTAGCCACAAATGACCCTCTCACTAGTATCTTTACATACAGATGAGGCAGGACACCACTTCGACTGGGACAACACACCCATCCACAGACAAGCCAAACAGAGACATGCATGAGAACTCCTAGAAGCATGGCATTCCAACCAGAACTCTATCAACAAACACATTTTCTTGCATCCTATTTATCACCCCCTAAGAAAAAGAACAGGAAATGACATCACCAACCCAAGGAAACCTAGACATGTAAATAAAAAATGGGCCATACCACCACTGCTTCATCCAGAGGCTCACTGATCATGTTACCTACTATGGTGATGAAACATCTGAAACTGAACCTTCCAGCTCAGTGAGCAAACCTACATACAGAATTCAGTAAATATTTGAAAGGGAGAATAATAATGGAACTTAGCTTTTAAATGTCTGTCGATTGTTTGAGAAAAGAAAGACAAGTGGCAGAAATAAAGGTTTATATGATTTTTAAAACTGTGGTAATTTACATAGAACTGGTGTCTTTCAGCACAATCTTTATCCTTTCCTACATGGCGTGCTTGGGTTTTCCCAGGCTGCAGAAACGTGTCTGTTTGAGGGCTTATTATAATAGGCCCATGAGGAAACCTCACACATAATGTGCTTAAAGGTATTGTTCACAGAAGAGTTATTGATACTAGTGAACTGGCCTGTTTTGGGATAAATTTTCTTCATGACTTCTTGCACAAAGTTCAGTAACTCTCAACAACCTGGATTATGAAACAATTGGTTATAGTATCATTCAACACAGGAAAGGTATTAGGAAGGAAAAAAATGTTTGTGGGATAATCAATCAAGAAAACACAACGATATGAAAGGCTAACATGGAGAAAAGATAGAGATTCTAGATTGTGGTGAATAGTAGAGGCCTTGCAAAACCCTTACCTGCTCAAGAAAATCTGTCACAGAATTATTTCTTTCACATATTTGCATGCAACATCAGCGTTTTATAACCTAATTATTCAATTAGTGTTCCTAATTAGTAAAAACTCTCCATCCCAGTTTTATTCAGTAGCTTCTCTTCATTGTTTTGTGGCACAGAATGCTGTTTGCAGAGAGAACAGGTTTTATTCTTAGTTCATACATGCTTAATCTGTTTGGCTGCCCAGCTGTTATCAATTTAAACCCAATGAAACTCCCACACTGAGTCTATTTAAGCAGTCAATTTTAATATATCGTGAAATGTGCAGTTATTCTGAATTGGCTGAAAAAGTAAAATTCATATTTAAGGACTAATAGTAGGCTGCAAAGACCCAGTAAATCATACATCAAGCGCAGACAGTTAGTCAATATTTGAGTATGGAAAATCAACAGGCATTTTAAGAGAAATAATCCTGCAGCAGTTTATTTTGTGGCTGTTATTCATTAGGGGAGGATGAGATGATTGATATGGTTATAGCATTAATACAAAACCATGGACAAACTAAACTAAATCATCTCAGATTTTACGCTAATGTATCTTACCGTGCAGAGATGCTATCTGACCTGTCACTAATAGCTGTACATAAATGTCACCTGACATCATTCACAAGCTACTGAGGACCAGATTGGCAACAGATTACTTTTAACTATAATAGTATTTATAACCAGATTTCTAAAGACAGAGCTTTCACATTGGTGGATCTTTATAGGCTTATATTTAAATCTATAAAAATAAAAGTATATTGCTTTCATTTGTATTTCTTTAATAAAACATTCATATAACTCCAGTTTCAGAAGTTCAGGAAATTTTATTGCCATAACCTATTCACTGTCAGTTTTACATTTAAATTATATTCCGAGAATGAAGAGGTTATGATTTTGAACTCATAAAACTGATCTCAATGTATCAGGTATACCAATGAACAAAAAGTAATTTTGAAGCTATTTGTGAAATAAGGTTAAAATATTCACACCTGTGTTGATCGTCAAAGATTGAGTCACAGTTTATCTGTTAACATGTCTCAATTTACTTAACATTGCCTGAATATTCTTTAATGTGTTGCACTTTGAGAAAGTGCTTGAAAAGGATAAAATATTAACTAATCAATCATGGGAAAAAAACACAGCTGCTGCTTATTTCAGGCTGTGAACGGTCTGAACATTGTGTTTAGCAACTTCAGAGTGTATTTCAATAGACATTTTCCTTGAGCATTTTCCCTGCAATCCTTCCACTTATTTCCCCTCCCGAATGGAGTTGGTTTCTAATTTATATTTGAGCTTTTCATGCCTTCAGCTGCCTTAACTGCTTCACTATCACACATTGTTTGCTCTTCACTGCCTGAGGTGACCTTTATGTACTTAATGACTAACATCTCTTTCAATTCACCTGTTGAAAGTTAAAATTCACACAACACCAGGTTATAGTCCAACAGGTTTAATTGGAAGCACACTAGCTTTCGGAGCGTCACTCCTTCGTCCGGTGATAGTGGAGGGCCCAATCCTAACACACAGAATTGAAGGAGCGACGCTCCGAAAGCTAGTGTGCTTCCAATTAAACCTGTTGGACTATAACCTGGTGTTGTGTGATTTTTAATTTTGTACACCCCAGTCCAACACCGGCATCTCCAAATCATGTTTGAAAGTTCTGTGTATCAGCCATGGTTCTCAATCTCAAGGTTCAAGTTTTGAGGCCCACACCAGGATCTTGAGCAGAAAAATCAAGGATGACATTCTGATGCAGCACTGATGTCGCACTGCACTGTTGGAAGCACTGATATTTGGATGAGATGTTAAATCAAAGTTCTTGTTGAGAGGATGTAAACATTCCTGAGATACTAATTTGAGGAACAGTGGTTGTTCTGGCATTCTGGCTAATACTTCTCCATCAATCAACATGACAAAACAACCAAAAAAAAAGTTCGCCTTTCTTGCTGTCTGTCAGAGATTGCTGAATGTAAGTTAATTTCTGGGATTTCTATATTCCAATAGTGACTTCACTTTAAGCAGTTCCTCACTGACTGTAAAGGTCTTTGAAATATCTGACAGTCATCAAAAGTGCCATATCAATACAAATCTTTTATGCTTGTGAGTTACTGAAACTATTTTGCAAGCTGAACGTGGACTTGTTTTCAATGTCTCTCACCTTCTTTTGGTTTTGTTCAGCACTCTAAAATAGTTTGCTCTCTTTCAGTTTCCTGATTCTGGCAAAGAGTTTGCACCCAAAATGTGATTATATCTTTTTTTCTTCTCAGATCTGCACTTCAGACGCATTCAGGTTTCGAAACAAATGTGACCAAATGTGAAATTTTTCACTTTTCCCACAGCCCTGCATCTAAATATGAAGTGGGAAAGCTCTATGTAAATGTTTTACACAGTTAATGTAGAGACAAAGATTCAAAGATCTATTCTCATATATGTTTATGAAACTAAATGTAATGGATAGATAATATTGTATTGTGCACATGGCTACCAACCACTGAGGGTTTGTGGTTGGGCTACGATGCAGCCATCAATCCTCTTTCCTTGATACTTCTAATTAACCTGTTCAGAGATGTTATTACACAACTCTGGAACAGAATGGACTTGAACTCAGGATAGTACAGGTACATGGAAGAGTCTCTTGTGACTCTTGCATCCTGGCAAATTTAGCAGTCCATCAACATTACAAAGATAGATAATCTTGAGTTTTAGATCTTTTCAAATTATCTGTTCAGGGATGTAATGACATTCTGGCGGGACCTGAATCTTGGTTTTCTCACTCAGAAGTAGGGAATGTACCACGGCACCTCAAGAACCCTTAGCTATTAACTATTCAGTTTTCTAATCAACCTGTTCTGGGATGTTATTGCACACTTCCTGAGTGAGTTGGACTTAAACTGAGGCCTTCTGGCCCCAAGATAGGGACACTACATTTGTTCTACAGGAGCACCTGATCCTTCTTTCAATGTTGAGTCTAAGCTTGTCGAAGTAGAGGGTAGACACCAGTGCGTGTTAACAAGAGGCAGTTGTCTTATATAACAAGAGGCAGTTTATTGCATGATAGCAATAACTACAAGTTACATTGATTAGCTAAGCATTAGTACTTAAGACCATCAGGAGACAAAGATGACTCCTCCATCTCCTCTGGGGCTTCATGCTAGACTGCCTAATTCTCTACCCAAAGACCATGTAATGTAATCAGATTTTGTGGAGCTTAATGAAACTTAAACATGAACTTTTTTCAGAACCAATATATGACAGATGAGAATGAGTTTTCCTGAAAATCCATGTTAATGCATGTACGGTGACCTGGCTACAAATGCAGCCAAATCAATTCGGATCAGGAATGGTCATACAAGCTATATGCTTCCAATAGGCTAGGGATGCGCCTGATAATACCCTCTCCCCGCTTCAAAAAGAATCAGAAGTTCAGACAATGTATTCTGGGCTGGAGGGAATAGAATTTTGAATTCTACTTTGTCAGAACAAAAAATGTTCCATTAAAAAGGAATAGCTCCAAACCTCAACCAAAAATGTTGACAAATTTTTATCATTCAGACCAATCATGCCACCAAATTAAGGGAAGTATCTACTTCCAATGGATCAATTATGTTTTTAGTTCATACACATGGGCGGCACGGTGGCACAGTGGTTAGCACTGCTGCCTCACAGCGCCAGAGACCTGAGTTCAATTCCCGCCTCAGGCGACTGACTGTGTGGAGTTTGCATGTTCTCCCTGTGTCTGCGTGGGTTTCCTCCGGGTGCTCCGGTTTCCTCACACAGTCCAAAGATGTGCAGGTCAGGTGAATTGGCTATGCTAAATTGCCCGTAGTGTTAGGTAAGGGGTAAATGTAGGGGTATGGGTGGGTTGCGCTTCGGCAGGGCGGTGTGGACTTGTTGGGCCGAAGGGCCTGTTTCCACACTGTAAGTAATCTAATCTAATCTAATCTAAACATACTAGTAATGAAGCTACACAAGTATCAGGAATCACTTTCTTAATGTTATTATCCTAAACTATTAAAATGAAAACTGAAATTATAACTTTAATAGATTGTAAGCAGCAAATTACATAAATTACTTGCTGCTTTGTTCTTCTCTTCTGATCTGTTAGCTTTGAGCATAATAGATCAGAATTTAATATCCATCCTACTTTCCCCTCCCCCATCTACATGGGTGCTTTTGGAGTTGAAATCCGATATGATAAGAACATTAATAACTAAGAGCATGACTTTAAGAGAATTTTTCTGATGAAGAGTCATCAGACTTGAAATATTAACTCTGTTTTCTCTCCACAGGTGCGCCCAGACCTAATGAGTTTCTTCAGTAATTTCTGTTTTTGTTCCACCTTATTCATCTGTTTTGTGGGGCTTCATAATCCAGGGATGAAAGGCTTGCTTTATGAGGAGGGACTGAGCAGTTGAGGCCTGTACTCATTGGAGTTTAGAAGGATGAAAAAGAGGGTCAAATTGAGGTATATAAGAGACAAAAAGAGATTGATAAAGTAGACATGGAGTGGACGCTTCCCTTTGTGGGGCAATCTAGAATGAGAAAACATACTTTTAGGCTAAGGGATGACAGATTTAAAACAAAGTTAAGGAGGAATTCCATCTCTCAGATGATCATGAATCTGTGGAATTCATTACCCTAGAGTGTGGTGGACATAGGGACAGTGAAGTAATTTAAGGAGGAGTTAAGAAGATTTTTAACTAGGAATTTTTAGATTATATTCCCTACAGTGTGGAAACTGGCTTTTCGGCCCAACATGTCCACACCAACCCTCTGAAGCATAACCCACCCAGGCCCATTTCCCTCTGAATAATGCACCTAACACTGTGGGCAATTTAGCATGGCCAATTCACTTAACCTGCACATCTTTGGACTGTGGGAGGAAACTGGAGGAAACCCACGCAGACACAGGGAGAATGTGCAAACTCCACACAGTCACCCAAGGCTGGAATTGCACCCAGATCCCTGGTGCTGTGAGGCTGCAGTGCTAACCACTGAGCCACCGTGCCACCCCTAAAGGATTATGGGGAACAAGCAGGAAAGTGGAATGGAAGTTGAGATGTGATACGCCATGATTGTATTAAATGGCAGAGCATTATCAAGAGGCTGAATTGCCCACTCCTTATTATAATCATTCTGTTCTTATTTCAGAACCCCCTTGCACTGCTGGCCAAAACTTTAACATTGTGATTGTATTCCTTGTACGTTCAATTAATAGAAACTGTTTTTCTTAATTTCCCTTGTCGAAAATATGCACCTTCATCAAACATCTCCTCAATACTCTTTACTTCAAGCAGAAGAACCCTAGCTAAGACCCTTCAACAGTGGAACCATTTTACCTTTTTTCCAAATGATACAAGCTATTCTCCTCATTCTAACTGATTACTTCATTTTCGTTAACATCTAATTTAGTGAGGACATCTATTTAGAAACAAATGGTATTTGATTGTATAAATCTGGTGCAATTTTAGACCCTATTATTTTAGTCAATCAAACAATGAATTGCATCATAAACTTAATCAGAGGACAAGATCAAAGATAGGAGCAGGAGCAGGGCTTTCGACCCCTTAAACTTGCTCCGCCATTTAGTATGATCATGGCTGAATTTTTAGTGCAATACCCCAATCCTGCTCGGGTGATAGTTTTTGTTATCCATGTCCAAAAATGTTGGTATATTTGTAGGTAGTTTCAAGAAGAAAACTATGGCCAGATGAGTAGCTCCATGCACTGGCAAAGGATTAACAGGACTAATGGTATCAATGTTGAGAACATTTAAATGGATTTTATAACCAGTCAGTGACAAAATACTGTATTTTACAGAGAAGACAGACTTATCAAAATAAGTTTGGAGGTGATTGTAGCTTTGGCCTGTATGATTGCAAACGTATAGGTTATCAGCCTTTCCCATATAATAACAACTTGCCTTCAAATGGCACCTTTAACATAACAAAACATTCTATATTACTTCACAGAAGTTTTTTGAAAGAAAATTTGCCAATTAGTTGCATGAGGGAATTTCAGGGCAGGTAACTAAAGGAGTATCTTAATGAGAAATAAAACTTGAAGGTAAAGCATTTTATAAGAGATTTTCAAATTTAGTGTCTTAGCAGCTGAATGCATGCAAACAATAGTAGAACAATTAGATACAGAATGCTCAAGAAGCCAAAAGCTAGCTTACAGGATTGTGAATTCAGACAAGATGACAGAGATTTAGGTATGAGTGCGTGAGAGATTGTATGCAAAAATTGGAATATAGCACCATGTTATTTCTGAAAGAGAAATCAATGAGTACAGTGGTGTTGGATGAATCAGACTTGGTGCCAATTTGGTGATGGAAAGTAATATATTGGCTGACCTCAAATTTATAAAGGATAGAATGTGGGAGGCTGGCCAGGAGAGCATTGGAATAGTCAGACAGGGGAATAACAATGGTGCAGAAAACAAACAGCAAACAAACTGATGAAGGGTTGGGTTAGATATTGGGCTGATATAACAGAAGTGAACATAGGCAGTGGGTCGGTGATATAGCAATGTAGTGGAAAGCTTATCTTGGAGTTAAATAGTTAAATTTTCAACTGATCTCGTCCCACCTCAGATTGTCATCAAAAAGAGGAGTGGAATAATTGGCTCAGAGTGGACTTTATGGATGAAGTCAATGTTTTCGGTCTTTTCAATATTTAGTTGGGCGAAATTTCTGATCATTTAGCATTGAATATGTGTCTGGAATGTCAATACAGTAGAGGTGTTGACAGCTACAAAGGACTATAATCAGTAAAGATGGAATTTGGCATAGTTTTTAGATATTGTCACCAAGGGGCAGCATATAAATGAGAAATAAGAAGGGACCAAAGATAGATGCAAAGAGGATACCAGAGATTGAGGAACCAGAGATAAGGCATTGGAGAGATAAGGATGGAGTCAGTGATTGTAGTTCCACCCAGCTGTACAACGGTGTAGTGGCACGGAAGCAGTATGAACTTGGGATCTGTTTCAGAGGTCAGGCAATGGTCCAAATCAAATTGAAAAATGCAAGCATTGATGTTTGAACAAAAGAAAACGAATTTGTGATTCAACAATACTTTCAAGGATGTTGGAGGGGAAAGAGAGGTATGAACATGAGGAAATAGTTCGTAAAAGCAATGATGTTGCACAATTATATTTTAATGAGAAGGTTGATAATGGCTCATTCGAAAAAGTGGGAAACCTTTAAAGAGAAAATCAGATAATACAAGGAGCTAAAAATGAAAATTGGATCTTCAGCAATACAGTGGGACTGAATCAGAAGAAAAATGTGAATGGGAGAGAAAGTAGGGAAAGTTGCAAATTCAGGGACAGGGCACATTTGAGATTTCACGTTCAATTCCAAACCTCTCCCAAGCAATTGTCTGAGACTAAACCACACTGTGGCAACCTTGCTGTCATTATTTTTACCTCAAGATGAGCTCTCAATCACATATTTATGGCACTACTGAGGCCAATTAATTCTCCAGGTAGAACACTGTGCAGTACGGATCCTGACTGAGTACTCCTCCAACTGAAAGCTTAGTTCATGCTTGTTACCTTCAGACCTGATGATTCTAATGCACTCTTGGCTGGATTCCCACATTCTACCCACTGTAAAATTTACGCCATTCAAATCTCAGTTACGCATATCCTAACATGTATAAAATCTGATTTGTTCATCACCACTGTGTTTAGAGAATTATATAAGGTCAGAGGCTAGGACATCTGTGGCAAGTTAACTGACCTTCTTTCTCCTCAGTACCTACTCACCATCTACAAGACCATAACTGATAGAATACGCTGTTTCTGCTTGGATGAGAGCAGCTCCAACAACACTTAAGAAGCTTGAGACCATCCAGGACAAAGCAAATGGCTTGACTGACACCCTAACCACCACCTTTAAAATTCATTCCCTTCGCCACCAACACACTTTAGCAAGAAAATGTACCATCAACAAACTGAACTAAATAACTCACCAAAGCTGGTCTGAAAGCACTTTCCAAACTCTACCATCTCGGAGGACAAGGGCAGCAGAGGCTTGAGAACACTGCTACCTTCAAGTTCTCCACCTAGATGTTCAATCCCAAATTATTTTATTAAATATATAGGGCTGCTTCTTACCATAATTTGGAAAAGTGTCACTTCTGTCAGGTTTCATGGCGGGTTTTTCTCCAAAAAGCTGAACAAGTTTTCTTGCACGGTTGTCCCAAACGTGCCTCATTAACTTACCTACCACACCTTTTATGAGGCCCCTCTCATCTGATGCTAGCCTGGTTCTTCCACTCAAAGTAGTTAGAAGTACTCGCTACATCTAGCATATTAGGGTCCCTGGTGCCAGCACCAATTTTAAAGGCCATTGTGTGCTAAATCAACTGCTGGCAGTCTGAAGCTGTCCTGCAGAGTTTGTGACAGTTGCTCCCTGACATGGCAGATAAAAAGAAATTGGTGCCCCTCTTTGAGCACAAGGACTTCAAGGTCCGATGGATGAGATGGTGTGGAGGAAGGCTGCCCTCTTCTTGGACCATTAGAACTTGCCAGCCTCATCTGAAGTCACCACGCAGGTCAATATAGTCTCTGTGGATTGGAGGAACACCCAGCATTGTAAGAAAAATGCCAATGATCTTCTCTGCGCCACCAGAGTAAGCACCACCATTCTCTCTCCACTATCTCACATTCACTCCATTATACCTCCACATATTGAGGCACATGCTCTATCACTCTCATTATGGCATGCAACATCTTCCCACATTCACTGACATCCACCCAATACTCCTTTCTACAAACTCTGTCTGTCGTCTGCGCTACCTACTTACTCACCCAAGACACCTCACCACCTCAGCCCACCGACACCAGCACTAACAGCTATGCCACCAATCTTTATATCACTCAATCCCTCCCTTTCTTTCATTCCAAGGGAAAATGGTCCTTAACAGGACTGAAAGGGCAAGGATGGGTGGCCACATTCTGGACATTCAGCTCCTCATCCCAACAGGAGGGGATCTTGACCTTTGCTGGTGAAGATCAGGATTGTTCCTGTGGGGATGTGGAAACCTCCATGTTCTAACAACCAACTACAATGCATTGTTCATTGCTGTGGCAGACCCCTCTTATATTCAATGTGCATTTAATATTAATGTGCCACATCGTGTAATCTTGATCCATTATTCTCCAATCTGTCTCCTGCAGGCACCAAAGGGGTGCCCACAGTGTCCAAGGTTGAGGGCCACCCAGTAAAATATACCTTTCTCTACTTCTTAGAAAGATGGTGTGGAAGCCTCAGAGGAAACACCAATAAGTCTGCCTCCTGCACTTTCCAGCAGCTCCGAAGCTGATTCCTCGGTGGATATTTGACCAGATTAGATTTGGAAGCACTTGCTGGTGATGTCAGTGCCATGTCTCTGCACCTGGATGAGAGGGAAAATCTGCAGATTGCTTTCAATTGGAGGACTGCAGGAGACCGGGCACTTGCTCAGCCCCAGGAAGGAGAGGACCGCAAACCGAGATTTCTATACAAATGTACAAGCAGTGACAGTAGCTACAGGCTAGTTAGTCCAGTGCTCCGGACTAGCTAATGCAAATACTGCAGGACTACACAAATGCTATTTGCACCATGCTTCATCGGGCATGCAAGAGACCATGAACAGCTGCCAAAGAGAGGCAAGTCCAGCAGACTCAGAGTCTGCAGGCTATGTGCACAGACCAGCACTCCATCACTCCAGCAGTGGTGCTTAGCACTAATGGCAAGATAATGGGCAGGTGAGGGATATTGACCTCACATGGACACAGGGCAGTGCCATAAGGTAGCCAGCCAGAGGTGGCACCATATACAAATCCCCCAGAAGGCTCCTCTCATTTACACTGCCTGCCACTCTCAGGTCTGTAGGAGTTCAAACTAAGGAAGGTGCACTTGCTTCTGACCAAATCTCCAAAGTCAATGCATTCTGGTGTACAGCAAGCAGTCTCTATCCTCGCTGCAGACTACACTGTTTTTGGATGCACATTCGATGGTGTTATGTCACTGAGATCCCTACATCAACAGCCTAAAAGGCACTATTGATGAAAAAAGTAGTATTGAGAAATTAATGTGTAAATAATTTTAATGTCAATGATGATGATCTACATAATGATACCACACTGACATCAGCATGACATGATTGAGATTTGAAGAAGAGAAGATTGGAACCTCTGGACTCAGAGAGCTGTGAACAGTACAATTAATGTTTGAGTGATAACAATGTGAGTATAAGATTCACTTTAGCATGCAGGACAGTTATTCTTAGAGAAGGACAGAGTAGAACAGCCTCAAACAGTGCAGGACAGGAACCCAAAGATCAAGTGAACCCATGATAGACAACAATGTAAGCTTAAGTCTATAGGAGTAGCATGATCTATAGATAGAGCGACAGCAGCACAAAGCAAAGCAGCAACGGTATCTATTCAAATTAATAAATACTGTGGCTACCAGAATAATTTAGATGTTAGTCATTCTGTAGAGAGTGAATCAGGTCTGTGTTCCCCAAATTAATGTTTCTGGTACATTTGGAATGCTGTAATACACCTTCCACTTTACTGAACGTGTGGAGCTGCAAAATCTCTCAAAACAAAATAATGCGCATTATTGACACTGTCATCTACCAGTTTAAACATTTGTTCATGTAGCCAATTTTGTGGCAATTAATACAACATCAGGAGGCATTTTATACTTTGGAATCATGGCCATATGGGTTAACTGTCTTAGAAACTAGATGTTCCTAGGTCATATGCAATTTCAACACGAGTCCCAAAGTTGAAAGGATAAAAGTCTAGCACACTGCGGCACTCATTTGCAACCATCCCCCAAAAGTAAAGTATGGTGTGATGGTCACAACAGACATGCTGTCTTCAAAAGAATAAAATCAATGTGGCAATGTCTGGATATTGCATTAAGATAGTCTCCTTCCCTTACTTTAGTGGTAGTGACACACTGCCACAAATTGAAAGAGCACCAGAAGCACAAAGGCAATTGCGTTGTGTCCATAAGACAAAATCATAAAAGTTTGTGTTTTTACATAAGTTGTCTAGGGCTTAACCATTAGGGAAGCACTCATGATGCATAAACAATGCATGTAATATTAAAGGTTATAGTGCATCAGTGTATTCTAATGAGGAGCTATTGCACTTATGAATCAAACACATTACCTTTAATCAGTCCTTTTTCTTGTAAAGTTTTCAGTGAAGGTCGCCTTGATATGAATTTTTTTAGTCTGCTCTTAACTCTTTTCTTCTCATTGGTGTCTGATGAGCTATGGTTCAGTCGCAGTACTGGGGATTAAGGAAGCAAACAGATGTCACATTGTTGAAGAAACTGCCAGGAAAAGTTTGCTTTACAAATTAATGTTTCATAAAGAGCAAAAAACAAATTTTTTCAAGTTATCTGGAATTTCTAACATAATATAAAAAAACTTCAAATTTCCAAAGGTTGGTTTCTACTAATAAACATATCCAAAATGGTTGTGAACACTGAGAACACCTGATCCTCATGATTCGCCTTCGACAAATATATATATATACTATAGCTCATTTCTCATCCTCAATGTTTTCCTTCTTCTGGAAGAAATGACTCTTCCAGTTTAACTCACTGCAGAAACCTGACAGAAATCCATTCTTGGGTTTCTTTACGTGTCACCATAGATGTTGGGCATCAGCAGGTTATTTGACCACAGTCAAGGCTCACACACATCTATTTTCCAGCAGTCAAAAGCAGAAACGTTGATTGAATTACATTTCCTCCCTAAGTCAGGGGTGTTATGATCAATTGAAAACTTAACTTTAATGGGAAATTCAGACTGAACTCAGCCTTCCCTGTGACACCCCTAAATTAGTAGAGTTGTTCATGGTGTCATCAGCAATTTCATAAAATGGCTTCTAAAGTAAAATGTCTGGTTTTAAATCAGATCCTATTGTAAATATAAATGTCTTGACATTATTAGTGATAATAACATAGCCTGTTAAGTCCGTCTTTAAGCACAAAGGTACTGCAATAAGCTGTTCTGTATCCATGTACTAATATTATGCAATGCAAATTCATTTTAAAACAGATGATATCCTATTTCTCTTGGCTTGCTTGAACTATAATTAAAGCCTTAGACATTAAAAAGAATGAGAAAAATTCCAATGCAACTAGGGTATTGCATCAGAATCCGGCATCTTTAAAACTGAAGATAAAACTTATGATAAACAATTATTTGACCTCAGCTGAATGAAAGCCACAATGCGTTATTGCAACAGGAAGGTTACCTGTAAACTAACAGCTTCAAAGAGTTCAGAAAGAGAAGACAACGCAAACTAGTCCTTGCCATTTTGTCACTCATGGAATTAAAAGTAATGTGGTCAAGAGAACAAGTGTCTGTTTTAAATCACAAATAGAAAATTGTTTCCATCCTACATTATTTACTTACAGTATGGTAGCTGTGAAGTAGTGACATCTAGTGATATAAAATAGCTATCACATTGATTGGTAATGGAAACAGGAATAGGTCATTCAGTCCCTCCAGCTCATTTCTCCATTTAATTATATCAAGGTTGATCTGTACCTCAAACCCATTTACCCACTATTGCTCCACATCCCTTGCTAAACATTGATTTCTCTTGTGAATGCTTCATGTAGACCAGTCTGTTCTGCTTTTAAGTGGCAACTTTCCATGACTGTTTATGTGAAGGAGTGCATTTTGATTTCACTCCTAAATGGCCTGGGTTTAATTTTAAGTGTATGTCTCTTGTTCTGGATTCACCAGATGAAATAATTTCTCTTAATCTACGTTATTAAATCTGATTAGCCTTTTTAGCACATTATTTAAATTACCCTCAAACATCTATATTCAGGAAAATAAAACCAATGTTTATACCAATGGAATCATAATGCACTTCTTTTACATCACTATCCACTTGGTGAATCTATTCTACACTTTCTACATAGATTCTTCGAGAGAAGCAATAATCAGAACTGAATACATTATTCAAGGTGGGCATCTGACCAAGGCTGTTTGTGACTGAAGCATGATATCCTTACCTTCATTTTCTAGTTCCCTTAGATAAAAGGTAATTTTCCAACCATTTGTATTGCTTGGTCTTTGTCTATTTCCACTAACTCATTGTGATATACATACATGGACAATTTATTTGCTTTTCCATGTTTCCTAGTTTCTCATCATTTTGCTTATTATGCCTCCCAACTGCATATTTTGAAATGCAACTCTTTATTTGTTGTTTAATCGTTACCTTCAAATCTATTTAAACAATATCTGGTTAATCAAGTATTCCCTAAGAGTTTTAATGCAAAATTTAATGTGACATCAGATAGCTAAGATAGACAAAGATAACCAACATTCTCACATACTGTGCCCTTATTTAATTACAATTGTCCAAAAGATTTTTTTTCACTCAAAATAAGAGTTTTAATACTCAATTGAATGTGACATCAAATAGCTAAGAAAGACAAGGGATAACCAACATTTTCACACACTGCCCTTATTCAATGACAATCATTCAGAATATATTTTGACTGGTTCAAAACTGTATCAAATTGCATGATTTCACAGCTTGACTTGCCCTCAGAACCTATTGATATTTAAGCATAGCTATGAGGAATTCTGAAGAATCACAGGCAACCAGATTAGTTGTTTGCAAAGGTGTGAACTTCTCAGTAAGTTATAGCAACAAACTCAAATAACCTATGTTACAACCAGTTCCTGGGTGAGCTTCCCTAATTTCGCACAGTTTCAGATGGGATATAGTAGGCGGTGAAGAAGCAAATGGCATATTGGCCTTCATAGTGAGAGGATTCAAGTACAGGCCCAGGGATGTCTTGCTGCAATTATACCGGGCCTTGATGAGACCACCTTGGGAGTGTTGTGTTCAGTTTTCATCTCCTTATCTGATGAAGGATGTCTCGGATATGAAAGGAGTGCAACAGAGTTTACCAGACTGATTCCTGGGATGGAAAGACAAATGTATTAGCAGAGTTTGGATTGGCTAAGATTATATGCATAGGAGTTTTGAAGAATGAGGGGATGATCTCATAGAACCCTATTAAATTCTCGGAGGACTTGGCAGCGTAAATGCAGAAATGATGCTCCTGATGACAGTGGAGACTAGAACCAGAGGTCACAGCTGAAGTAGTTCATTTAGGACTGAGATGGGGAGAAATTTCCTCACCCAGAGAATGGTGCACATGTGGAATTCTTTGCCACAGAAAATGGTGAAGGCCAAAATATGTAATGTTTTCAAGAATGGGTTAGATGTAGTTTTTGGGGCTAAGGGATCAAAGAGTATGAGGATAATGTGGGAACAGATTGCTATAATCCAACTGAATGATGGGACAGGCTTAAAGGACTGAATGGGCTACTCTTTTCCTATTTTCTTTGTTTCCATGTTCCTATACCTAAAATTGTCAAGCTCACAGGTGAGGACATTTAAACCAGTTCCTCTTCTTTATTCACTGAACCCCTCAGTTGATCGCAACAAAGTTCATTTAAAACGGTTCCCCTTCCTTTGATGTTCTCAAGTAACGATCACCCCCGACAACATCAGACCACCAAGATGTTCAAACCCAGGTGACAGTAATTTTTTTTATTGCCATGGGAGGGAAGGGAAGGGTTGATGGCGGAAGTGCGGGAGATGGATTGAACGTGGCTGAGGGCCCTGTTCACCACGGTAACATGGGACTGTGGTTGAGGAGAAAGGTGGATCTTTCTCAGGCTCCTTTACAGAAAGTGGAACAGATGTGATGGAGACGGAGAATGGATTGGGAGAATTGGATGGAATCCTTCCAGGAAGCAGGGTGTGAGGGTGTATAATCTCTCTCTCTCTGTCCAGACTTTGGGAGCTGCTGAGTTTACAGCGTGCCAGCCTGTCCCCAGAAAAGGAAATACAGAAATGAAAATACAACACTTCCATGGGCAATATACAATAATCTTATCTTGCAGCATTGTCAATAATCAGAAAAGCTGGGAGGTCTTCATATAGATTTTTTGCAGATATTTTCAGACCAGACTGTTCAGAGATTTTACGACACCACTCTGGAGCAGGTGGGAGTAATCCTAGATCTCGAGGCTTAGACGTCAGGACACTACCACTGTTGCACAAGAACCCTCAGGATTGGAGTCATGGTGTACAAATGTCACCTTGCACCGATAGTGCTTCCAGGAGTCCAATGTCCATTTTTCCCTCTCTTTTGCCCTTTATATATCTGAAGAAACTCTTACAGTCTTCCTTTCTATTACTGGCTAGCTTACCCTCATATTTGATCTTCTCTCTCCTTATTTCTTTTCTTGTTGCCCTCTGTTGGTCTTTGTAAGCTTCCCAATCATCTGGTTTCCCACTGCCCTTCCCCACATTATGTGCTTTCTCTTTTGTTTTCATGCTATCCCTGACTTCCCCAGTCAGCCATGGTTGCCTCATCCTTCCTATACCATGCTTCCTTTTCCTTGGAATGAATCTTTGCTGTAACTCCTGAATTACTCCAAGAAACCTCTGCCATTGCTATTCTACTGTCTTTTGTGCTAGACTCTCTCCCAGTTAGGAGAAGAAAGTGAGGTCTGCAGATGCTGGAGATCAAAGTTGAAACTTTATTGCTGGAACAGCACAGCAGGTCAGGCAGCATCCAGGGAACAGGAGATTCGACGTTTCGGGCACAGGCCCTTCTTCAGGAATGAAGAAGGGCCTGTGCCCGAAACGTCGAATCTCCTGTTCCCTGGATGCTGCCTGACCTGCTGTGCTGTTCCAGCAATAAAGTTTCAACTTCTCTCTCCCAGTTAGTTCTCTCCAGCTCCTCCCCCATACCTCTGTAGTTGCAGTTATTCAGCTGTAATACTATTACCTCTGATGCTATTTTCTCCCTCTCAAATTGCAGAGTTAATTATATCATATTATGATCACTGCCTCATAAGGGTTCCTTCACCTTAAGCTCCTTCATCAAGTCTGCCTCATTGCACAACACTAAAAAGAATCCCTTCCCCTTGTGTTCTCAAGCAATGACCACCCCCTACTACATCAGACCACCAAGATGTTCAAACCCAGGTGGGCAGTAATTTTTTAACTCCTGGTTTTGTATATCACTGGAAGGGTGGAAAAAAAAACAAAGTTGTCTGCAGGAGATGGTTTACTGCTGCAGCCTCTCATGACCTCTCTTTCTTTTTAGTCTTTCTGTTTGAGGTTTACCTGACCCTGTACAGATGGAACACTCCATGGGACAAAAAAAGGAATCTGCCCCGTAGTCACTGAATTTATATCCACTGCCAAATTTTCACTGTGGCAATCCTCTTCTTAAAAGTGCAATTTGGAATTAGAAGTTTTATATGTCCATAAGTAGCTTTGAAATCTGATTTGTTATCATTGCATTGCAGCTTTTTGTAAGCCTCAGCTCAGGGAGAAGATTCAAAAACAATGCACACCATGGACTGTTATGTTTTGGTATTAAATATGGAAAATGCTCATTTGAAATCTATGCTTGACAATGAATAATGTAACATAATCTTCCTTTAAAAATGGGCGCAATACAGATTTTAATTATTAATTGATTTTTTAAGGCCAAATGCCAATGACAAAAATTATGTGGTAATTTTTTTTACTGCTTTATTTTACCAAACTTAACTCTCATTCAATTGTCTTTTGATTCATTTACAAGTATCGCATATTACAACTTATTTCAGGAAGCAAGGTTTTACGGTCAAGGTGTGAATCACTATAAATATTTTGTGGTTCTGTCAAAATTTGTGTAGCCAGTAATTTTGTCTGAATTACTCCACACAGAAAAACAATTCTGAAGAATACAAACTGCCCACATCCTATGAAATGGTTGAAATGCTGCATGGCTTTACAAATACTCCTGCCAAAGGGATCAATCCTTTCAAAATTGGAATCTTGCTACTTTTGCTGTACTAATTTAATTTCTTTTTTTCATAAAGATGAAAGTGACAGCCAGTTCATGGACTCCAGCTGATCACATGTAGTAAGACCATATAATCATAGCAAAAACATTTTTCAGAAATATGGTACCATGCATGTGGTCTGGTATGCCATATGTATATTTTTTTTGGTTAAAACTTCTGTAATTCCTAAGGCAATAGAGGCCTCCTGCTCATCTTCCTCCATTTGGAATCCCTCCTCCTGTGTAGATAAATCTCCTCCTTTAGCATAAAGATAAGTGAAGTATGTCTAGAAAGATCTACATAAAGCATTTCTGGTCATCCCAACTTTGTTTTGATGCATATACTGGACTCGTCTTCAGATACTGCAGTGACATTTTTACAGATGTTTCTCATGAGGTGGGCCAATAATAGGGAAGGCAGATTTTGCCCAGTTAAATATCACTTTTAGTACCTGACTGTACCCTAAGACCTGCATTATTTAGGTCTGATTTGACACCAAATATAGGACAATTGTGCAAGAACTTAAACATGAGATCAGTGGGACAAAGTGTAACTTTATTATCCTACCATTATAAAAATGCATGAAGTGAAATAAAAATCTCTTGGAAAGGACAGCTATGGTCAGACCAACTAGAACCTTTCTAATTAAAGGCATACTGGAATTCAAGTGACCATTGAGGTATTGACAATCGGTCTTAACTTTTAACGGTAGAAGAATTACACTTCTAACAGCACAAAAATGGCCCATTACAAATACCAAAAATCGATTAAAAACCAACATGCTATTTAGACACAACCAAATATCATGTCACATGCCAATAGTCCAGGTCAAACAAATAATCTCGTGCTGCTACATTATGGCAGTGTAATAGTGGGATTTTCTAATAAACAGAATGCTGCTGTAGGTCTAAATGGACACTGTGACTACTATACAATTGAACAATGTTGTGTGTGAATTGCATTGTTAAATGCAATGTCAGATATGTTGGATGTATGTTGCAATGATTGGCTGATTGAATAAAACATTAGACCTCACTTTCCTCCAGACCTCAATCAGCCAGCACTTGCAAAACCCAAAACAAAATGTCTATTGTTAGATGTTATTAAGCATCTGAAGACCCACAAATATATACCCTTTTGGATGACAATCATATATGATCCGAGAGGTCACTAATTATTATTATTAATAAATAATACTTGTTGAATAATCACAAGTGTGTTGATAGCCACACTAACAACTAATTCAAGATAATCAGTTAGGCTCATACAATGGCTCACTTTGGAGACATGATGGTGTAATGTTGTATTATTACTGAATGACTCATGCAGAAATACTGGAATACTCTAAGGCCCCAGGTTCTAATCCCAACACAGCAGTTGGTTGAACTTGACCCATATTCAAGGAGAACCAGGACAATATCCAGGCTTTGGCTGACATGTGGCAATTAGCATTCATGTCACACAAGTGCTAGGCAATGACCATCTCCAACAAGAGAGAACCTTTGGCCCCATATTCAGGGCATTACCACTACTGAATTTCTCACTATCAACACCATGGGGCCAACTATTGACCAGAAACTGAACTGGACCAACTATAAAAATATTATGGTTGCAAGACCAAGTCAGACACTCTGAATTCTTCAGTGACTAACTTACATCCTAACTCCCCAGTTGTCAGCCCACCATCTAAAAAGCACAAGCCAGGAATGAAATGAAATACTCCCTGCACTCCTGGATAAGTGCAGCTCCATCTCTGGTAAAGAGGCTTGGCATCATGGGAACACTGGATGCGACAGATCAAATGTGGAAAGAGCAGAGGAAGGTAAGGCAGAAACACAGTAACATGGAAAATGAGGATCAAAGAATGATAGTACAGGAAAAGGGGAGGACAGAAAAAAAAGGTAGGAATATACCGACAATTAACTAAATATTACAGACATGAAAACACAAAATTCAAAGTTCTGCATCTGAATTGTGTAGTAATCTTAACAAAGTAAACAAATTGCTAGTATTTATTTAGTTAAATGTATATTATCTGATTGACATTTCAGAGCCATACGTTCAGGATGTCAAGGGATTAAGTCCTGAATACATTTACAATGACATGTCACAAATCTGAATTACTGTGGGTGTTTTTAACTCCAAAATGTGTCTTTAAAAGGGGACTGCTAAAGCTACAAAATAACTGTGGGTGGAATTTCAATGGCTAGCTATCGAAATTTTGTGTAAAACTGATGGAATGTAACACATAAAATAGCAAAGAACTTCGGTGACAGACAGACTGAGGGAGAGTGTCACCATTTGCAGACTTTGTTTAAATGGTTCCCCTTTCCAGGAATGTGTTTAAAAGAAAGATTCATCACTCATCTGTGTGCTTTCTAAGGCGATAGACTAGGGTGTAGCTAGTATGCTGCAGAAACCATAATTTGAGAACAGCTGGTAAGTCGCCCTGCACTACAGGTAAAGAAAGAAATTCTTTCCCATTCTGAATACACCACATCATTTAAAATCAGGACAAAAGAAGTTCAATTAAGCTACAAAATCAAAACATTTCAAAACATTCTTATTCAACTCTCAACATCAATGTTACTGGTATAACCTAAAAATGGCCGCAACAACTTACTTGTTCTTCATGAACAATTCAGAGATTTTTTGCATTTTAAAAACAACTTTTATCTTTTGGGACACATCTCTTATTTATAATTTGTGAATTTGTGTTTTATTATTATTTCTTTACATGAGTTGATAAACTTTTCACTAATTCAATGAAGTCTGACTAATTTGGCTCCATTTTCAAGGATGTGTTCAATTGGTCTATGAAAATAAGTATCCAGAGAAGGGATCTTGTTAAAATTAACCTCATTGCAATCAACTGAGAGGGTGAGTAAATAAAAAAAGGGGAGGTGATTCATTTTTCTTCACCTGGGATCTTAGTAGTTAGGGATATTCCCTCTGGAAATGTAACGATTTATTAAGGAAGATGGCATTTGTAAGTTTGGTCTGATAAGTACAATATGAAATTTTCATATCATATTGCTTTTTTGTAATAATATTCAAGTTATAATCTTGCATTTGTTAGTTTTTTTTTGAGCCATACAACATTGGATGGATACAACAAAATAGGTATGCACACAAATAATTGTTTCTGTTCAGAACCAATGAAAGCTGATTAAATAATTGGATTTCAATTAGTTCATGATGCAGTTAAAACGACTATCATGTTATCACAATATAAAGAGCAGGCCAACCAAAATGATCCAACATATCATCAGCTAAAGGAAAAAATATTTATGATTGTTCATTTACACAATTTCTTAAGCAATTACTTCCAATGTATTATGAGCAACAAAAGGGAGTTTGAAGAAATGTCTATTAACCATCCTCAGTAATGGGTACAAGGTCTATTGACAGTGGATGTCAGAGTAAAGTGCTATTGATTGCCACTCTTCATGAGTATGACAAAATCTATTAATCTGAAGAGTAGAAATAATGTCTGCACTTTTCTGAAGTATCGTGTCATTGTCTGCCTTGACATGGCAAACTGACTAAATGTTGTAATGACTGAGCTTGGGAAAGGTAAGAACACTTACCAGAGTTAAGGAGAACAAAATTCTCCACACATAATGCAGGCACCGTGGTGAATGCTACTGCCTGCCTGTTTGAGCAGAGTCCAGTGTATTTTCATAGACTGTACAATAATTTATGACAAAGGCAATGCTGAGCTTTCTACCGCAGCATAGCAAAAATAATTTACTTTCCATCATTTAACATTTCTGAAAATAATATTCTGCCGCTTCTCAAGATTATACTTTTCAAAGAATTAAAACCAGATGAGAAAAAAAGTAATGTATCATTTTATTTGTACAAGAAAAAAAAACTGTCATCTAAACAAGGTGGAGATAAATGTTTCCCAAAGAATGCATTATTAAAAGGCTTAGTTGCATTCACGGTTTTCCCAGAAAAAAAAACTAACAGCAACTTATAGGATAAACTGATGGGGTGGTTAAACTCCTGGTTCATAACCTGGGTTTGTTCATGTTCCTACTGTATAGATAACAGATACGAGAAAGTCCACCCTTTCCCAGCTAAAGCACATTATTTAAAGTTAGGAGGTCAGAAGAAAAGGATATCTGAATTTTGTAATGTTGTACCAAGTGATACAACATTCTGATGAAAACATCTGTGCTTGCTAAATTTCAAGATGAGCACTTGAAATAAACTACCAAATGCCAATCATACTACCTTTCTGTACACTCGACTGAAAGGAGATTAATCAAACTGAAAGCAACATTATCTCTGTTTATTTGTGTAATCTGTCTAGACTAATCCACGATTATACAAAAATGTCACTGAACAAGAGGATATCCCTTGAATATCTGCCTCTTTTCAGAGCACATTCTTTGTAACCAGTGAAAAAGTTCAGCTTCAAGTATCGCAGTGGCTAAAATTCACCCTGCGTGTGAACTAAAATGACAATATTTATCATCCATGCAAATTTTTAATTATTTATGAACACTGATAAACCAAATAGAAAGTTTATTACTGTGACTATAACTTGTGTAATTCATAAAACTTTGCTTATGTTGTCATTTAATGATTTTGCTCCTATGAGCAGGATCTAATGGCACAGTTATGAATTTCATTTGAGCAATTGGTTTGAATGCAAATACCAATTGCAGAACAGCAAGACCTGTTATTTTATAAATCAACACGTTTTGATGGTATTGAGCATTTCAAGTTCACAAAAATCTACAGTTTTATGAAGTACATTTATAATATATTCTATTACATATCCCCATAATGAAAGAAGTAGAAGTTTCAATTACTTTATCATCTTTCCCAACTTCAGGATATTCTAAATGCTTTGCAGCCTAAAGGTGCTTTTTAAAAGTACAATTGCCATTGTAAATGTGATAAAATGTGGCAAACAGGTTGTGCATAACACAGTACTGAATTGAATGATATATTGTCACTTGTATTTTACAGTGAATAATACAGTAAAATACAATGAAAAGCCACAATCTGGCAGCATTTTCAATATTAAAAGAATAAAAAGAATGAAAAGATAACATTGAAAGAGAATCTGTGTTTGTTCTACCACGTTGCCATGATTCTTGTGCCCTGAGCCAGCTCACCAATGACACCTGTACCTCCACCCCTTCTCAACTGTCTCACTGCCACCACTCTTCAGGGACCATCTCTTCACCCCTTGGCCCACCTTGCTGACATGGCTGCCAATGCCAGCTCTCGAGCTGAGTCCACACTAGCCCTGCAACCAGGAGTCTCCAGCTCCGCTGCCATCTCTGCCATGCCGATAACCTGGAGTCCCTGCTCCAGGCCTATCACAACTGCAACCAGGGATCCCTGGCTCCGCTGCTGCCTTGATGACGCCAGGAGTCCCCGGTCCAGGTATATCATGCAGCCAATGCTGCCTCTCCCACACTGGAGTCCCCGCTTGGGGCCTACTGCAACCAGGATTCCCTGGCTCTGCTGCCAAGCCAGGCCATTCCCTTGCCAAGAGTCTGGCTCTGGCTGTCCTCCTCTAAGATGTCACCTTCTCCAAGAGGAAGAGAATGAGGAAACAAAAGAAAAGGAAAGAAGACAAGGATAAGGAAGAAGGAAGGAACTAGCTGGTCTGGAGCAGTCAGGCTCAGGAGACTGACACTGCCGACCTTGTCGGTGCCACCATCTTATTCACGATCACAGATAAATGTTAGGGCATGAAGGAAAACCTCATTAGTTGCCTTAAAAATGTACTTTAGTATGTTTATGCCCAAATTTGATTGCAGATGAGGCCTCAGTTCAATATCACATTTAAAAGACAGAACCTCCATAAGTGCAACACTTCTACAGTTCTTTGCTAATGTGTCCATTCTGGATTTCTGGGGCTTGAACCTACAACTTTTTAACATTGAGATGTGTTTGTAATTAAATAAGCACAAATGAATCATCCTCAGATTGGGAAACTGATGAGTTTGGGAAACTGATGAGTTTGGGAAACTGATGAGTTTGGGCACAATAGTCTGCCGATTGAGGTTAAAATTACTCTAAGTTTACCACTGACATTTAAACAGACCAAATAGAACTGGGATATTAGACATAATACCATAAAATAAAAGATTAAAATTAGGCCATTCAGCTAAGTCTTCTCCACCATTCGATCATGGTCGCAATGTTTCTCAACCCCATTCTCTTGCCTTCTCTTCATAATCCTTGATCTCCCTATCGAGCCCATCTATGTCTGTCTTAAGTACACTCATTAACTTGACCTCCGAGGCGTTATGTGGATATATAACATTGCCAAACATGCTTACCTTCACAATATTCTACAAGTTCAGCTGTTGCCTTGTGACTTCAGAAAGACTGATGACTTTGTTTTCTTTTTGGTTGGAGCCACCACCAGGACCTCAAGCGAGAGCTAACTTCAGTCCTGTCAGCAGCTCAGCCCAGGGGCAGCATCTAGTCAGGAATGGCCAATTCACAGGTCATCATTATCCAATTAAGAGCACAGCATGCCCTGAAGGATTATCAACCCAATTGGTGGGCCAGCATTTCCACAGTCTCAACATCATAACCATAGTATTGGCCAGGATGAGGCTGCATTACCAGGGAGAAGATGCTGGAGAAGTACTCTCCAGCACATGGAAGCTCCTTGATGATGTCTTGACTAAACAGGCAGGTGTGAGGGGTATGTTAGATAGTGGGCTGAAATGGAGCAGCATTTGGAGTTTTGGAGTGCTGGTACAGCCATTGTCCTCTCCATGGGACACAGAAGGAGTACTCTATAATCTCTCATCTCAAGTCCTCTGAAAGGCTGGCAGAGTTTCTCTGGTGATCTCCTAAAGCAGCATTTTGTCCACTCAACATGGGCAAGTGCCCACAAGGTAATTGAGTGGAATTGAGTGGGCGGCACGGTGGCACAGTGGTTAGCACTGTTGCCTCGCAGCGCCAGAGACCCGGGTTCAATTCCCGCCTCAGGTGACTGACTGTGTGGAGTTTGCACATTCTCCCTGTGTCTGCGTGGGTTTCCTCCCACAGGTGCTCCGGTTTCCTCCCACAGTCCAAAAGATGTGCAGGGTCAGGTGAATTGGCCATGCTAAATTGCCCGTAGTGTTAGGTAAGGGGTAAATGTGGGGGTATGGGTGGGTTCGCTTCGGCGGGTCGGTGTGGACTTGTTGGGCCGAAGGGCCTGTTTCCACACTGTAATGTAATGTAATGTAATAATTGGGTCATTAAGTGATTTAGTTGTCCATCTGAAGGGTGGGTATGCACATAGGATTCCAGCCACAGACATTTTGCCAATGCAGCGGCAAGTTGTTGAGATTCTTCGCAATACCTTTCTATTTTTTCATCCCTTCCATTTCCTATCCTATCTCCAATGGGCTGTTACAATTCAGCCCAAAGTGTCAATCCATTTGGGAGAATGCAGGAGAAACAAGAAAAAAATGAACACTAGGCAGTTTTCTGAAAAAAACCTTCATCAAACTGTAATGGTCCTCATTACACAATTTTTCCCAAACATGCTCATACATTTTGTCTTTATACAGTAATCTTTCATAATGAATTAAATTGCCTAATGTATACATCTATCATAAAATCTGGATGGAGGTCCAAGTGAAGTCCAGCATAAAGCATGTTATAGAATAATATGTTTCCATTGCAAAAACAATAAAAATTTTGAGAGCATATCAATGACGGCCATTTTTGTTTCATTTATGAAGATGTTGCTCCTCTTCTTGGTTTTGAAATAAAGCTAAAACAGGGACAAATAAATTATTGACGTTGGGTATTCGCAATTTTATTATTAATGATAATATTTCATTAAGGGAGCTTTGACTGCAGCATTGGGACTTACATAATTGTGGCATCCGTACTGATCTGATATTTATATCAATAGTAACAATTGTAACTCCCACTCTTTTTCACTTTGAGTGAAAACTTTTACCACAGAACTAAAGACTTAGCTGAGCAACAGTATATGAACATATTTACTCGACTTAAAATAATATTTGTACAATCTTAATATGCCATAATTATTTTTATAAATCTTACCAATACAGACTATGAAATTTCTGACAAAAGTTCACTGGATTGAAAGGTTAATTCTGTTTTCGTCTCCATGGATGTTGCCAGATCTGCTAAGTTTCTCCAGCACTTTCTGTTTTTGCTATGAAATTCATAATCTGGTTGTTCAATAATAGTAACTGACTGCTTGACTTCACTTGCTCATATATATCCATTACTTAACTGAAGTAAAATAGACATAAATCTGTCATGGAAACAACAAAGTCCCATTTTCATGCTGTAGACTAAAAAAAAGTTGACAGTATTATTACATGTGTGTGTGCTGTGAAGATCTTTAACTTTGAAGTACTGCAGTAAGGAAAGAACTATGTGTTTTCAGAAAGGTCAAACTGTGAACCAAGGTGTTATTGCTTTGTCAATTTTAAATGAACTCTGGAAAGCTACATCATCAGGACTGTCACGATCTGATGAAGAGGGGGTTTATAGAAGAATGCCTTGCTGATGGTGATCCTGATTTACCCTGTGTGGTTAAAGAAAACAATATTCTGGAATGACACAGCTATTTAGTGTCACATCTGTAATGGGAAGAGATGTAAGTGCTTGTGATCATGATACTTGTGTCTTTCTTATGTCAATCATTTAAAGAGAATGATTTGGAGGAGCTGGTGTTGGACTAGGGTGGTCAGAGTTAAAAATCATACAACACCAGTTTATAGTCCAACAGGTTTATTTGGAGGCACTAGCTTTAGAATCGCTATTTCTTCATGAGGTGGCTTCTTCTAACCTGGTGTTGTGTGATTTTTAAATTTAAAGGGAAAACACCTGTTTGTTTGAACCATCAATTGCTTGCTATGTAATTTGCATTTATTCTATTCCATGTTGAAGTAAAAGCTACAAGATATGGAAACTTGTTGGCATTTTCTTCATTTGTGTTTCCTTCTGTAAACTTGGCAATTTTGGTTTAAACTTTTTCCTGGAGATCATCACAATGCATTAAGTCGATCTGAAGTTGAGTCTTGTTCACTGTATGTTCTTAAATACTTGACTAATTATTGCTAAACTTTCAGATTATTTCCACACAGCATTGCTATATAATTTTGCAATTATATCCTGGAAGAATCTAAACAATTTTAGTACTCTCTGTAGAGTATTTGTCAGTCTGCTGCATTTATAAACAATGTTATTAACATTTATCAGGCATGAGCCCTGAAAGACGCTCAAAAACAAGGCACTGAAGTTTTGTTTTCGTACAGCAGCTTTAGTCAGTCAACTTCTGTGATTGTTCAGTGATTGTACCTGCTGAATAGCTTGAAAGCTCCAGGTTTGATCCACATTTTGTTGACCTAGCATTTCAATGGGCAAGGAAAGTGTCACATTTGTTGTTTCATTTGGAGATGAGGAAAATCAGTCAACATTTTAGCCTTGAACAGAGCACTTGAATATGTTGAATAAGGACAGAAAATGTCTTTTTTTGCATGGATTAATGTCACACTATGAGTTTGGGTTCAAGACAGACTGGTTCAGGACAAGGCAAATTTAGGGGCGCAGGTTCAATTCCACACTTGGGTGACTGTTGGTATGGAGTTTGAACATTCTTCCTGTGACTTACTCTGATTTCTTCCCACAATCCAAAGGTGTTCAGTTGAGTGGATTGGCAATGCTAAATTGCTCAAAGAGTTAGCAACTTTTGAAATTCTCTACACCGTGGGGCTGAGGTTATTCAGTGATAAAGTATCTTCAAGGTATAGTGATTTGGATAATAAGGGAGTCAGGGATGTGAAATAGTGTGGGAAGCTAGAGAAGAGAGGGGAGATCAGTCATGAATAGACTAAATGGTGGAACTGACTTGAAAGGCCAAATGGTTTTTTTCTGCTCTATTCTTGTCCTTGGGAATTCAGATTCTGCTATGAAATGTCTGAAATGCAATAGTTCACTGATTCTGTCAAGGAATACAGCTCAATAATGGTCACTGGTATGGCACACTATGGGTATGGTTGCATATGAGTTTGCATCATGCATCTGTTAAATTATATGTCATTAACTCCTGCATGCAAACATAGGAAGAATGAAATTGGTAAGAACGAAATGTAATAAAAATCTTCTAATGTTTAAATACTGAGCTAAGATTCTGCAAACACAACAAATTTGGATTACTTATTACAGGGACAAATAAGTTGAAGAAAGTAAAATATGTTTGTTCTGATGGAACTGTATATTCTTTGAAAAGGTGACGAAGGAGGTTGATGAGGGGAAAGCGGTAGATGTGGTATATATGGATTTTAGTAAGGCGTTTGATAAGGTTCCCCATGGTAGGCTACTGCAGAAAATACGGAGATATGGCATTGAGGGTGAGTTGGAGGTTTGGATTAGAAATTGGCTGGATGGAAGAAGACAGAGGGTAGTAGTTGATGGCAAAGTTTCTTCATGGAGTGCCGTCACTAGCGGTGTTCCACAAGGATCTGTTTTGGGACCATTGCTGTTTGTCATTTTTATAAATGACCTGGAAGAGGGGTTAGAAGGTTGGGTGAGCAAGTTTGCGGATGATACGAAAGTCGGAGGAGTTGTTGACAGTGAGGAAGCATGTGGCAGGTTACAGCAGGATATAGAGAAGCTGCAGAGCTGGGCAGAAAGGTGGCAGATGGAATTCAATGTAGCTAAGTGCGAGGTGATTCACTTTGGGAAGAATAACAAAAAGATGGGGTACTGGGCTAATGGTCGGATACTTGGTAGTGTGGATGAGCAGAGGGATCTTGGTGTCCATGTACACAGATCTCTGAAAGTTGCCACCCAGGTAAATAGTGCGGTGAGGAAGGCATATGGCGTACTGGCTTTTATTGGTAGAGGAATTGAGTTCCGGAGTCCTGAGGTCATGATGCAGTTGTATAAGACTCTGGTACGGCCGCATCTGGAATATTGTGTGCAGTTTTGGTCGCCATACTATAGGAAGGATGTGGAGGCATTGGAACGGGTGCAGAGGAGGTTTACCAGGATGTTGCCTGGTATGGAAGGAAAATCGTATGAGGAAAGACTGAGGCACGGGGCTGTTTTCACTAGAGAAAAGAAGGTTTAGGGGTGACTTGATTGAGGTGTACAAGATGATTAGGGGGTTAGATAGGGTCGACAGTATGAACCTTTTCCCGCGTATTGAGTCGGGTATTACAAGGGGGCATAGCTTTAAATTAAGGGGGGGTAGATATAGGACTGATGTTAGGGGTAGGTTCTTCACTCAGCGAGTTGTTAGTTCATGGAATGCCCTGCCAGTAACAGTGGTGGACTCTCCCTCTTTATGGGCATTTAAGAGGGCATTGGATAGGTATATGGAGGATAGTGGGTTAGTGTAGTTTAGGTGGGCTTGGATCGGCGCAACATCGAGGGCCCAAGGGCCTGTACTGCGCTGTATACTTCTATGTTCTATGTTCTATTCACCCAGTTAGAAAATGAACAGTGCCTAAGATTTCAATTGCCAAGGAAATTTTTAATTTTCAGAATGCAATATTGCATGCGAGTTAATTGAAGTATTAATTATTTCCCTTGCATTATAAAACTGAATGCTGCAAAAGACAATACATACAAAATAATAAAGTGTTTCCTAATTCAATATCCTTCAAAGGTTGTTGATAAGAATGCTCCACCAATTTATGATGCAGTAATAAAGGAGTTTAGTATCATGTACTGAACAAGTTAAGAAACTACAATCATTGAATGTCATTGCAAACTGAATAGATGTTATCTTCAAGGACACAATACCTTTGGCTTAAATATAGATGACCTTTCACAATGGAAGGTATAATTGCTTTTGTACCTGTTCAGATCACTATTTTGCTCTCAATCCACAATAACACACTCAAACCTTCTACTTGTTCTTTGCATTTGTCAGATCAGCACCCTGGGCTTTTTAGACAAACCACACCATTCACTAAAATTGCTCTTTCATTAGCTGACAGGAAGCATGGATCAAATGAATGGAAATGGACAATGCATAATACTTGTACTAGCATTCTTTATTATGGGGTAGACCATTTAGGACAGAGATGAGGAGAAACTTCTTCACCCAGAGAGTGGTGGCTGTGTGGAATGCTCTGCCCCAGAGGGCAGTGGAGGCCCACTCTCTGGATTCATTTAAGAAAGGGTTGGATAGAGCTCTCAAAGATAGTGGAATCAAGGGTTATGGAGATAAGGCAGGAAGAGGATACTGATTAGGAATGATCAGCCATGATCATATTGAATGGCGGTGCAGGCTAGAAGGGCTGAATGGCCTACTCCTGTACCTATTGTCTATTGTCTTTATGAGCTGGACTTCATGTTCGTTCACTGGAGGGGCAATTACTTGCAATTTTGGCATTTGTCATCCATTTCCAGATGCCCTTGAGGCAGTGATGGTAGGTCTTCTGGTTGAATCTCTGCAATTTGAGCCAAAGGCAGAGGCTGAATAGGCCTGAGCTATTTTCCCTGGAATATCGCAGGTTGAGGGGTGATCTTATACAGAAGTTTATAAAATCATGAGTGGTGTGGACATGGTGAATTGTCTTTTCCCAGGGGAGGGGAGTCCATAGCTAGAAGGCATAGGTTTAAGGTGAGAGGGGCAACTTTTTCATGCAGAGGGTGCTGTGTGTATGAAATGAAGTGCAAGAGGAAGTGATGGAGGTGGGTAGGATTTATGAACAGGGAGGTTTTAGAGGGCTGTGGGCTAAATTCTGGCGAATAGGATTAAATTAATTTTGGATATCTGGTCTACATGGACTGTTAGACTGAAAGTTCTGTATCCATGCTGGACATCTCTATGATTCCATGATTATATATATGCGCTGTGGTTGTTCCCAACTCTGCTGTTAGCTTGGGAGTATTAGGAGTCTGAGCTAAAGATGTTTAGTTTTCATGCAGTGCTTAATTTGGCGGCACATCAATCGGTAATAGGAAAGTGTCTAGCTGAAGAAAAGTGAGTTCCAATAATAAGCTATATTGGGACTTGAATAGGCAATCTTCTTGTTGAGAATAAAGCATTAAATTGCCTCAGCCATCTTACTCTTGTATGAAGTTAATTAGAAACAAAATTACTATTTTAAGCTCATATCATCACAAATCAGGAAATATTTCCCAAGGGTTCTCTGACAAAATGTTTGCTTTAGTTATTAGTTAAGAATTCCCATAATTTAGGTGGATATTTCTTTTGTTTGTTCTCAGTATGTGCAAACAGCCATGGTATGGTTCCCACAATCTTGCCAGGCTTCTCAGCTCCTTAAATTAATTCCAGAAATATAAAGTACTTTCAACTTCTAAGCCTTTCTAAACGTCCAGGCCAATGAGGAATAAATCTTTTTTCAAATGTTTTAGATGTAAAGAAAGAAGCAAAACAAAAAGCTATTTTTCCCAGAATCACTAAATCAATGTGGTAACTAAAAATGAATTATAGTTCACCCAAAAATGCTTATGGCTCTTGAAGAACTGAGCTTTGCACCATCTCCTGAACCAAATATGGCAAGTTTCCTGAGTGGCTTTTGTTGTTTATGTAATGCTTTTTGGCATCAAGTGATTGAACATTACAAATATGAGAATGCTTGAAGATAGATTGGAATGGACTATTTTTCATGTTTAAAAGATAATAGTCCTCCTTCCATTTCTGTCTTCACAGTAATTTTTAAGGCAATAAGATGATTTCTCGTGGTGTTGAAATTGAGTATCTCAATAATTAAAACCTTTTTTGGTTAGCAAAGTCCTGATGATATGGCAAAAATCAAATAGCCAATGTGCAGGAAGTACTGGTCAACATTAACACAAATGTGAAGAAAGCAAAAATAGTTTCTGATGCTTTCAATTCAACTCTGGTTCCAAGAAGAAGTAGCTTTTAGCACAGTAAAGGCCAGCAAGCAAAAGAAAAAGCAATCAATTCTATCTCTAAAGGAGAAAACGGTGTGAGAGATAACTGGAGGCCACTAATGCTGGAATTTCCAAAACAAGAGGAGGAAATTTATTATGCTAATAAAGCTGTAGCAAAGAGAGAAGAACAATGAACTGACAAAGAGAACCCAGGAAAGGGTAAAGGGAGAAACAGTAAGCTACTCGAATGAACTGGGGTGGAAGAGAGAACAATTGAAGATGAGGAAGAAAATTGTGACACAAACGCAATGAGAAAAATGACAGCAAGAACCTTGGATTCTTTAGGTTACAAGGTTGAAATTCCAGACATGGGCTCTAGCCATCCGAAAATACAGTGACCAGAGACAGGGCAAAATAAGAGATCCACAAGCCAGTCTGGCTGTTCATATGGAAATCAAAGATCCCATGACTTATTAATACTTCCTCAATCAATGCCATCAATTTTTTTTATTACTTAATTGTCTGTGCAGGGATTTGGTTGCATGAAGTTAGTTGCCACAACAAAAAAAACAATACTAATTGCCAGTAATATATTTTAGAATTTCCTGAGGATGTGAAAGGTGCTCTGTAAATATAAGCGTAACTTTCTGACCCTGTTTTAAATCCCACTAGAATGAAAATTGAATTGCATAATTCTGAATTTCCAGGTTCTCTTTTTGATGGGGGGACGCTCAGTTGCAGAGTATTCTGAAAGTGAACACTTTTGCATAATCTTCAGCTTGTGGTTTTCATCCATGAGTATTCTGAAGGTGTGACGTGTGGGGATTCCATAATGGTCATGGTTCTGATCTTAGTCTGGTGTAGAATACACCATCAGTGCAATATAAGTAAGTGATAATCTCACAACAGGAAACAGGAAACCCCCTCACTGACCCTCACACAACTTGAACATACTGCTGGGAACTGCAGTGTGAAAATGTCAGATGCAAGCCAGCTTCTGACTCACATCTATCATGAGCATTTGCTGAATGACGAATTCTATCATTTTATAGTAAATACATCAGCACCCACATTAAACTAAAGGCAAATAGGTGAAAATTCTAATAATACTATCTATACAAGGGGATCATCTATATGGTGCATAGTTGTTCTTGTATGTTGTGTGAGGCAACAAATTAATCATATTCACTTTTCAAACAACTTTGAACTCATTTAGCTAACTCCATCTTTTTTCTTCTTCCACCTCTTTGGAAGATACCAGTTGCTTCTGGGCAATGGTTGCAATCACACCCTCAAAACTTTTACCCTGGAGCTCCACTACATGTATGAGACTAAGACTGGTAATCTATTTGACCCTGGGGATTTTACAGCTCTCACTTATCATTCCACCATCAAATGGTCAGTGGAAATTCACTGGATAATGATCAAACATAGGAATCTCTTGTGCATTTTTTTTCTTCCTTGTTCCAACATGATGAGGCCAATATTCATATCCAACTCTAGAGTAAAACTTGTTGCCTATGTGGTTCAATTATCTTCATGTCTTCCAATGAGCAAGTGAGAGGTAGTGTGGATTTCATTCACATATTATCCAGATCCAGATTATTGACCCATTCAAAATTAAAAATGTTGTGTAGTAGTGTTCCACTTCTTATGAAAAGTACTTTGTCCGTTGCCACATTATTAGAATATCTGCTTCAGTTTCAAACACCATTCCTCAAGATAACAGAAATGAACATACAGAACCCTAATCAAAAGATTTTTTTTTTGCCTTTATGAATTACTCAGATGACCCCTCAAAGAAAGTTTTATCTTAAAAACAGAGTTTTACTTTTCTTCACAGAAGTTTGTATTTAGACTCCTTGAACTTAAAGAAAGCTAAAAGTCTAAGAATTCAAATGTAGCAATAAACTACAGAAACATTTTTAAAATCAAAATATATTTAAAGAGAAACTACATTAAATAAAATCTCTCATTCTGGTCATTCCTGCTGGTATTGCTTCCCATTTTGTTCAATGTTTTGGGTGCAAAACAGGCAAAAGTTTCCAATCCTACCTCCTCTTGACACCCTATAATATTTCGATATGACATAGGAACAACACATAATTCTATTGTTCTCTTCACATCAAAAAAAGGAAATCCCAAAGAACATTCATAGAGATGAACACTAAACAGGAAAAGCCAGGAATTTGAGGCCAGAGGAAGAGACCAACAGGTGCAATTAGACAGAAAGTTCTTCAGGATCCTTTGAAAGGAAATTGCACATTGGAGTACAATATTTTTTCCAGTATAAACCAAGCATTCTCACATCAGGTATAACGTTAATTACAGCAAAAAAATTCTGTCTTTACTCTTTTAACAATGTACCTTAACCACTCTTGAAGAGCACCCCCTAGTGCAGAAGTCTGACATTTTCATTTCTTAACCCAACCAATTGGTACTTGTTGAGTTACACTTCTACACTGTGCTGATAGCATATACAAATAGAAATTGGGTGGGAAATTAACTCAGTTTTGAATCTGTTTTGCAGCCTTATATTCGTGACACAGTGAGAGTGGATGCCACGTCTTCAGCCAAATTTGGAGCTCAGGTACGCTTTGCCTATAAATGGCAGATATACAAACACAGCTTGTTAGTAGGCAAGAGGATAAGGTAGCTCTGGCAGATTTCCTGACAAAGTCCCTCAAATCATTTTTTATGTGAGGGGATATTAGCAATTATGAGGGAGGAATTAATGATGGGGATTAATAAAATTTTTGGGACTGTCATGGAACCAGCAAGAATGAATCGTTCTTGGTGCAAATAATTTCAATTTGGCTGCTTTCAGTGAAGCTGAATTTCAGGAAGGATACTTCTAATGTATTCCCATCACTGGAGAAGTTTCCCAGTGAGGGGCTAGGATCTGGAACTGCTGTGTGCCTCACGGAAACTGGCAAGGAACTTCGGACAGACTCACTAATTGGGAGCAAAAGTGGGCCATTCCCCCATCCTCAAGCCTCCTGATCTTAATGAAATACCACCTTGGGAGGTTGAGTGTCAGTGAGAAAGGAGAGAGAGAGAGATAGTGTGTGCATTTTTCTGAGGGACAGATTGTGAGAATGTGTGAGAGCATGTGAATAAGTCTGTGATTGAGTGTGTGTGAGCATGAGGAAGTCTGTGAGAGTATGTATGAGTGAAAGTCAGTGAATGAGTGAGTGAGCAAATGAGAGTGAGGGAGTATAAGAGAGAGAGAGTGTATGTGCGTGTGTTTGGTGGAGCGGCAGTTGTAGACACAGCTGGCATTTTGCTGCAGCTAAGATCCTGGAAGCAGCCTCCCTGTGATCATCCAGGACTGTTTGGGGCTGGAGGGAGGAAACAAATCATCCCCCGACCACAATCCTCCATCAGGAAGTGTCTTGCTTCCTTTCTCTTGGAACAGTTCCCTCAGCCATCCAGAATAACATATTAGCATAGTCCACTTGTCCAGCATGTTTCCATATTGGGGTGGCTTCACATTATCTGAATTGCCTCAATGACATTCACCATTTGATAGGGTTGCTGAGGCTTCAGAGTTTCTGGTCTTCTGATTGGATTAGTGGTATTGACATCCTGTCCACTGTCATTTATTGGTTGACAAGCCTGGAGACAGTTAATTGGAGGCTGGCTATGGGAATATTGTTGCGCCAGTGCCATTATGGCCAGTTGAGTCAATAAAAGTCATTGTTTGCAGGAGAGGAATAGGGAAAATAATTAAGGAAAAATTTCAGTTTCAAAATTAGAATTGCCACCACACAAAAAATAGCTTGAAATACAAACACTGTTAGGGCTGTAAAGAGAGAGGCAGGAGACTTTAGAGTGCATGACTTCACAGAAGACTAATATATTTTCAAATTATCTTGTTGCTCTTCAATGAGTCAGCCAATTTATGTCTCATTGTTTATACAACACTTGTGAATATAGTATTTCTAATACTTGTGCTCAGGAGTCAATTTTTATTAATGTAGGGAAGAATTTATTTTACAAAGCCTGAATGAGCCAACTTACATTCAATTAAACTGCTTTCCCAATATCACAATATGGACACAATGAAGTGTTTTTTATTTCTGCACTACAAATTGCTTCATTGAGAAGGTCATTTTAGGCAATATATATCCAGTGTCGGCATCAATAAACATGTCCCACATGTTATATAAACAATGGGGTCTGGGCCAAACCATTCTATGGAAGATAGAAGTGAAGTCAACAATGATGATTTATGTAACTTCTATACTGTATAGCTTTAGCTGTGTCTCAGTGATATATGTTAAAAATATTGACGAGTGAATGATGAGGACACTGCAAAATAAGACAACATTTCTTGAGGTTACACGGCAATGGAGAGGGACTGGGTTCCCCCTGGGATAAACTATGTTGTGGAGGGAATGTGAGTCAGTAACAGTACAATTGGCTATCATAATATCCTTTCAACCCTACAGCCTAGATTCAGGCGTGGTCTGAAGTAGTCAGATTAATACTCTTGTCTGTGGAGAAGCTGTAACTAGTGGATTTCCTCAGGGATCAGTGCCAGGACCTCAACATTTATAATATACATCAATGACTTGAATATGGTGATTTAATGTGTGACAGCTAAATTTACCGATAACACTGAATTAGGTAAGATTGTAAGTTATCAAGAGGAGGTAGAGCTGAAATATGGGTATATGATTGGGTTCATTGAGTAGGCAAAAAAATTAGCAGAATGAGTGTAATATGGGAAAACCTTAAATTGTCTACTTTGCCAGATAGCACAGAAAAGTGGTATGCTACTGAAATAGAAAGTTTTTTTTTAATTTGCTCATGGGATGAGTCTGTTATCGGCTAGGCCAGCATTTATTACCTATCCCTAATTCCCAAAGGACAGTTGAGAGTCATCCACATTGTTGTCTGTCTGGAGTTACATGTAGGCCAGACCAGGTAAGGACAAAAAGAGATTAGTGAACCAGATAGGTTTTTCTGACAATCGGCAATCATTTCCTGGTAAATATTAGATCCTTAATTCCACATTTCTCTTGAATTCAAATTCGACCATCTGCTGTGGCAGGAATTCAAACCTGAGCGCCTAGAACATTACTCAGGTCTTGGGATCAACAGTCGAGTGATAATACCACTAGGCCAACACTACCTCAATTGCAGAACTCTGAGGTACAGAGGGAACTAGGTGTCCTGGTACATGCTTCACAAGAAGTTACATTTCAAGTAAAGTAGACTACTTGGATGGCAAATGGAATGGTGATGTTTACTGTAAGCGGAATATATAAAATATATAAAAATAGGGAACTTTACTACAGCTGACCAAGAGTAGTGTGCAGAGTTTTGGTCCCCTTATTTGAAAAAAATAACATAATTGTGTGAAAAACAGCTAAAAAAATATTAACTTAGCTTATTCCTTGGATGAAGGAACAAACTCATTAACAGTGAAGGTTTAACATATACCAAATCGAGAGTATATTATTAAACATAGGAGATGGGGAAGGAACTTAACAGCTCTTCTGCACAATCTCACAAGCCTTGTTCACCTTTGGCAGGATGTTATGGAGCTCATAAGTGTGGAGAATGTGGTTTGCAGGATAAGGTGGGATGTGAAGTTTCAATTTCCTCATGGTTACCGTGATAAAATTAGGAGCATGTTTGTGGTGTGACCTAATAATAATCATGAACTGTGGTCAATTTTCAAATAAGTCCTACTTTCAAGATTAAGTCAATGGCACAAGAGAATCTTGTAGCACGTAATTCACAATTGTTTTACAAGGTTTTCCAACAGTTTGCTAACTGTTAAATCAGATATGTTTTGCATGTATGCGGGTGAAATATAGCATATCAATTGTAATACTGTGGGGAAAAGACAAAGGGAGAAGACAGAAGTGACACACACCTCCAATTAGGACTTCTGTAATAACAAGCTGCTGACAAAATCAAACCCCTTAGTTAGGGGATCATGACTACAATCCCTTCCATTGTGAAGACTGTGGTGTGCGATTGTCCTGTTAGGAGAGATAGAAGAGACCTCACCTCTATTATCTAGAGTTTAGAGGAATATGAGGTGGTTCTTGCAGGATATTCCAGAGTCATTGATCATAAACATTAACTTTGTTTCTCTCTTTGCAGATCCTGCCAAAACTGTTGAGTTATTCCAGCGCTTTGCTACTTTGCATGTTTTTTTCTGGGTAGGATCAGAGGGGAAATAAAATTTCAATCAGGGCACACTAGATAATAAAGAAAACAAGAAATATGATGACTGTGCAGACAAGTGGCATTGAGGTAGAAGATCAACATAATCTGGCTGAATGGCAATGCAAGCTCGAAGGATAAAATAACTTACCCTGCTCCTATATTCCCAAATTCGTACATTAAAAACACATTGACAAAGAGTCACAGGATGCAAAATGGAAACTGTTTTCTCTCCATAGCTTTTGTGTTTCTCCAGCAATTTCTGCTTTTATTTGTTTGAGAAGTACAACCATGTGGAAACTCTCTAATCCTGGTATGCTAGTACCATCTTCAGAAGTGCTACGAAATGTGCCTTTAAGAAGGATTTACATAGAACATCGAACAGTACAGCACAGTACAGGCCCTTCGGCCCTCAATGTTGTGCAGACCTTTTATCTAATCAAACATCAAACTAACCTTCATACCCTTCATTTTACTATCATCCATGTGCCCATCAAAGAGTTGCTTAAATGTCCCTAATGTATCTGACTCTATTACCACCACTGGCAGTATATCCCATGTACCCACCATTCTCTGTGTAAAGAACCTACCTCTGACACCTCCCCTAAACCTTCCTCCACTCACCTTAAAATTATACCTCCTTGTGATATCCATTTCTGTCTTGGGAAAAAGTTTCTGATGATTCACTCTATCTATGCCTCTCATCACCTTGTACCCCTCTATCAAGTCACCTCTCATCCTTCTTAGCTCCAATGAGAAAAGCCCTAGCTCCCTCAACCTTTCTTCATAAGGCACACCCTCCAGTTCCTGGCAGCATCCAGGTAAATCTCCTCTGCACCCTCTCTAAAGCTTCCACATCCTCTCTATAATGATGTGATTGGAACTGACTGATTCAGAATACAATATTCCAATCAGGGCTCTATAGAGCTGCAGCATAACCTTGTGGCTCTTAAATTGAAACTCTCTGCTCATGAAAACCAATACACCATATGCCTTCTTAACAACCCTTTCAACTTGAGTGGCAACTTTGAGGGAATCATGAAAATGGACCCCAAGATCCCTTTTTTTTAGATTAAATTAGATTCCCTACAATGCGGAAACAGGCCCTTTGGCCCAACAAGTCCACACTGACCCTCCGAAGAGCAACCCATGCAGACCCATTCCCCTACATTTACCCCTGACTAATCCATCTAACACTATGGGCAATTTAGCATGGCCAATTCACCTAACCTGCACATCTTTGGACTGTGGGAGGAAACCCATGCAGACACGGGGAGAATGTGCAAACTCCACACAGACAGTTGCCCGAGGTGGGAATTGAACCTGGGGCCCTAGCACTGTGAGGCAGCAGTGCTAACCACTTACCCACCGTGCCGCCCTTTTCCTCCAGAATGCCAAGAGTCCTGCCTTTAACCCTGTGTTCTATATTCAAATGTGATTTTCCAAAATTAATCACTTCACTCTTTTTCAGGTTGAACTTCATTTGCTACTTCTCATTCCAGCTCTGCATCCTGTTAATCTCCTGTTGCAACCTACAACAGCCCCCCCACATTAAGCACCACTCCACCAACCTTTGTGTCTTTGGCAAATTTACTAACTCACCCTTCCACTTAAGTCATTTATATGAGTCACAAAGATCAAAGGTCCAGAATAGATCCCTGCAGAACACCACTGGTCACCGAGCTCCAGGCTGAGTACTTTCCATCTACTATCACCCTCTGTCTTCTATGGACCAGCCAATTCTGTAACCAGATAGACAGGTTTCCCTGGATCCCATGCTTCCTTATTTTCTGAATTATCCTACCATGGGAAACCTTATCAAATGTGTTACTAAAATCCATGTACACCACATCCACTGCTCTACCTTCATCAATGTGTTTTGTCACATCCTCAAAGAATTCAATAAGGCTTGTGAAGCATGACCTGCCGCTCACAAGGCCATTGATCTGTCATTTTTCTTTGGAAAGCAAGTGTAAACTTGGAGCAGAACCCAGCTAGCTTTTTTTAAAAAAGCTGTAACATTAGAAGCAGCATAAAGGGATGGGTCAAGCTTCCACAGAACCAGGATTTTAGTTGTAGCTTTCAGCAGTTGCTAGGGTTTTGATGCTAGATGTGGAATCTGTTATTCTTCTCTCTGTTACAGCTAAAAGCTGGGATTCTCTTCTTGCTGTTAGAATTCCACATGAGACCATCTATTTTACTGAATCTACTATTCTGTTAAGTTTTCCAATAGAGTTGACTTATTCCAATTCTTCTTTGTTTTGTTTATATTTTAACTATAGACCAAGGATAAAGTGTGTTTTGCTTCAAGCCTGGTAGTTTGACCAAATGAATTGTATCCAGATCAGAATACTTTACACTTGCCTTTAAAAATAAGAAAAATGTTGGGGTCGAGGCCATCTTACTATATTTCGAGGGGGCTTGGTCTGGTCCATAACAAGTGTGTTGCATTCTCTGTTTAACAATTATGCTTTATCAAATAAAAGCTGTAAACACTGGAAATCTGAAATAAAGAAAAAAATGCTGGAGCAAACCAACAGGTCTGGCACCATCTGTAGAGAAGGAAACAAAGTTAATATTTTGTATGCAAAGACTTCTTCAGGACTTTAAGGTCATAACTTTATTAAATATTCATTTCAAGCATAGATTGTTTCCTTCGTAAAGAAAAAATCAGGCTCTAAAGTACCCATTGTGGTGCTCTAAGCAAATCTGAAATACAATCCAGTGGAAAATCACATTTCCCGAATGTAATAAAACATATTTAAAAGTGGACAGTGTTCAATAATTATAAAAGTTTTGGTTTTGTGATTGTGATAAGCTTTATTTTGTTCCTCATCTACAAATTTTGCTTTATATCATGCCCAGAATCTATCCCTTACTTTTGAAGAAAGCCATGCACTCTCGAAAGGTTGAGGAGAAAAGAAAAATCTGTCACCTAATAGCTGAATAAAAGGTATTACATTCATCATGGCAAAACTTCTGTATATTACTTCGGCTGCCACTGCAGTGCTGATTAAAATCAATAATAATTTCAGTGACCTGAAGAAGTAAGTTCAGTGACTTAAAGAAGTAAATTATGAGCCAACCATGTTTTTTTATTAGGTTATAATAGATTCCTGATGGGCTTCAAGGCCACAGTGCCATGCAACAAACAGCACAGCAGCAACACATCTTTATCAAGGCAAAATTAATTTTTTTTGAAAAAAGAAAAGGACGTGCAGTTAAGAATCCATGACTGTTGCTTGACAGAACACACTCACTAACCATCAATTCAAATCATGAAGCCTTTACTTTGGCTTAAAAAACAAGGCAACAGCTTTTCCTCAAAAAATGTCATTATTCAGGCTAGATACTAGACATTGTGAAATATAGGATTAAGCACCAATATCATACACAAATTCATTATTACAGGATTATTGACCCAATTTTCCTCTATCAGTATTTTTATCAAAATATATCTACATATGCTGACTTTTCAAATTCTCTAACATAATGGTTAATGTGATGGACCAGATTATACCAAGCATAAAAATTTCCGGCCGGATTTTAGTTGTGATACTGATAAAACAAAATGAGGTCCTTTTCTTTGTCAACAGACACTGGCATCCAGTAAACTAAACTGAAATAATCCTTTAGTCAATATATATATATTGAATTATGAAGTCAATCTACTTCTAACTTCTGTGAGTGGTTACAAGACTTAATCACCACAATATCTTTTGAAAGAGTGGCAGGAACTCAGAAGTAAATTAACCCAGCTTAACAATATTTGGGGGCCACTGTGGAAATATCAAGTCTTTCCTATGCCTCTTGGGAATCAGTGCTTTACTGATTCCTGCCAGACAAATCCACAAAATCTGGATTTATTGGAACCTGCTGAAGTCTGTGTGTAATGCTGCGTTACTTATGCACAGATGCATGTATGCATGTCTAATGGCCCTTGTTATAAATGTTATAAGGATTTTGTTTTCAAATTTAAGGTTCAAAACAAGTTCAGAATTAATGATGATGAGAAATATCTAAATATAAGGTGTTAATTATATTATTGCATATATTGCCTGCTGACAAATTCTAATGCCATAATTAAAGACAAGTACAATGCCAAGTCACTGCCCAGTATGATAACAGCACCCTATTCTAAACTTATCCTTAATTTTGACTATCATTTCTGCCACCAGGGATAACAGTAGAGGAAGTTCAATTATTGAATGTAGCTTCTGCTGATGGCATTAGCAGAACACTCTTGCACAGAAAAACAGAAATAACTTTGTTCAGAATTTAGAACTTGCTGAGAGTTCACTTCTGTCTCTTGATCATTAAATACAAAATGGATTCTGGTGCATGTGCAGTGCTCCTACCAACAGGGAAACTAATTCGTAACAAAGCTTTTGTCTGGACCGGTGCATTAATATTCATCAGAAATTACGAAGACCACACTGGTGATCTGCAGAGGTTTAGTAATCTTAAATGGCCAACTTAATGGAGAGATACAAGCCAACAAAGTCAAGGTTTCTGGTTGCTCTTGTGCTGAGACTAAAAATATTTAGGCAACATAACACAGTTAGATTTTCACTAATTTCAGCATATATCTTGTACTAGAAATTGAATAAATTAAACACATTTAACTGTTCAAGAATGACAAGTCAACTAAGTCAGAGTTTCAGACTTATCACCTAGATACTTTCCCCAGTAGGTCATCATTTTTAAAGTAGATTCGACCTGTGTCTTCACACTGAGCCTTCTTGTACATTCATGCTCAAATTGAAAGCTTACCTTCCTCAGACAAACCTTACTTTCATCTACCTCTTTGCTTTGGAATACAAACTAAACACCTATATATCTAAGCCACAGTATCTATGTGAACTTGACAAAATATGTTAATACCAAAGCAAAATACTACAGATGTTGGATCTTTTTGTTACATTTTAATTGGTTTAGTCATATAATCTCTCCTGCTCATCACCATATTCGAAGTCACAGAATTGTTATGGTGCAGAAGGAGCCTATTTTGATCTGTCATGTCTGCGCCAAATGAGCATTATGACTTAGTCCTGTTTTCCTACCCTTTTCCCATAACTTTGCATATGTTTTCTTATTTAAATAATTTTCTAATAATCTTGTGAATACTTCAATTGAACCTGTCTCCATCACACTTCCCAGAAGTATGTGCCAAACCCTAACTACTCTCATGATTTTGAAAACTTCTACTAGATCTAATGTAAGCCTTTTGCATGCCAAGGAAAACAATCCCAACTTCTCCAATTCTCCAAATCTCTTCTGTGCTCTCTCTTTCATATGTTCATATCCTTCCAGAAGTGTGGGGCCCAGAAATGTTCATGGTATTCCTCCTAGCACAGACTTTCCCTATTATTCTTTACACCTTCCCATTTATTTGTTCTTGCCTTTTTTTAAAATATCTGTAACATCTCCAACTTCTCTCAGGTCTGATGAAAAGTCAGTGACCATAAACATTATCTTGTTTCTTTCCTTTCCATTTACTGCCTGCTGTGACTAGTATTTCCAGCAGTTTTCATTACATCAGTGTGTATTACATGATAATGTGTACAACTAGAAACATGGACAACAGCTAATAATGTACTTGCACATGATACATTTTTACACAACCCACTTCCCAGTACTGTGCTATGGTACATGTTGACAATGGAGAGGGAACAGTGGAGAGCAACTGTCATCATGGATTTTGGCATCTGAACTTTAAGAAGACACTAAAGACTGAACATTTGCATTGAATAAAAAGTAGTACAGTCGAGATTTCAAAAAGAGAAAGACTTGCAAATATACAGTGCCTTTCATGTCCTCAGGACAGAATGAAGAACTTCACAGCCAACAATTTATTTCTGAAGTGTAGTCACTGTTGTTTGATGATGAAATACAGCTGCCAATTTACATGCAGCAAATTCTTACAAACAAATCTTTAGTGTTGGTTGAAGAATAAATAACATCCAAGACACCAGGTGGACTTCCTGAACATTTTCAAATAGTGCTGTTCAGACTTTTTCACAGCAGAAATAACTGATATTGTAGGGGATATTCAAGATTCTAAAGACGAGATATAAATTGAAGTGTAATCATATGTTTGGCAAAAGGTCAAGGCATTAATTTATGTTCATAAAAAGGAAGATGATCAAATGTCAGAGACAAAATAGTTTTGTATAAAGAATGGTGAACATCAAAAAAGTACGATGTAAGATTGGGTAAATTAATAGTTTTAGTAAATTGTAGAAGGTACAAAATAGATAATTGACACAGCACATGATTAACATGATTTTTTTTTTTCTTGAGAGTGTTGAGATACACTGTAATCATCTCTTTCAGTTATATACGTTCTTAAAATCTATCAGCCAATGGCATAGGCAGGACAAGGCAGAAATTCTGCAGAATCATTATGAAGAGCTAAGCACTAAATTAGAAAGCATGTTCTCATAAATTTGAGTTAGGGGCAAATTAGCAAAGGGTAAGGAAGATTAGATAAATTAATGTATAGCTCAAAGATTGGTATGGGTGATGTAGATTTTGATTCATGAGACATTTCAACCAGTTCCATTTAAGTAGTTCCATTGGGGCGGTCTGCATCTGAACACTGCTGGGATTACTGTTCAAGAAAGCCACATCACCAGAGATTTAAAGAAGGTTTTGAACTTTTTAATGGGGGAAATGGATCAAACTTGGGAAGATGTGGTCAGCCAAAGAGTACAGACAAGGCAAGAGAGAAACACATTAAAAAGGGAAATGTTTAACAGACATTAAAAGAAAGGGATAGATGATGTATACTTGTGAGTGGTTCATGATTACAATGATAATAAATAAACAAAACTAAATTCAGGTTGCATTTGGGAAAAAACAAATAAACTATGCATTGAAATAGCATTAATTAATGACCTCATATTAAAGGTGCCCCTAGTAACCATGATAATAATATGCTTGAAATTTACTTTCAATTTGAGGAATGTGGAATGTGCCCTCTCATATTTTCAATTTCATTAAGGACAATTTTGAGGGTATGGAAGTAGAACTTGTCACAGTTAATTGGCAGATTCATTCCAACAAGAAAGAAAAATTCCGATAGGAGGACCCACCATCCATGGATAACTTAAAAAAAGTTAAAAGCAGTACCAAACTGAAAGAAAAAGCTTATAATTGTATAAAGATTGGTGGCAGGTTAGAAGATCGTAAAGAATATGAAAAAAGGTGAGTAAAAGGTTAATAAGGAGAAAACAATTAGAGTACAAGAGAAAATTAGCCAGAAATATAAAACCCATATAATAGTAGTTTCCATAGATATTTAAAAATGAAAAATGTTATCAAAGTGAACATTGGTCCTAAAGAATGTAAGTCTGGTGAATTTGAAATGGAATATATGGAGATGGCAGAGGAACTGACCAGGCATTTTGCAATGGTCTTCATTGCAGAAGTTACATATCAGAAATAACTATAATAAAGGAATGTTGTGGTTCTGTTCTGTCCTGGACCCAATATTCCAGCCACGGCAGCGGACAGCTGGAACTGACAACCGGAAGCGGCAGAGACAAGCCACGATAAATTCTGGAGGAAACATCACAGAAGCGTTTCACATGTGGCTCCCAAGCACTGAGGATGTCACCTAGACAGGGGACGAAACGTCTGCAACACAAATTCCTAGCTCGGCGAACAGAACCACAACAACGAGCACCCGAGCTACAAATCTTCTCACAAACTTTGAATAATAAAGGAATGGAAGAAATAGAGGAACAAAAGAAATTAACAAACACTGGGGAAGGGGTACTGTTGGAACTGCATGCTGACAAGTCATAGAATCCTGACAATGTGGTCGCAAGTCATTTAGTCAATCAAATCCACACGGACCCTCCAACCACATCTCTGTAATCCTGCATTTCCCATGGCTAATCCACCAAGCCTGAACATCCATGCATACTACAGATACGTTATCATGGCCAAGCCACCCAATATGCACCATCTTTGGACTCTGGAAGGAAATTAGAGCACCTGGGGGAAATCCACACAGACATGGGGAGAATATGCAAACTCCATACAGAGAGTAGCCTGAGGCTGGAATTTAACCTAGGTCCCTGGTGCTGTGAGGAAGCAGTGCTAACCACTGTGCCACTCAAGTCTTCAGGTCTTTTGGACTTCAACCTAGGGTCTTACTAGTTGCTAGTAAGATAGTTGATTTCTTAATTCTAATTTTCGCAAGTTGTCTGAATTCAGTGATGGTCCCCTTAGATGGAAGATAGCAAATTTTATTCAGAATTGGAAGGAGACAGAAAGCAAGAAACTACAAAGCCAGTTAGATTAGATTAAATTTCCCTACAGTATGGAAACAGGCCCTTTGGCCCAGTAAGTCCACACCGACCCACCCAGACTGATTCCCCTACCCTATATTTATCCCTGACGAGCACACCTAACACTATGGGCATAGCTGATTCACCTAACCTACACACCTTTGGTTTGTGGGAGGAAACCAGAGCACCTGGAGGAAACCTGCGCAGTGAGGAGAATGTGCAAACTCCACACAGACAGTCGCCCGCACCCAGGTCCTTGGCAATGTGAGACAGCAGTGCTAGCCACTGAGCTACCGTGCCACCCCGAATTAGCTTAATATTTGTCATTAGGAAGATGTTCAAAGATATCATTAAGACTTCATAGCAGGCAGTCAGACACGCTCAAGATAATCAGGTAGAGTCAGATGTTTGTGAAAGTGAAATCATATTTAAGCAATTTATTGACGTTCTTTGAAGAAGTATTATGTGTCATGGATAAAGGGGAATCAGTGGTTATACCATATTTAGATTTCTACAAGTTCTTTGATAAGGTGCCACATCAAAGCATATTGCAGAAAGTAAATGCTTAAGATCAAAGTGATAATATATTGGCATAGAAGATCAGGAAGCCAATGGGAAACAAACTATGGAGAAATGTGTCACTTTCCGGGAGGCAATGAGTGGGGTCCCACAGGGATCAGTACAGGGCTTCAACTTACAATTTATAGAAATGACTTGTATGAAGGGACCAATAGTCTGGCTGCTCACTTTGCTTATGAAACAAAGAATAGGTGGAAAAGTAATTTGTGAAATGAACTCAACGAAATTGTCCACTTTGGAAGGAAGAATTGTCTAAATGCTGAGAGATCGCAGAGCTTTGAGGTGCAAAGGCTATTGATGTTTTACTATAAGAATTGAGAAAGGCTTAGATGCAGGTTCAGCAAATAATTAATAAAGGAAATTGAATATTTATTTATTGATTGTTTATAATGAGGGAAATTGATGATAATAAGGGGTTATGCTACATTTATGTGGGGCACTGAGTGCGACCAAATCTGGAGTACAGTGTACATTGTTGAATTCAAATCATAAATGTAACAAAAGACGTCCTAAGCCTCTTCGGGACCTGATATATGTACCTTTAAATGTTTTCTTTCGACAATGTCTAGAACACACTCATTTGCAGATGAATCTTGTTTCATTTAATTGCATTGATGTCCTATCTCTATTCCACACCAATATTCATTTTTATTGTTGCCTTCTTGCTATTATATTTCAATATTATAGTTTAGACAGAGTGACTAAAATGTGCTGTAAAATGTCCAGAGATCTGGTCACTTATTTTTGATTGAGATAATGGAATGTCTTGGCATATGAGTTTCATGTAGTACTTTAAGAAAGTTTGGCAAACTAAACTTTCGTATGATCCTTTCTCAATTTGAAATAACACAGTTATCTGGAACTTCTGACTCATAATTCCTGTGTATTTGTATCTTGATAGAAGCTGATTTGGGAAAAGGAAAAAAAAATACCAGCAATGATGAGGTCAATTATACTTTGCAAAAAATGGTTATGTTTAAAAAGCTATGTTCTTTGTGATAATAAACAAATTTCATATCATTTCATAAAAAATAATGTAAGGCTGTTACATTCTGAATGTTGCAAAAAAAAACTGAAGGATGATAGGATTGAAATTCCTTACACTTTATGTTGTTTGTGACAGAAGTTGTCCTGACAAAATGAAGTTTACTATGAAGTAAATGCTTCAACTAAAAATTAATATAACTTTCCAAAATAAAGACTAATCTAAAGAAAGCATTACTTTATGTGAAATGCCATTGGCTTAGATGCACGCCTGAAAACATTCCATTAAATTTAATAGTGGTCTTAAGTATCCCTTTCTAATATTATTCCTCTGTCTAAGTCACAAGATTCAATTGTTTAATTGAAAGCTGCAAATATTTACCATTGCTGTGTGTAAATATGTGCAAAGTAAATGAGAAAAATATCATTGGTCTCTAATAAATGTTTTAATTAAACTTTCCAAATACTATTTTTTTCACTGACGTTTGTTAGAACATCAAGAGTCTTCAAAGTCAGAGTGACATTTTTGGGAGCATACTGCTTTCACTCCATTAAATTCTTTGTGCAAACAATCTCCCTGGCAGACTACAGGATTTGCTAATATGGTGGTCTCCAATGATTTGAGATCCCATGTCAAAGTCAGTGATCTAGAAAATAAAAAGTTTTAATCTATGGTTTAAAGGGCTTAGTGTTTGGTAAACAAGATCAAAAGAAATGTTGAAAAAATAATATTTGAAGTTTGACTGAATAGCAATACTTGCAAAAATATTGTCTTTCTGAATTGAAGATCATCAAAACGATTGAAAAGCTTTTGTCTCATCCTTCAATCATTCAGCCTATCCTCAATGGGTCTCTCTCAATAGTCAACTGAGCATGCTTAATTGGAATGTGTTATGAGAATATGCTTCTTTTATAGCAAAAGCAGCATGGGGGATAATTCTATAATGCATTGAGGTCCTTCCCCAATAAAAAGCTACTGCTAACTCTCATTTCTTAAGCCAATACATGGTCAAGCTCATTGCTGTTTAACTGTTGAAAATGCTTCAGTTGACAAATAATGGTTAATTGCTACAAACTGTTGTGTGTTGAGGTGAATAACATTTACACATGATCAAATAGTGCCTCTAAAATGCTTGAACTCCCACACTCAGTTAATCAAAACAAAAGTGACGAAGACGAAAGAAGTTTACAGAAGTTAGGTAACTCATATGCATAAAAGTAGCTGGTTTGATTCTAGATGTCACCATTTAAAAAAAAGTCACTGTTAATACTAACAATTACAGATTTCTGAACAGATTTCCTTTGAATAATTCTGATGAACCAAAGACAACAGAAATGTTTGCTGACTTGTTTTCTGCAGAGCAAAACAAACAGTGTAAATCTACAGGGGAACAGAAGAAAGAATAAAAAGACCAAGGTAAGTGTTTCAAAGCAAACATTCATTAAATGATGCACAAATTATTCCAACATTTAAACATGGTTTTCTCAGCATGATGAAAAGAGGATTAATCATCAAATATCAGTCTGATTTCAAATGCCAGGTTTCAACATAAGCTGATGGGAGAAAAAGGCAACAACAAAGAGGGCAGGAATAGTACAGAGCACCACAGGGAGTACTTCTGATTTGAGCTGCAAAAGGATTTCTTTGTTGAAACCTTTCTCAAAGCAAACATCAGTACCACATAACTGCAATCAGCAGCATTTACCAAATAGCCTACCTGTCTATAAAGTCTAATTCCCCGCGCATCACAGGAAGCCTTTAAAATTCCATGTATAGAAAAAAAAGACACAAGTTTAAGGATTAACTATGAGGATGACAATTACAAGTTTTTCTTCTTTTTACGAGTATCTTGAGCTAAAGTTATTGAACAAAATCCTCAATCTTGCTATAACCATGTGGGGACTCATTTGAAAGCTTGATTATTCCTTTTTGTTTGCCATATAAGGCAAATTTACACTATATCAAAATTGTATAATAAAACATCTGAACAAAACTGCAAATAACAATAATGCATAACAATACCTCTACAGTGATAGCTATTTTAGCATTCTTAGCAACTGAAAACCTGTGACATAAATAATTTAGAGGCATAAGCTGAATCCAAAACACATGTTTTGGTTGTTTTGAAATATTGTCAAGGTGACCTTGAGAAAAATAATCATGGATCATGTGCTTAACAATGTTTGTAATCAGTTTACGAAGGCACATCAGCATCATTGACATATCAAACCATTAATTAATACAAAAGTCTAAAAATAATTAATTACTGTTCATAGAAATCCAGCACCCAGCCCAACAAGCTTCTACATATGACATGCTGTGTCACTGTACTGTAAGATCCCACTCCACTGCAGGCTGCTTAGCTGAGAAATCCTATCCCTTTACTGATAGCCAAAAGGCCTTATGAAGTTTCAAAGTTGGAATCTTCAAAGACTCACCTCAGGTTTGTTATTTTGGGAGTGAAGTTGAATTTTCTGACTTGCTCAAATCAGAATTAAAATGTAAGAAAGCCAACTTTAACGGTTGTTGGTTCTGATGAGTGCAGGATAAAAACCTTCGACTTCATGGCTCTTTTTAGCAAAGTTTATGTTCTGTCGTATCAAACAAGCATTTACTTCTGAGTCTGACTTAGCACCAATGATAACAAGATATATCACCAAAAGAGAAACAGAATAAAACTTGCTTTATATGAATCAATTGTTCGATTGGAAAATGCATGGAGTAGCATCATGCAATCTAATAAGCTGTTTACATGATTTTTCTATGTATCAATATGCTCCCCATCAAGTATTAAGCAAAATATTAATGACATCTGCCAAAGGAACACTGAAATTTTGAAATCTTGAATTGAGGGTCAATAATTCACAAGCACTTCAGCCTAATCTAAATAAAAATTGCTAATGCGTAAGTCACGGAAAGAAAAACTGGTCAGGTTTGCATGATGCCTGTGCCTTTTGAAACATTCCAAAGAGGGCACTAGTTTAGCTTTAACAGTGTCAGCAGTGCATTTTTCACCATACTTTGGCAACGCTATAGCTGTGTTTTAAACATTGGCATATTTGCCATCCCTCATGTGAGCAACCTTATGTCACAGTATTTTTCAAAGAATCTGAAAATGTCAACATTTGATTAAAAAATGTAGACACATGAAAGTGGCAGAAAAAGGTAGGTAATCCTCAAAGAACACATTTTCAAATAGAGCAGAATCTAGACATGGCTAGCAATGCCACCAATTATCATGCCTTATATTTTATGTATGTTTGTGATTGTAAGAAAATCATTCGATGGGAATGACAGAACACAGGACTTAGCTGTAGGAGAAGGACATTCAGCACTTATTTAATTTGATCATGGTTAATCAGATTGTCATCACAGCTCCACTTTCCTATCTGCTCCCATAATCCTTATCTTCCTTGTTTAAAAATCACTTATCTAATGATTCCTTGAATAAATTCAATGGCCAAGCCTCCACTGCTTTCTGGAGAAGAAAATTCCACTTACTAGTGACCCCTGAAAAATATTTCTCTTCATCATCATCTTAATAGGAGGCTTCATTTTCTTAAAGTTTTTCCCTTCGTTTATTCATCAACAAAAGAGGAAACATCCTCTCAGTATTCAACTATACAAGTCATAGCGTCATAGAGTCATAGAGATGTACAGCATGGAATCTTACATAAGTTATCATGATCAGCTCTCACCTTTCTAAACTCCAATGGTTATTGACCTAAACTGCAAGATCAACACTTCATCCTAGATAAGGATTGAGTAAACCTTCTCTGAACTGTTTTGAATGCAGTTCTATTTTTTTCTTCAAATGAGACCAAAATCTTATATAAAACTTCAAATGTGATCTCACTTAAGACCTGCACAGCTTCAGAAAAAAATCCTGACTATTGTTCTTAAATGCCATTGGAATCAACACCAATATTCCCTTTGCCTTCCTATTTATTCACTGTACATGCTTCTTTAGCTTCTGGTGATTCATGTGTCAGGACACCCAGATCTCGATGTACTACCTAGATAAGCAGTCTACATTTACACAGTAGACTTTACACAATAGCATGCTTTTCTATCCTTCTTGTTAAAGTGGACAAGTGTACATTCTCTCATTTTATATTCCAACCATTTTTTTGTCCAATCACCTAACCTGTCCATTTCACTTTGCAGACTCTTTACCTCATCTTGACAACTTACAATTCCAACCTATCTTGGAATCATCAGCAAATTTAGTTACCATGTATTCAGTACCTCCATCCAAGTCATTGATATAAATTGCAAATGGTTGATCCTAATGGGTCCACTACTCTTTGCTAGCCACCTTACAAAAACATTTATACCTGTAGTGTGCAAACTGTTCGTGAACCAATGCTTTATCCACATTGATACGTCATCTCTGGCACTGTACGCTCTTACCTTACTTTGTAACATTTCATGTGGTACATTATCAAGTCTTTCTGAAATATAGCACTGTATTGAATTTTAACATAGAATCCCTACCATGTGGAAACAGGCCATTCAGCCCATTAAGTCCAGAGTGACCCACGAAAGAGCATTATACCCCAACTCACTCTCTACCCTATCCTTGTAACCCTGCAATTCCCATGGCTAATTCAGCTAGCCTGCACATCCCTGTAGAATATAGCAATTTAGCTTTGCCATTCCAACTAACTTGCATATCTTTGGGCTGTGGGAGGAAACCGGAGCACCCAGAGGATACCCAAGCAGACATGAGGAGAATAGGCAAACTCCACACAGATGGTTGCCCGAAGCTGGAATAAAATCTGGGTCCCTGGTGCTGTGAAGCAGTATTGCTAACCACTGAGTCACCATGCCACCCAACTGCTTATATCTGTAATCTTTACCATAATGTGTGATGATAGCCTTGCAATCACAGAAACATATCCATTTGTTGCAGTGATAAAAATATTTTTTAAAGTTGTAATTGGGCTGCTATTACTTTGGCCTCACGGTGTTAATGATTTTAGTATAACCACTTCCATTTGATTCAAAACTTATTTAAAGCCAGAACAAATATAGAATAGCCACCATACTTATCAGTGCAATAAAAATGCAAAAGCATTAATCCATCATCATAAATTCTGTTAGTTTACATTCAAAGAACACAGTTGCTGTTATAACAAAGCACAGAAGTATTATTTCAGCATATAGTTCCTCTATTGTTTTAGTTTAGAACTCAGGGAGTAATTTTTACCATAAACTATTAGCGGCATTGTCTGAAAGACCAAATAAATCAAAAAAATATCAGAAATAGTTTTTCATCAATACAGAAGCCACCAAGAAAAGGACAAGAAGTGATGGAACAATACTCAAACAATACTTGTCCACAATACTCAAAAAACACTTTAAATATTCTATAAAAGCAAAAGCAGTTTGATATCAGAAATAATTCAAAAATGAGCGATCGAAAAAGATTTAAAAAGCCTCCTAGATTATTCCTAATTCCAATTGAAAAGGAATTCTCCTCTAAGGTGATTGATGACAGTGCCAGGGAATACACCAATGTTTATTGCTTCATTTATTCTCTATACTAGACCAAAATATATTTTACAACATATACTTTTGTTAAAATACATTGCAATAAGAATTGTTACAACAAAGCTATTTTATCTAATTTTATTAGATCACATATTGCTCTCCTTCATATATCTCCTAGGTGGTTCTACTTTCAAGTACATTTTGAAAGTCAGTTACCGTATCAACTTAACAGCTAAGATTTAGACAATGGTAGAAGCTGTGACAGAACCTCAAAGTCTGATATAATTTATTTGTAATGGTTTCACTTAACCAATAAATTGTCTGTCTAGTGATCTGGATTTATACAAACGCCCTTGCAGAATCTGCTAAATAATAGCAACAAACTTTGACCTTGGGTGCAGATGTCTGCAATATCTTAGGTAAACTAAATGAGAATGAACACTGACAGTTTAGAAGTGCTTATTTGCTTATCCACAGTCCCAGCAGACACTATAGGGGATTAGGAATACTTTCAACTTCCAGCAGTAAGGAATCATAATGTTGAACATTTCTATGCAGCACAACAGAACATAAAAGAGCCAGAGAATTCTTTTGCTGAGCAAAGCATTGCACATTTTTTCAGATGATTAGTTTGTGTGTTTTTGTTGTCTTCACTGTGATTTTCCAACATAAACGTGAACGGTTATCATTGCCATAGCTGTTTTAAGTAATTCAGGAAGGACTGGTGGTTACCATTAGCTCCTGTTGATTTTATTTTTGTTTAGAATTGTAAAGAGTGGGTGGTTGAGGGGGTAAAGGGAAAAACTGGGAGTGTTGATGGAGGGGGAGGGTGTGGTATTGGGGGGGCGTGGTACAGAGGGTTTGGTGCTTGGTCTTGGTGGACACTTTCAAAAGGAAGGAGAAATATATAACTATTCATTAAATAATGAATTTGACACAAATTTTACCAAAGATAAATGTGAACATCAAAACCTTTTCCTTCTAAGCAACACACCATCTTGACTTGGAACTGTATTGCTGTTGCTTCATGTCATTCAGTCATAATCCTGGAATTTCCTCCCTAACAGCCCAATGGACAGTAACAGTTCAAGAGTATGGCTCATCATCACCTTCTTGAGGGCATTTAGGGGTGTGTAATCAATGCTTGCTTTTGCCAACGATTCTCTCATGAACAAATAGAAAATAATTAATACATTTGCAGAATACGATTCCATGTGACTTTCCAAAGAGAAGCTTACATATGAGATATGACAATGCTAAATTACTTACTTATTGATTTTCTGTGTTCAGGCTTTGCTTCTTTTGTGTTTGATTTGCTGTTGCTGTCACCCTCATTTCTACTCAGCTCTTCACTGCTTGAGCTTTTCCAGATACTGAATGCTGTTGTGGAGGTTCCCTTCTTTGACCGTAATGTCATTAATAGATAGATAAAAAAAGGAGACATACTCATTACCACATTTGTAAAACTATAATTATAGTACATGTGTCAATGGTCAATTTTAAATAAAATTGTGGTAGATAAGAGTAGGTGTAATAATGCACAGTGACTTAACTTTGTTGCCTCTGATTTATTCCAAAGCAAATTCCCATACAATATTAGATCACAAAGGGATTACTCTATAGCAAAAGAAGGAAACTGAACATTCACATGTAACCTAGCATGCCTGGCATGCCATCTACCAGCTCTTCCATTAATTCCTTTGAGTGGATGTGTGATCAAATATCTTGATTGTGAGTTGGTGTGTGGTGGTTGAGAAAGAGGAAAAAGAGAAACATTTTGCAAAATGTAAGTTGGTGGACTGCACCATGAACAACTGAGAAGCTCACAATGATACAGTTTGTATTATTTCACCTGATTAGGCACATGAACTGAAATAAAACTCCACCTTAGAGGTTTCCAAATTGGACATCAACCCACAGTTTCCTATCACACCCACTATTCCCACCACATCATTCGGTTAAAAAGTTACAACATCCTTTACATGACAATTTATTTCATTAATAGTTTCCTCTATAATCTCTACAGTGTGGAAGTAGGCCACTCAGCCCATACTAACCCTTCAAACAGGGACCCACCCCATCCCTGCAACCCTGTGTTTCCCATGGCTAATCCACCTTACATACACACCATGGGCAATTTAGCATGCTGATCCACCTAACTGCACATCTTCAGACTGTGGGAGGAAATCAGAAATCAAAATTGCAATTAATAAAAAAGGATGGTCAGTAGGATTCTGAAAAATCTCAGTGATAAAGCACATTCATGGCTTTGAGTCCGAAAGTTGTAGTTTCATGTCTTGGTCTTAAGCACAAAATCTAGGCAGATATTCAGTGTCCTAGAATACTTACCCCTCAAGAAACAGGTTACCCTGTTATTATCTTATTTTGGGGAATTTGTTATAGGTAAGTTGAGAATTACTTTTTTCAAATAAATATAAAAGTAATTCATTATCTCTAAATCATTTTAGGATGTCTAGCATTTGTGAAAATATGATATAAATGCAATTAAATTGAGGAGGTGCTGAAAAAACTTAGCAGTTTGGGTAAAATCTAAAGGGAGAAGCTACCTGATTTGCGAGAATTTGCAGCATTTTCTGTTTCTATTTGAGTATTTCCACAGCATTTTGCCTGTATATATGAAAGTCCTTTTATTTTTCTAACTTTAACTCTTGTAAGAAGGAACTTACTTCTATTTAATGTCCAACTTAATTAATTTAGTTATTTCTTAAATTCTATTGTTTGTGAGTGTGTCACGAGAGAGAAAAAAACAGAATAAGTAACATGGAACTGATTGTGGTGCTTCTAATGCAGAAACACTTCAGTTGAAAGTATTTCTGTCAGCATTAAAGGTGCTAAATACTATCAGTTAAAAATGATATATGATCTTATTGAATCAAAATGGAAAAGATGGGGCACACAAATAAGAATGAATGTGTCTGTTCATGTCAACTATGGAGAACTCATGCTTATTTCCAAATAACTATCTATGAATGAATTTCAAATAGTATTAGTTCGCTGATGGTAGTGTAAAGTCAGAGTACAAATTTATGGGTTACATGTTAATGTGCTGAATTTGATGCACACGATAAATGCACATTATGTCCTATTTGAGTAATTTCAGGTCTGTTTTAAATTTAAAAACATCATGCCAAACCATTTTATAGAAAATATGCAAAGAGGGATTAACAATGCCACAGGGAGCTATAAACAAAAGAAACATGGTCTAAAGGGGCCGATCAGAGCTTGAGAAACTCAGGAAATATATGGGAAAGTATTTTTTTGGCAAAAAATCTAAAAATGTTTATTGTGCAACTTCTAAGACAGATTGAACAAATACACATCTCCTTTCATTTGATTCCAAGAGAAACTATTTTAGTTAATGTTAAGAGTTAAAAGCATTATACGTACCAATTTATCAATCACATGTCTGATAGCCTGGTACCAGTCATGTATACTATCATCATCTGAATGTAGAAGAAATTCATTCCCTGAGATGGTGGTGAGCTGTGTCAAGAAAAAAAAGGAAAAACAGTGTGTAATTTTGTTTAATGCTGTAAGAAACATAAGAATAGCACTGCAATGTAATGGGTCACCATGTTATGATCCTAAATCCACATTAGTGAAAAATAACATAGTAATTGCTCCCAAAAATGACTAAAGTTCATCTAATTCTTCTTGTTCTTGTCATCACATGATACAATGAAAATTGGAGACCAATCAATGCCTTTTTGGCAATCCACTTTAAACTACTTATTACGTACACATCTGTCCAACACAGTGAAGGGAATATTACATTTAACCAGCTGTTTCAGTTCACTTTTTAACTTTAATTTTAAAAGAAAAAGTTCATATGAAAGTAAAACAACAAGTACACATTCTGTGACCATTTTAAATTAAAATATAAACACATTTTTTCTTACTTGCTAAGTAGTTGATGGCTGCCCTTACATTGAGCATTTAATGTTTATTTAAATGAAAAAGAACGGATTGTTCAATAATGAAGCACACAATAAGTGCCAGAACAATTGAAAAGGAGCAGGTTAATTACAACTCATCTATGAAAGTAAAATCCAAATTACTTCTTTGAAGTAACTTCATAAACATTATGTAAAACTTTAATTTGCAATATAGGTGAAGGAGAACATAAAGAAATTATATATGTTTTTGTTTCTCCTCTACAATGCAGGCTTTTTGGAACTTTTCTTTATTCATACGCAGGATATAGACATTGCCAACTCGCTCAGCATTTATTGCACATTTCTAGATGCCCTTGAGAAGGTACTTGTGAGCTGCTTTACTGAATCACTGCAATACATTTGTTTTAAAGAGTGTTCATGTGGTGTAGTGGTAATGTCCCTACCTCTGAGACCTGCTCTAGAGATGTGTCATAACATCTCTGAAAGGTTGATTAGAAAACAAGTACAAAATAAAAAATGGCTTAGATACACCCACGTTGCCATTAGGGAGTGAGTTCTGTATCTGTTGCCTTTGTCCCTGTAGATGATAATGGTTATAGTTTTGGAAGGAGCTGTTGCAGAGCCTTTGTGAATTTCTACAGAGCATCATGTACACTGCTGCTACTGAGAGACAGTGCTGGTTGGAGTGAATATTGGTGGATGTTTTGCCAATCAAGAGAGTTGCTTTGTCTGGATGGTGTCAATCTTTTGGAGTGATGTTAAGAGCTGCACTCATCCAGGCAAGTGTAGAACATTCTATTACACTCTTAACTTGTGCTCTGTAGGTCGTGGACAGGCTTTAGGGAGTCAGGAGGTGAGTTACTTACCACAGTATTCCTAGCTTCTGATCTGCTCTTGGAGCCATTTTGTTTATGTCACTAATCCGGTTCAGTTTCTGGTCAATAGTCACAAACAGATGGTTGATCATTGAGGGTTCAGTGATAGTAATGCCACTGAATGTCAAGGGGTGGTGGTTAGGTTCTGTCTTGTTAGAGATAGCCTTTGCTTGATATGTGTGGTATGAATGTTACTTGCCACTTGTCAGCCCACACCTGTCAAGATCTTGCTGTATTTGAATATTAAGTATTTCAGTATCTGAGGATTCGTAAATGGTGCTGAAGATTGTCCAATCATTGCCCTTACTTCTGACCTTATGATGTTGGGAAGATCATTGTCGTAGTGGCTGAAGATAGCATAGGATACCATCCTGAGGAACTCCTGAACAGATGTCCTGAAACTAAGATGACAGACTTTCAACAACCACACTATATTTCTTTGAGCTAGGTGTGATTCAAATCAGTGGAGAATTTTCCCTAATACACATTGATGCCAGTTTTGCTAGAGCTCTTTAATGCTATATTTAGTTAATTGTAGCCTTGATGTCAAAAGTAGTTACCTCACCTTGACAATTTAGTTGTCTTTGTTTGAACCAACCTTATAATTATGTCATGAGCTGAATGGCCCTGGTAAAACCCAAACTGAGTTAGGGTGAACAGATTATTTCTAAGCAAGCCCTGGTTGATAACACTCATCATTTTACTGATGATTGAGAGTAGATTGATAGGGCAATATTATGGTCAGGTTGGGTTTGTCCTGGTTCTTGTGTACAGGATATACTTGAGAAATCTTCCACATTGTCAGGTAGACACCACTGTTGTAGCTGTACGCCAACAATTTGGATGGGGTGCAATAATTGCAGGAACACAGAACTTCAGCTCTAATGCTGAAATGTTGTCAGGGCTCACAGCGTTTGCAGTATCGAGTACCTCCATTTTGATATCATGTGCAATGAATGAAATTTCATGAAGATTAGCATCTGTGATCCGAGGGACCACTGGAGGAGGCCAAGATGGATCATAAGACCATAAGACCATAAGACATAGGAGTAGAAGTAAGGCCATTCAGCCCATCGAGTCCACTCCGCTATTTAATCATGGCTGATGGGCATTTCAACTCCACTTACCCGCATTCTCCCCATAGCCCTTAATTCCTTGTAACATCAAGAATTTATCAATCTCTGCCTTGAAGACACTTAGCGTCCCGGCCTCCACTGCACTCCGCGGCAATGAATTCCACAGACCCACCACTTTCTGGCTGAAGAAATGTCTCCGCATTTCTGCTCTGAATTGACCCCCTCTAATTCTAAGGCTGTGCCCACGGGTCCTAGTCTCCCCGCCTAACAGAAACAATTTCTTAGCGTCCACCCTTACCAAGCCATGTATTATCTTGCAAGTTTCTATTAGATCTCCCTTAACCTTTTAAACTCCAATGAGAACAATCCCAGGATCCTCAGCCGTTCCTCATATGTTAGACCTACCATTCCAGGAATCATCCGTGTGAATCTCCGCTGGACACGCTCCAGTGCCAGTATGTCCCTCCTGAGGTGTGGGGCCCAAAACTGAGCACAATACTCCAAATGGGGCCTAACCAGAGCTTTATAAAGCCTCATCCTCTCAGCACTTCTGGTTGAAGTCTGTTGCAAATGCTTCAGCCCTATCTTTTGCACTGCTGTGCTGAGTTTCCACATTGTTAAGGATGGGGATATTTGTGGAGCCTCCTCCTCCAGTAAGTTGTCTAATTGTCCATCACCATTCACAACTTTATATGGCAGGACTGCCGAGCTTAGATCTGATCCATTGGTTGTTAAATCACTTACGCCTTATACAGTTTGGCACACAAATAAATCACTTCTGTACATCACTTGCGCCTTATACAGTTTGGCACACAAATAGTCCTGTTTCATAGATTCACCAGGTTGACAGCTCATTTTTGGGTATGCCTGGTGCTACTTCTTGCATGCACTCCTGCACTCTATATTGATGTAGGCTGGATGAGAGAAGGATAGTAGTTCCTTTCCTAAAATTTGGACATCAGTGAACCAAATGTTTATGTTATGAAAATAGATTCTTATTTTGTGATTTACTCATTGAATTTATCACATGCCTGGTGGGATACAAACCCTGGTCCTCAGTATGTTCAGACAGGTTGGGGTGGGTACACAGAGGTACAGGCACATCTTGATCATCCAACAGCCACATAATGAGATGGTCAGGCAGATTTTGATATGGGCACGCTTCACCTAAATCTGACTAGAGATGATTTCTATTTTAAAATTGTATCCTTTACTGGTTGTAGAACTCATTTGCAGTTTTGGTTACACACAGCAGTTTGTGCATTTTTGCCAAATGAGCAGTCCTTTGAAGTGGGAAGTTCAGATATGGCCTGATACTTTGTTTCTGGTGCAAAGCATTTCCTGACCTCAAAGGAAAACTGCATCCCTTTGCTTTTTGCTCCCAGACTGATGCCGTTTCTCTGTCCTTGACCACTGCCTTCCATGCAACATCTAACTTTCGGCATTGAACATAAATAGCTTCCACTAGCCCTTCTTGAGCTTTTAACAATTGACCTGAATAATACTGAGTGCCTGAAAATTATTTGGACCTTATCACTTTATGCTATTTTGGGAAAAGATTAACATATGAACATAAAAATCAGCAGCAGGAGTAGGCCATTCAGCCTCTTGAGTCTGTTCCACCAATGAATAAGATTATGACTGATCTGATTGTCACCTAAAGTCCATATTCTTACCTACCTTTTTCATTCACTAGACTAAAACATATTCAAGGACTTGCTTCCACTAAGTTTTCAGAAAGAGAATTTCAAAGTCAGAGACGTTTGAAATGAATTTGTATCTCATCCAGAACTGGAGGGCATGTCAGACAGGCAGTTCACATTGCAGAGGCAGTGGATGGTTAAAGAGTGGTGATGGACAACCAGACTTAGCTGTCATCAGTATACTTATAATACTGATGCTATGCCTTTAAATCAGATCATCAAGGGCAATATGTAAGTGGGCAATTGTAGGAAACAAGGCAAATTCCTTAAGGTAAAGGTGCAGGGTAGGGAAAATAAATCATCCCAGGGTATTCACTGGTTATGATCAAGTATATAAAAGTGGAACAAACTGAGTATGTGGAAATGAGACATCTAAGGATGACCAAATATAAAATTGATGAGAGCCTACAGAATTCTTAACAGGATCATTGAGGGAGATGCAGGAAGGATGCTTCTCCTAGCTGTGAGGTCACTTAAGATTGAGATGAAGTAGAACTTCTTCACCAAGAACATGGCGAATCTTGGGAATTCTTTTTCCCTAAGAGCGTGGACACTCAAGCATTGACTGCATTCAAAATGAGACTGATAGATATCTGGATATTGACAGGTATCAGGATTGCTAGAAATTGGCATTAAGGTGAAATAATCTTGTTGAATAATGGAGCAGGCTTGAGAGGCTGAATACTGCTCCTATTTCCCATGTTCCTATAGTTATTTGGCATACATAACATTCAAAAGATTAATTGTCTTTATCTGTTTCAAGCATTATTGAACAAACATGTTTATTTTGGAGTACAACCTTGTAAGATACAACCCCATGGTTAAATTGTTCTGCAAACAATGCAGTATTTGTATTATTATAGTATAATGAAACTTTATAACCTCTGCAGCTTCTATGATGATGGTGGAATCTTTGAGTGACCTTTAAATTAACCACCGCTTGTGAAGTTACTTTTACAAATTCATGCTAATATTTGTGTACAAAAAATGTCAAACGTGGTGTAATTCTGAACAATGTTTTTACATATTGTGGAATATGCTGATCACATGGAATACAATATTAATTAGTTAATTTATTAACCCAATTTGAGTGTGCTCGATTGTTTCTTCCTGATACCTGGAGTATTACCTCCAGACAGGAGTGGATAACAGACCCACCCATAGACTTTGTGAGGAACAATCACTCCCTCTCCTTAGTGACTTGCAAGATATTTATTTCTAAGATGAAAGAAGGCATCCAACCTTCCCACTGGCCAGTATTTCTTACCTGTAATATATAACTTTGAGACTATTGAAAATTATGATGTTGAATAAGGAAAAGTGGGAGTATCAACATAAATTGGGATACACAAACTTTAGGACTCATAGAGTAATCCAAACTTCAATGAGCAATTAATGGATGCAAGATGTGTGATTTATATAGATATATTTATACATAGTTTAATATCATTTATTTTAGAGTATGGATTTTGAACTAGTGACATGTGGGTTTTCAGTTTTACGTACAAGGAGGTTTAATGGTTAACTTGCAAGTAATGACTATTCTTAACCAATAGGAGAGGGAGAGTTCTTGAGGTGATTACAGGGATAATGGGAATTTGCTTGCATTGAGAGAATGGACAGAGTAAATGTTGAAAAGCATTAGCTTGCCTTTGGTTTAAAGGATCAGGATAATTTTGTATAGAAGAAAAATCTGACGCTTGGAAATATTTTGCTTTCTGTTCACAAAAGTCCTGGCTGAAGTTAAATGTATGAAACAGTTTCTTCTGAAGAAAGAGCTAGTTCAGAAAAATTAGGAAATAGGTTAATAAGAGTTTTAGTTTGCAAGTTCAAAATCAAAAATGTTTGGTTAGAATACTGAAGGAGAAAGTGAGGACTGCAGATACTGGAGACCAGATTTGAAAAATGTGATGCTGGAAAAACACAGCAGGCCAGGCAGCATCCGAGGAGCAGGAGAATCGACGTTTCAGGCATAAGCCCTTCTTCAGGAATGAGGCTGGTGTGCCAGGCGGGCTGAGATAAAAGGTAGGGGGGAGGGAATTTGGGGGAGGAGCACTGGGAATACAATAGGTAGAAGGAGGTGAGGGTGAGGGTGATAGGCCGGAGAGGAAGTGGGGGCGGAGAGGTCAGGAAGATGATTGCAGGTCAAGAGGGCGGTGCTGAATTCGGGGGTTGGGACTGAGATAAGGTGGGGGGAGGGGAAATGAGGAAGCTGGAGAAATCTACATTCATCCCGTGTGGTTGGAGGGTTCCTACGCAGAAGATGAGGTGCTCTTCCTCCAGGCGTCGTGTGGTCAGGGTCTGGTGATGGAGGAGAGATGTAGAGGAGACAGGCCGCCTACTTGCGGAACATTTCAGGGAACACCTCAGGGACACCCGCACCAACCAACCCAACCGTCCCGTGGCTGAACACTTTAACTCCCCCTCCCACTCCGCCAAGGACATGCAGGTCCTTGGCCTCCTCCATCGCCAGACACTGACCACACGACGCCTGGAGGAAGAGCGCCTCATCTTCCGCCTAGGAACCCTCCAACCACATGGGATGAATGTAGATTTCTCCAGCTTCCTCATTTCCCCCTCCCCCCACTTTATCTCAGTCCCAACCCCTGGATTCAGCACTGCCCTCTTGACCTGCAATCTTCTTCCCAAGCTCTCCACCCCCACCCCCTCTCCGGCCTATCACCCTCACCCTCACCTTCTTCCACCTATCGTATTCCCAGTGCCCCTCCCCCAAGTCCCTCCTCCCTACCTTTTATCTCAGCCCGCCTGGCACACCAGTCTCATTCCTGAAGAAGGGCTTATGCCCGAAACGTCGATTCTCCTGCTCCTCGGATGCTGCCTGGCCTGCTGTGTTTTTCCAGCATCACATTTTTCAACTCTAGAATACTGAAGGGGTTATTTGAAGCAGAAAACTATGTAAACTGAGTTTTGTGACTACTCAACAAAGAGGCTATCAAACGCTCAAGCTAACAAATTGAACAAAATAGTTAAGTTAAACCTATACGCATGACAGAAAAGTAAATTCTCTCTGAAGATTGAGGACTGCATCATCGATTGCAGGAAGCCAAGGGAAGTTCCTTGGGGGAGTTACTGTCCATTTTGAAATCTTTCAGATTGTGATACATGTAAATAGCCTCGTTGATTCTGTTTTATTTTCATTTCTTTTGCATAATAAACTTCTATTCTATTATTACATCCAAATCTGCAACATTATATGCCTGTGCTTGAATGAAAGACCACTTTGTTAAATAAAAACAAAAATAAAATGATCCATCAAGCCAAATTTCAACCTGGGATTTGACTTTTCCAAGGAACAGCATCAGCTGGGATCATAACAATATATTTTACCAAAACAACAGTAATCGAGTTGAAAAGGGTTGAAGCATTTTGAAGAAGAATATGGTAATGTGTATATTTTCAATCATTTTATCAAGTTCATCTGTGTTTTCATTGCAGTTTTTTTTTAAAAAGTGTCTTTTTCTGTAACGTATCACATAATATTTATGATACTATGATAAAATAACATTTACTTGTAAAACTGTGCTTAAAAAAAAGCAGTGGCTCTAAATTCATATCCAAAGGAATCACCAATGGATTTATGGATCAAAGTTTTTATGTAATGGGTTAGTGATGAATTTGCTCATGTCTATAATGGTCTATTTCATATATTAACAATCTAAGTCATGCTTTAAGGGGAAAGATCTCAGTGAAAGTCAAAAACTTGCCAATTATAAAATCAAAATTATTAAATTGCATATTATGAAAAAGGACAAAGAGTTAAAACCATAAAAATAGCTAAAAGCACTAATTGAACACTATCTCAATTTAATAAATGCATTTTGCTGCATGTTGGTTCTCTATTGCTCAAGAAAGTAAAACCTCATAGCTGACGAGATCTTTGAAGGAACATATTGCTGCAAGTTATACCCACTAGTCAAAAAATGCAGGCAAGCATAATAATTAAAAGGAAACACAGCATTTTCAGCCAAAATGTAAAAATAAGTGTTGGAGATATGCTTCTGTATAGTTCCCTTGTAAACTATAATACTGCACAGATTGTGAAGATTGACACTGAATCTGGTGCTATCATTCATTATTGCCATGTCACTCAGCTTCTTGGCTCACTCAAGCTCAATCTGTGACATGTTTGTGATTATCATACTCATTTAGTAACTATATGGCATATGGAACACAAATACTATTTAGCTGCTTAGGGTTGGGTCATTCGCTTCTAAAATGCCACCAAACTGGAATAATTTAATGTCCGCATTACACTTACATGAGGCTCCAAAACCAAACAAAAATCAATAATCTCAGTCTTTTAACTACTTGATGTTCCCAGAGCACTTAAAATACAGCATTTAACTGAAAAAAAAAACCCACAACTGAATATGAGTCACAGATTGTGTTTAAAGACTTGGTTCATAATCTGCACCTAAGCAACGGGTAGTAGGTTTAATAAGCAATAAAAACCAAAACAAAATCAGAACTGTTTTTTGGCCCCAGAACATTTATGGGCCACAACTATCATTGCTAAATTATGAAGGCATTAATGACTGCAATTTAAATGTTCATTTTTGCATCAGAGGTATGATGAAGACCAAGATGCCTTAACCAATAGAAATCAAACAGAAGTCTTCTATCTCCTTAAAATATTTCTGCCATCACTTTAAAAAGGATTTGATGGTGCAAGTATAAAATATCAAAAACTTCAACTTATACAAGTTCAACTTATACAGTATCATTCAAAACATACTTTGCTTTTAATTCTGCATAACATTGATATACTTCAATCAGAATATCTAAGGGGCCTAATTTCTGCTGTTTACTGAAGCTAATATTCACAGATAAAGTAACTCTTGAACAGTAGTGGAACTCAATAGCATTTTTGCCATGCCTTTCATTGTAAATATTCTAATGCAAATTAACATGTAACATGGGGCAGCACAGTAGCTCAGTGGTTAGCACTGCTGCCTCACAGTGCCAGGGACCTTGGTTTGATTCCCGCCTTGAGCGATTGTCTGTGTGGAATTTGCACATTTTCACTGTGTCTGTGTGGGTTTCCTCTTGATGCTCAGGTTTCTTCCCACATTCAAAGATGTGCAGGTTAGGTGAATTGGCATGCTAAATTGCCCATAGTGTTAGATGTGTTATTCAGGGGTAAATGTCGGGTCGGGGAATGGGTGTGGGTGGGTTACTCTTCAGAGGGTCAGTGTGGACTTGTTGGGCCAAATGGCCTGTTTCCATACTGTAGGGGATCTAATCTAAATCTAGAATTAGTATGCTCACTGATTGTTAACTGTTTTATTAGCAATCTATATGAAACACACAGGATTAATACAGCACTGAATACATTCCTTTGAATTACTTGTTCCTAATTCATTCATGGGATGCAGGATCACTGGCTGGCCCAGTGTTTATTGCCAATCCCTATTTGCTCACAAGCCAGTTAAAGGTCAATTGCATTGCTGTGAGTCACATGTAGGCCAGATCAGTTAAGGTCAGCATTTTCCTTCCCTAAAGGACATTAGCAAACAAGATAGGTTTTTCCAACAATCAACAATTGTTTCATGGTCATCATTATATCCATAATTCCATGATTTGGAGATGCCGGTGTTGGACTGGGGTGTACAAAGTTAAAAATCACACAACACCAGGTTATAGTCCAACAGGTGACCTGTTGTTGTGTGATTTTTAACTCCGTAATTCTAGAATTTTATTGAATTAGAGTCCTGGTGACCCAGATCCCCAGAACTTTCCCTGGATTAACAGTCTAGCAACAATACCATGAGGCCACCACCTCCTCTTTGGCTTTTATTACAAGAAAATTTAAGTTCAGAAATAGAGATATCTTATTGCAGTTATACAGAGCCTTTGTGAGGCCACATATGGAGTATTGTATGCAGGTTTGATCTGCCTACCTCAGAGAGAATATATTTGCCATAGGGGGAATAAGGATCATTAGGCTGACACCAGGAATGGCAGGACTATCTTCTGAAGAGAAATTGGTTCAACTTGGCCTGTATTCATTAGAGTTTATAAGAATGAGGGAGGACCTGATTGAAACACAAAACTCTAACAGGGCTAGACCAGGCTAGATGTAGGGAGGAAGTTTCCTCAGTTGGAGCCCCTAGAATCTGGGGTCACAGTCTCAGAATACAGAGTAAGCCATTTGGGACTAAGATAAGGAATCATTTCTTCATTCAAAGCTATCATTGAAGTTTGTGGTGACCAGGCCTCTGGATATATTTGATATAGAGCTTTAACCTTTTTGATATTAAAGGCATCAAGCGATATGGAGAGAAAACAGGAATATGGGCATTGAAATAGATGATAATCCATGATCAAATTGAATGGCAAAGCAGGCTCGATGGGCCAAATGGCTCATTCCTGTATTTTTCCCTAATAAGGACACCTCACATATCATTATTTGCTTGAAGCAGTGTATTTGACTTATAGGCTTCTGAGATGGTCTGTAGCATTAATATTGATGTAGCACAGTACAATACAGTGATATGTCCACTTTCAGTGTAACTGAAACATTTATTTCTTCCCACTGTCACAAACTGCCTGTTTCTTCCATTGTACAAAAAAGCAAGCTAAAGCATAGAGGGTGGCAGCCTGCAACTGAACGCTTAATACCTTGTGTGTTAAGAAAGCAATGTGACTCACACGGAGCCTGGCAGCCTGTAATTCAGTGAAAACATCAGTGTGCACTAAGAAAGCATGAAAGAGAATAAGATGCTTATGGCCATGGCAGCTGAAATGCTTCTTCATGTGTAGAAGTATACGCTGTGTGGCTGACCTATACAAAGTGACCTGACAGAAGCTTGCAAATCATCAATGTCTGTCAACTCCAAAGAAAAAGGTTGAAAGTCAGCAGTGGTGGCTGATTTGGTCCAACAGTAGGTATGATGATCCGAGGAGGCTGCGGGTTCTCTGATGCTGAGTTGCATACTTGAAGCGTTAAGAAGGATGGTGACAATTGAGCATGTCGTGACACAGTTCTGAAGAAGCAGTGGCATGATGGCTGAGGCAAGCATTTAGTGTCCAGGTGCCACTTTGTTTTACCTGTTGGCAAATCGTGTTGTCTATCTTCTCAGAAGAGGAGAAGAGAATGAAAATTTGGTGTGTTGGGATTTTAATAAAATGAAAATGGTTGGAGTTAAGGTAGTCACCACTCAAGGACAAGATTCTGAAATCATCCTTTCACACTTGAGGGAAAAATCAGGAGAAAGAAATAGAAATCTTATTTTTTAAACTTTTGCCCTATTTTGTCGCCATAATCACCATTAAGCTTGTCCCACCTGGCATGGCAGAATTCCACCCTTTTTTCCTTTGATAGCTATTTATTTTCCATTTCTTCACTGAACCAAAATAAGATCTATTTATCCATGGCTTATCCCACTTGCACCCCAAACTTACCTAAGTGTAGCTGTAACATCTGTTCCTTGAGTTTTGGTCTAGTATTTCATTAGTGCCCTTGACATGGATCAAAATACTGTTGTTTAGCAGCAGAATAATTTAATGCCAGGATTTTAAAGACAATTTACTTTAACAAGCACAAATACTGCTGTAGAAATCATTTACAATCAATAAATTTTTTTCTTTCATTCTGTCTAATCACCCTTCTGGGATCAACAGAATGTTTATTTGGTGGGATTACTGAACTGTGTTGTGTTAGTATCCAAATTGTTCCCTCTATTATTGTACTGTTGCCATTCTGAACTTCTGCCACTTTTAGAAAGGGATTTATGCAAACTCTTTAGCACCCCCTAGTAATGGGCACTGGACATTTTAATTTACTGGCAGTTTAATTGTTCCTCAAGAAGTTTCTTCAGTTTGCAGGCCTATGAAACTATCTTGCACACTATGTGTAATGGTATACTTACTTGCAGAGTTGAGAAAGAAAAGACGTGTATTAAGAATTTTCATAACCCCTGAAGTTTCAGCGTGGCTTGCAGTCAGTTCAAGACTTTTAACCCACCTAATTTGCATTGAAGGTTCCATGGTAAGACTGATTTGCTCACGTGGTTAGAGTGTGATGCTTAGTAACATTGACAGTGCAAATTAAATCTCCATACCATTTGAAGTAATTTGTGGACCTTGATTCATCTACTTGTCTCATTGTGATATCATAGGATCATAGACAGGCTTTGTGAAATAGAGGTGTGTGGAGAGCCATAATTAGCAAACTTCAGATCATCTAGGACACTTCATTAAGTGAGAGGAAATTTAATAAATAGTTATAAGATGAATGGATAGGTAAACTATATTTAGTGGTGTTGTTTGAGGAATCAGTGTTGGCTAGAGCAACAGAAATATTCCCTATGCTTCTTCAACATCATGGAATCTTTTGCACTCACTTGACAGAATAACATGACTTCAGTTTAATGCCTCAACATAAAGATTGCATTCCTAGCAATGTTGCAGTCTCTCAGCTTAAATAGTATAGAGTGGTGCTTGAACCTAATTGTCATTCAAGTATTTTGGATTGTGAAGAGGACGTAGGAAGTAAGAAATGCATGAATTAGGAATTGCTCATCTTACCTAATTGAGGTGGGACAATTTGTCAGCACTTATTCCGGGAGTTTTACACATAACTTTCTGTTTGGGAACTGAACCTCTGATGTCTGTGTATCAGATATTGTTATGGCCAATAAAGTTGTAATTTTTAAAACACAAAGTATTTTTGTTGATTGTCATGCTATTTTCACATTTATCAAAACAAAGATTCCATTTTCATTTTGACAAAACCAAAAGTTCCTCTCATGTTCTTCTCCTTAACGATGTTAGCATGAATATTTCCGTGAGGCAACCAAAGGAAATAAATGGGTATAGCATCTCATCATCCATAGAGGGTGTTATAATGTTACTACATTCATTGAAACGTGAGATTGTCTTCATATTTTATGTATTATACTGTGAGTGTTTTATGTGATTATTGATTTGGCAAACATTAACATTTCCAAAAGAACCTTTCTTTTTCTGTTTGAGTACTTATTTATTGCTTGACATGTATCACCTAACAAATCTACAGTTCATATCTGTACTGCTAATAATTGAAAGCAAATAAAATTACCATTTTGGTTACTGTAATAAAAGTAAAAATGCCATGTACCCTTCCATGTAAGATAATAATAACTACCTATTTTCTTCAATTCTAGCTTGGAGAGTCTAATAATGGAATTGGTGAAAACAATTATGAAATAGGGCTAAAATGACAGTTCTTTTCAGTTTGGATTTGTAGAGTCAGAGACTGGGAGAATATAATGAAGTGCATAGGCATCTTATATTTCCACTAATCTACATCTGCTTGATAGCAGAATGGAGCTGAATTAACCCGAGCATAAGTGCAATTATTAACATAGAGCACTTCAGGGATTGTGCCATTTCAATTGTGCCTGACATTCTGCTCCTTTGCACTGTTGCATCTTAGCAATTCTTACTAGCCAGTTCCCCAAAGAGAATTTTTAAAAAAGTACTGGAAAATGAACAGAAATTAATAAAAGTAAAGCAAGATGTTAAACATATTCTTAATTTGTTGTAACTACTTTTTTTAAGGAGTGTGAACAGGAAGACTTTGTTTTTCAAATAATGTCATAATCATGGCCATTTTAAGAAATCAAAGTTATCATTCATCTAACTTTTCTAGTAAGCAGTGAGAACTAATTACATTATTGTGGGATGAGGGAAGTGACTCAGAGTTACTGTCCCTTGATACTGTGAAATAACTGAACTGACATATCAAACTGTTTTAACTTTAATTGTACACATTACTTCAACTTCCTCACACTGTCAAACTCAGTAACTCCTCTGGGGCACTTGAGCTGGGATCACTAACACTATTTAAACAAAAACATTCTTAAAGAAATCAACTGGGAAAACATGCTTAATGTTGACTCTTTATGACTGTCTGCTGTCCACAAATACACTGATGATAAGACTCATTCATATATCTTAAATGGGAAATCTATATTTGAGACGTAGTCATGGGGAAAAGGTGTGTCAACTCTCAGAAAGGAACCCAATATTAGTGTGCAGTTGACAGACTGAGTCACACAAATATATGAGAGCTCAGTATAAGCAAATAAGAAACTGGATTCTCGTGGGATTGATAATGCTGGAATAAACAAGAGTTAATGATATCATCTACCATGCTGATATTGCATGGACTGAAAGCTCAGAAGCCCTGTTAAAAAGGCCAGGTTTTGGCCAGAGTTGAGATTCAACATTAGCATGCCTGTCCCCAGCTGTTGCATGTTGGAGAGTTTACAACTTCTGATTCATTGTAATAATATGTATTTACACTGTATATAACCCCTTAAGTGCTGATTGCACAGATCAAGTTCATACATAAAAGGTCTTCTGGCATCATGATCATTGGATAGCCATAAAATAATAATTCAATCTTCAGGCTAAACCAGAGTGTTTTAAGAAATATTGCACATGGACTGCCAATTACATTCTGTTGTTCTTTTTTTTTCTCTTTTAAGTTCTATTTGACATGATGTTGCCTTTGTGGTTTTTCATTGTGATATTCATTTAATCTCTTATGAAAATGTATTTTTAAGTTGCTGTTAAAATGAATAAATGAACAAACTAATCAAAACAGAGATATCTTGTGTTACGCTATTTGGGCTATATGCAAGTCTCAAGGTTAATTCTAATGCACTGCTCCATTTAAAATTATGTGTAATAAATGCAAAAGATGAATTGCCATTTTGGGGAGATGGTGGCAAAGTGGTGATTTCATTGGTTTAGTAATCTAAATGTTGAAGTTAAAGTTGTGGGGATATGGATTTAAGCCTCAAATGGAAGATGACGAAATTTGAATAAAATTTGCAATTTAAAAGTTCTTGTTCTTTAGAGAAAAAATCTGGTGTACTCATTCAGTCTGACCTACACATGATTCCAGAACCACAGTGATGTGGTTGACTCTCAACTTTCTTGTGAAAAAGATGAGCAAGCTATTCAGTTCAAGGGAAACAATGGATAGGTAACAAATTTGTTGATTTTGCCAGAAATGCCCAAATCTCATGCAGAGATAAATCTAAAGTCGATATTTACTTTCCTTATAAATTAAAAACCTGAAGTTATAGCTGGATAGTTGGGTAAAGTGCATCAATAATGAATGGCAATGTTCATAAAAACATTATGCTCATTTCCTGAACCACTATGCAGATTTGAAATAAATTCTTAATGACTATTATTTGGTCTAATATAAAGTGGTAGTGTTTCACTTCTGTTGAATGTTTTGTTGACAATTGTTGGCAGTTACAGATATTGGATGCCACAGCACTCCATTCAGCCATATGGGAAGTCAGTCATGAATGGGCAGGTCAGTGCATTGGTCAGTGTTTTGAGTATAGGAGTTGAGATGCCTTGTTGCTGCTGTGTGGGACATTGGCAAGGCCATTTTTGGAATATTGCATTCAATTCTGGTCTCCCTGTAATAGGAAGGATGTTAAACTTGGAAGGGTTCAGAATAAATTTACAAGGAATGGAATGAGATGCCAGAGGAAGTAGTGGAGATCAGTACATTTACAACATTTAAAAGGCATCTGGATGGTTATATGATTAGGAAGCATTTGAAATATAGATATGGGACAAATGCTGGCAAATGAGATTAGATTAATTTAGGATATCAGGTCAGTATGGACAAGTTGGACTGAATGGTCTGTTTCTGTGCTGTACCACTCTATGAGTCTAAGTTAGATCATTGTAGTCTTACTGGCAAAGAACATATCAAATGCCATAGATTTGTTTGTTAGCTGATAGCATGATTAAATTTGTTTACCGGTAGATGAAGAACACAAAATAATCAATATATATATATATTTTTAAAAATGCTAAATTAACAAGAAACAGAAAGCAATAGGATAATTCATTGAAAATTGGAATCCAAAAGAGTTTAGACATATAAGAAATGGAAACAAAAAACTAGTATTTAAAAAAAAATCTTTTTTACTCTAAAAGAAAGAAGTGATATCGAGAAGCAAGTCAAAATTGGTTAAAACCCATGATGCATTTCTTTTGGAGGACAAAACCATGCATTGTACCTCTCTGGGATGACTCTGAGCTCATGAAATCCCTGTTGTAATGAACATCTGAAAACATGTGGCACAGTGGCTCAGTGGTTAGCACTGCTACTGCATAGTGCCAGTGACCTAGGTTCGATTCCAGTTGAGTATGACTGTCTGTGTGGGTTTTCTCCCATGGTTCAAAGATATTCAGGTTAGGTGGATTAGCCATGCTAAACCTCCCATTGTGTCTAGGGATATGCAGGCTATGTAGATTAGCTATGGTGAATGCAAGGTTATAGAGGGGTGTCTCTGGGTGAGATGCTCCTTGGAGGGTCACTATGGACATGATGGGCTGACTGGCTTGCTGCCACTCTGTAGGAATTCCATAAAATGCAAGTTGGATGTAGATGTTTTAGGAATGCTGATATGGAAATGTTAAATCTTTTATGCAGTATGACTAAGAGAACACAAACAATTGCCATAAGTTGTTGGACATAGTTCAAAACTTTCACCAGTGATCTTCCAGGCAAAATACATTTACTGATGATAATTTATCAGTAATATAACTTCCAAGCCTTGACAAATGCAACGTTATACATAGAAGTCAGTATGCAAGATAACAAACAATGTTATATAAAGAGCATGAAGGCTGGCTGAGTTATGTATGCAGAAAGCTATTGTCACTGTTTTATAAGGAGCTCGAAAAAATAACAACGAGAAGGATGTGAATAAATGTAATGGCTTGTCACGCCTTTCTGTTGTACAGACATTGCACTGCATGTGCTAGCAAATGGTACTTCAACATAAAAGTCTTCAAAACACACTCGGTACAATGAATATCAGTAATTATATTAACTGGAATGGCAAATCTATTCTGAAGTTTGACTCCCGTCTGCAGTGGCAGACATAGCATCATAAGGGATTAGAATAAAATGAATTGTCACAGCACAGTGTGAGACCATTCAAATCATTATATTGGTGCTGACTTTCTGCAAGAGAAATTCAGCTAGTCCCATTGTCTGATCTTTTCCATAGCCCAGAAATTTTTTTTTTTCCCTTTTCAATTAACTATTTTATTCCCATTTTGGACACCTTGACTAAATTTGCCCCACCACACTCTTAGTCAAATCCCACCCACCTTTTTTTGTCGAAAAGCATATTTGCTCATATTGCCTTTGCTTCATTCACTCCTTCACCCGGTTTCTCAATGCTTCCAACAAAAGGAACAGTCTTCCTTATTTATTCTGAACAGATCTCCCAGGATATAGAGAAGTCCACTCAAATCTCCACTTAAACTTCTCATCTTTAAGAATATTAGCTCCTGCTTCTCTAATCCATTCATCCAACTGATTCCTTGGAACTATTCACATAAATCTTTTCTGCATCCACTCATTTCCTAATGTTTGGTCTCCTGATGATGTGTTAACCTTGAAATGTCTGCTCTCTTGCTTCTCAGATGCTGCCTGACCTGCTGTGCATTTTCCAGTGCCACACTTTATCAACTCCAGAATCAAACACAATGCTTCAGTTGATACCAAACTAGTGCTTCATAAAGGATCATCATAACTAGTGTGCTGTTCTATTGTTTGCCTTCATTTATAAGGCACAAGATCCATAACCTTTCTTAGCCATGTTCTTGATCTCTGTGACACGTCTTCTGATTTAAGCACATGTTCTCTGAGATCCTTCTGCTCTGGTTGCCCTTTTAGAATTGCAATCTTTATGTCACATAATTATAGTTGTTTTACAGTTAACTTTATTGAATAGCATGGAAAATTCTGTAATTACGACTGTCACACAGTTCCATTTAAGCTAAAACCTTAATTGAAAACTAAATTGGCAAACAATTGGAAAGAATTACTTGCTCAGATTATCAGATGTTTAACAAGTTGGGCATTCGCACACAATAGAGCTTTTTGTGTGCAAATAATAGACAGTATGTGTTAACAACATAGCAAATTTTTTAAAATTCTGAAGTGAATATTTCAGTAATTTGCTGATATTTTCAAAAGTACATCAACAACAATGGCAATTCTATTGGGTAGCAACTGTGGCAGTGAATGTTGACTCCATGTTTACTACCATTGCATTGCTGCTCATGCCAATGAAGTTTAACTTTTCTCATACTAATAAAACTATTTTAAAATCCTGCTTTGAAATATCTGTATGACATGAAACTATTTAGCAAATGCAATGTGTGAATTCAATAGATCAAATAACAAAATCTAAAAACAACAAATGTTCAAAGTGGAACACTGTTTTCCAACAAATGCAGGAAAACCACCTTATAGTGGCTCCTGGATGGTTTACAATCACACAGGGTATCACATTACATGAGACAATTTCATTTCTTGGTGAGGAAACATAGGTTGAACACGAGGAATTAACTTAACCAGCCTATGTTCTTCTTTCAAAGAACTATGATACAATATCAATAGAAGCCACTAAACCATCACCTGTGTGTATTTTTGCTTATAACCTATTTATGAGGACAATTGCCATGTGTATAAAATGCGCAAAAAAGTCAGGACTCTAAGACTTCATACAAATAACGTAGAGATGCATAACTGCATTTTATTTGAATTGGAACTGGTTTATGAAGTACCTCTCATTCTTTGGATTATTTTTTCAGCTCTTGAGACACTTCAGTCAGTATTCATGAAAATACTTCAACATATTAAATATCCATCCTTCCATATTTCAGAGAACCTGACCATAAAGATGTTCCTGAAACCCTGTGATGAAAATCTGATGTTACTTACATTATGAAAGACAGATTTATGTAATACAGGTCAGGTATAAGAACAGAAGAAATAGGAGCAGTAGTAGATAATTCAGCCCCTCAAGCCTGCTCCACCATTTGACATGACTTTGGCTGATCTCACCTTGGCCTCAACTCCGTTTTCCTGCCTGCTCTCCATAACCATTGCACCTATACTAATCACAAATCTGTCTACATCTTCCTTAAATTTACTTAATTGTTTATCCATACACCCAGAAAGATCTTTCCACTTCAGAAAAGCAGGTCTTTTCAAATGGACCTAAACAGACCCAAATAAACCCATTAACATGCTGAGTTTGAGCCTTTTAAAAAAAAAACCTTTGCTTGGCTTGTCAAAAAGTCCAAACTCAATGTGGTTACAGATCTATTCAGTTCTGTTCAGGCCCTTTGCGAAGAATAGCACTTTGCTTCTATGTCCATTCTCACCAAAAGCATTCTCACCAAAGGATCTGAATGGACCCAAACGGACCCAAGTGAGTAAGGGTAGTAACAAATGGAAACAAAGAATTATAATTACAGAGATAATCAAATAAAGAAATTATAGATACCATCACGTTTTTGGAGAAGATAACATTAGCCCATGCCCCAACAGATTAGAGTACAATGAGTGAAGAGTGAATGAAAATATTGTTTTGGGTTGTGAGATAGTTAGTAAAAGATCTCAGAGGGGAATTAAGTGTATTTACAAGCCAAGAAAGTCCTTCATCCGGTAAACAGTTGGTCGCGAGATTTTCGGAAAATGATTTCCCAACATGTCGTAAAAATTATACATTAAGAGACAGTAACATTGTGTTAAAAGTTACTGGGAATCAGCTTTTTTTCTGAGAGACAAAAACTAAATCAAAAGGAAAATTGTGTTATTTTCATTCAGATGAAGTTTCCTTGTAATGTCATTACAATGTAAATAGATGCAGTTAGGTGATCTCATTTTTGTGCTAATACTCTTTTACTAAAGGATGGCATCTTTTTAAAACAGGGAAACACAAGGCCATCAAGCAATTGTGAAAAAAACATAATATTCTCCCAAGTGTGAAGAAAGATCCAGTAACACTAAAAAATGTGGCAATACATATGACAAATACTTCTATATGCCAAGGCAAAAAACCGAATACAGAAACCTTGACTGGAAAGGCCATTACACAGTATTGCAAGCATTTTTGTCACGCATGTGAAAAATATTCCACATCCCCAAAAAATGTCGAAACAGCTGCTGCTCCCATATCAATCAGCCAAATTATCCATTTATTTACCTGTAATACTATACGGCCAGCACCTGTAGTCCTTTAGTGTCAGGTGGCAGCTTAACAACAAGAAATGAAAGGGGAAAATGGTTCAGGACCTTATCTGTGTTTTCAATTTTTCAACACCTGTCATACTGAGGGCTTTGTCAGTCACATTTGAATCCTCTCAGGAGAATTTTGCTTGCCAACCTGAGTGATGCCAGCCTGAGAAACTGAAGACTGTGCCAGAAGGTTGTTCTGCTTTTTATACCACATGCTTGGATTCAGAACAAGTGGAGTAAAAATTTGTTTTTGTAATGTACCAATCTACTTGGCATGCACTGCTTTGACTCAAAATTGCAGCCGAGCTCCCTGCAGAGCCTCACATTATGTTTCAAAAACTTTTTTTTGAAACTTCAGGATAAAAGTTGCTTTGGGTGCCAGGTTTGGGGGAGGGAGGAGTTTCCTACTTAATTGATGAAATAAATTATATGATGTAATAGCACCAATTAAAATTTGTAACAATAGCTACATCGACGCGTGAGTGTTTATGTTTATATAACTTCAGTTTTTCTAAACAAATAAATAATCCAATATATAAATCATCCAAATATTTGAAGTTCTCCCATTTAGAATCAGCAAGATGGGCAGCGTATTTCCACACACTCAACTCCATCCAATGTCCTTCCATAAATCATACTTTTTGCAAGTTGATTTTAGAAACAACAGTCTTGGTGAGATGTCAGGGGTTGCGTCTGCCTTCTGAGAACCAGCAAGACAGCCACAGTCCTTCATGGGTAAGCCTGCTTAACCACATACCAACTGACAATGCCAAGGGCACTGGCAGACCTTTCCCTGGAAACAAGGTCCAAGGGGAACTGCCGAGCAAGAGCTGAAGGCCAATCATCGTCCAGTAAGCTCCTGCGCTCAGCATACTCTCAACAAACAGTATTTCAATTCCATCTCAAACATCAAAACCTGTAAGTCCAACAAACTTTTATCCACCCACCTCCATAACCAGCGCTCCTCAAACATTCCAGAAGATTCCCCTGGCCTCAGAAACACCATTAGCCATGCGGCTGATGCAGCTACCACCCCCACGCTGATTGATGATGTCACTTCTGCCCCCATCATGGCCACTCCCACAGCCACTTCCGCCCCTCACATCATCGCTGATGCCACACGCTCAGTGACTTCCACCACCCCTACTGCCATGTCTGCCACCACTTCCGCCCCCACCAGCGCCACTCACCTGCATTCTGCTGACATGCCCCCCACAGACCCCACTGTCACTATCCCCACCCCCCAGAATCCCGAGGGGAACACTGCCCCTGCTCATGACTCTACCCCCATTCCCCCCACCATCACACCCACTACAGGTACTGGCTCCGACCCCACTCCCAGCTCTACACCCACACCAGCTCCCAGCTCCCAGCCCTGCCGAGTTTTCACCATCCCTCCAGACCTCCCCCTCACTGAGGACGAACGATCAGTCCTCAGCAAAGGACTCACCTTCGTCCCCCTCTGTCCACGCATCAATGAATTTAATACACGCCGTGACATCGAACAATTCTTCCGTCGCCTCCGCCTCCGAGCTTACTTTCACAATCAGGACTCCCGCCCATCTTCCGAGGACCCCTTCGCCCACCTCCAACACACTGCATCCACCTGGACACCCCGCGCTGGCCTAATACTTGCCCTCGACCTCTTCACTTCCAACTGCCGCCGGGACATTAACCGCCTCAACCTGTCGACCCCCCCTCCCCCACTCCAACCTCTCACCCTCACAACGCGCAGCCCTCCAATCCCTCTGCTCCAATCCAGACCTCACCATCAAGCCAGCGGATAAAGGGGGCGCAATGGTAGTCTGGCGCACTGACCTCTACATCGCTGAAGCCAAATGCCAACTCGAGGACACCTCTTCCTACCGCCCCCTTGACCATGACCCCACCCCCCATCACCAAACCATCATCTCCCAGACCACACAGAACCTCATCACCTCAGGAGATCTCCCACCCACAGCTTCCAACCTCATAGTCCGGGAACCCTGCACTGCCCGTTCTACCTCCTTCCCAAGATCCACAAGCCTGACCACCCTGGCCGACCCATTGTCTCAGATTGCTCCTGCCCCACTGAACTCATCTCTACCTACCTCGACACTGTCCTATCCCCCCTAGTCCAGGAACTCCCCACATACGTTCGAGACACCACCCACGCCCTCCACCTCCTCCAAGACTTCCGTTTCCCCAGCCCCCAATGCCTCATCTTCACCATGGATATCCAATCCCTCTACACCTCCATCCGCTATGACCAGGGCCTCCAAGCCCTCCGTTTTTTCCTTTCCAGACGTTCCCAACAGTACCCTTCCACCGACACTCTCATTCGTTTGGCCGAACTGGTCCTCACCCTTAACAATTTCTCCTTTGAATCCTCCCACTTCCTCCAGACCAAAGGGTAGCGTAGCCATGGGCACCAGCTATGCCTGTCTCTTTGTTGGCTATGTAGAGCAGTTGATCTTCCGTAATTACATCGGCACCACTCCCCACCTCTTCCTCTGCTACATTGATGACTGCATTGGCGCCACCTCGTGCTCCCGCAAGGAGGTTGAGCAATTCATCAACTTCACCAACACATTCCACCCTGACCTTAAATTTACCTGGACCATCTCTGACACCTCCCTCCCCTTCCTGGACCTCTCCATCTCCATTAATGACGACCGACTTGACACTGACATTTTCTACAAACCCACCGACTCACACAGCTACCTGGATTACATCTTTTCCCACCCTATCTCTTGCAAAAATGCCATCCCGTATTCCCAATTCCTCCGCCTCTGCCGTATCTGCTCCCAGGAGGACCAGTTCCACCATAGAACACACCAGATGGCCTCCTTCTTTAGAGACCGCAATTTCCCTTCCCACGTGGTTAAAGATGCCCTCCAACGCATCTCGTCCACATCCCGCACCTCCGCCCTCAGACCCAACCCCTCCAACCGCAACAAGGACAGAACGCCCCTGGTGCTCACCTTCCACCCTACCAACCTTCGCATAAACCAAATCATCCGCCGACATTTCCGCCACCTCCAAACAGATTCCACCACCAGGGATATATTCCCCTCCCCACCCCTCTCCACCTTCCGCAAAGACCGTTTCCTCCGTGACTACCTGGTCAGGTCCACGCCCCCCTACGACCCACCCTCCCATCCTGGCACTTTCCCCTGCCACCTCAGGAACTGTAAAACCTGTGCCCACACCTCCTCCCTCACCTCCATCCAAGGCCCTAAAGGAGCCTTCCACATTTTTCAAAGTTTTACCTGCACATCCACTAATATCATTTATTGTATCCGTTGCTCCCGATGCTGCCTCCTCTATATTGGGGAGACTGGGCGCCTCCTAGCAGAGCGCTTTTGGGAACATCTCCGAGACACCCTCACCAATCAACCAAACCGCCCTGTGGCCCAACATTTCAACTCCCCCTCCCACTCTGCCGAGGATATGGAGGTGCTGGACCTCCTCCACCGCCGCTCCCTCACCACCAGACGCATGGAAGAAGAACGCCTCATCTTCCGCCTCAGAGCACTTCAACCCCAGGGCATCAATGTGGACTTCAACAGCTTCCTCATTTCCCCTTCCCCCACCTCATCCTAGTTTCTAACCTCCAGCTCAACACTGTCCCCTTGACTTGTCCAGACTTGTCCGACCTGCCCAGCTCCTTTTCCACCTATCCACTCCACCCTCTCCTCCCTGTCCTATCACCTTCATCTCCTCCCCCACTGACCTATTGTACTCTATGCTACTCTATCCCCACCCCCACCCTCCTCTGGCTTATCTCTCCACGCTTTAGGCTCTGTCTTTATTCCTGATGAAGGGCTTTTGCCCGAAATGTCGATTTTGCCTGTCCTCGGATGCTGCCTGAATTGCTGTGCTCTTCCAGCACCACTGATCCAGAAGACCGTTATCAAGGGGCCATTTATTGTTGGTAGAAACCTATACTTGAAGTCTCAGGATCACAGAAGATGCAAGACGAGGGGACAAAGAACACAGAACAGAGAGCATTAAAGCACAGAAATAGGCCCTTCAGCCCCCCAAGCCTGCGCCAATCTAGATCCTCTATCTAAACCTGTTACCTATTTTCTGGGGATCTCAGGCTTGGAGGGCCAAAGGACCTGTTCCTGGGCTGTAAATTTTCTTTGTTCTTTGTTCTTTGATCTGTATCCCTCTGCTCCCTGTCTATTCATGTATCTGTCTAGATACATCTTAAATGACATTATCATGCCCACCTCCACCACTTCCACTGGCAACATGTTCCAGACACCCACCACTTTCTGCAGAAAGAATTTTCCACATATATCTCCCTTAAACTTGTCCCCTCTTACCTTGAACTCATGAACCCTAGGAAAAAGCTTCTTGCTATCCACCCTGTCTATATTTTTCATGATTTTGTAAGCCTCAATCAGGTCCATCCTCAATCTCCGTCTTTCTAATAAAAATAATCCCCATCTATGCAACCTCTCTTCATAGCTAGCACACTCCATACCAGGCAACGTTCTGGACAACCTCTTCTGCACCCTCTCCAAAGCATCCAGTTCTTTTTGGTAATGTGGTGACCAGAACTGAATGCAGTATTCCAAATGAGTTTGAACCAAAGTCCGATACAACTGTAACATGATCTGCCAACTCTTGTACTCAATAACCCCATCTGATGAAGGAAAGCATGCTGTATGCCTTCTTGACTACTCTGTCGATCTGTGATGCCTCCTTAAGGATACAATGGCCCTGAACCCCCAGATCTCTCTAGACATCAATTTTCCCCAGTGCTTTTCCATTTACTGTAGAGTACGCTCTTGAATTGGATTTTCCGTTTCTCCGCCCAACACGCCAAACTATCTATATTCTGCTACATTCTCTGACGGTCCCCTTCACTATCTGCTACTCTACCAATCTTAGTGTCATCTGCAAACTTGCTAATCATACCACCTATACCTTCCTCCAGATCATTTATGTATATTACAGATGACAGTGGTCCCAGTACAGATCCCTGTGGGACACACTGGTCACAGTTCTCCATTTTGAGAAACTCCCTTCCACTACTACCCTGTCTCCTGTTGCCCAGCCAGTTCTCTATCCATCTAGTGAGTATAACCTGGACCCCATGTGACTTCACCTTCTCCATCAGCCTTACTGAAGTTCATGTATATGATATCTACGGCCCTTCCCTCATCAATCAACGTTTTCACTTCCTCAAAGAATTCTATTAAGTAGATAAGACATGACCTTACCTGCACAAAACCATGATAAGCCCATTTTCTTCCAAATGTAAATAGATCCTATCTCTCAGTATCTTCTCCAGCAGCTTCCCTATCACTGACGTCAGACTCACAGGTCTGTGATTACCTGGATTATCCCTGCTCCCTTCTTAAACAACGGGACAATATGAGCAATTCAGATGATATGGGTGGTGGGACTCCTCAATGGGGGGTGGAGGTCACAGGAAGAATGGGATGGGGGTATCAAAAGCAAGGGCTGACACTAAGTTTTCACCTATGTGTGTATTATTTCATTGTATTCCAGAGCCTCTCCCCCCCAAACCCAAGGTGGTAAATTATCTGTAATGTAACAGTTACTGTGCATGCCATATGGCAACATGCCCATGTGTAGCCAGTTGTGGTAAACTGAAGCCCTTGCATGATTTTACATCAACCAGCACTTGTTTCCCACCCTTAATTATCCATGAGCGGGATCAAAGTGATTAGGACCAAGGCAAGAAAAAGGTACTGAGTTCATTGATCAGCCATGACCATATTGACCAGTAGAGCAGACACAGGGGATGAAATAGCCCACTTCTGTTCCTCTTAATCATTTCAGAGGGCAGTTAAGAGTCAACCACATTGGTGTAAATTCAGTCACATTATGACCAGACAAATAAAAGATGACAGATTTCCCTCTTTCAAAAGGCATTAGTGAATCATATGTGTTTCTACAATTTAAACTATAATTGTCAAAGTCACTATTACGGATACCAGTGTTACATTCCAGAATTATAAACCAAATTTATATTTAATCAGCTACTATGTTGGGATTTGAATCCAGGTTCCCATATCATCAGCCTTGAACTCCATATCGATGGTTCAGTGACAGTGTGACTACCTCACCATCCCCTCCCTCTTTTCAACAACTTAAAATGCATCTCACTTTTAAACCCATGTGCAAAATATCCAAACCTATTTAATAATATTTATATATATTGAATAAAATACTGGAACAGAGATGTACTTCTGTGTATCTATAATTGTATTCAAAGCATAATTTCTAAGAAAATTATTTATTTTATACCTAAATAAACATTTTTTTTCTGTATGTCATCTTAATCATAATAAAGCCATTCCTATATTCTTTTTCAAGTACATCTAATCTTGCTGCAAATTGCTTTTGAAACCCATGTACATATTGAACATAACTTACTTAATTAGGGCCATGGGAATGGTATAAATGATTTGAAACAGGTTTTCAACTATTTGTTACTATTCAAACCTAGTTCTAATTGTTCAGTATTGCTATTCTTTTTGAATAATCTTGCCAACAATTGACTCAAAACACACTTAAGGGAACACATGTTTGACAAATTGCTGCTACCCTAGATGAAGGTTGAAATTGGAATCAGGGTAGAGTATGTACAAATAGTAGGTCAATAATTCTTGTGGCATTGCACTTTTCCAAAATAATCTATAGTGTGGAAAAAGTTTTCAGTGCAACATTAGTACTAACTGGACACATATCGTTGGTCTAGAACAAGGGACAGTCGCAGAATGAAAGGATAAAATTTAGATCTGTGATGAGGAAGAACTTCTTTACTCCGAGGAGAATGAGACTTTGAGTTTCTCTGTGCCAATGGGCTGTGTAAACTCAGACATCAAATGAGTTTAAGGGAGAAATTTATTGATTTCTACCTATTATTGATAACAAAGAATACAGGGATAGCATGGACATAAGGCATTGAGGTAGATGGTCTGCTATGAGCTAGAATATTGGAGAAAGATTGCATAGCTTAATGGCATATTCCTGCTCCTGTGTTCCTAAGTTAGTAATCATCTTAAAATTCCATATATATTCATTGCATGTATATATAAATTTAAAATTACTAACTAAAAAGCTAGATAGATTTATTTAATGCACAATAATAAAACATAACAACATTGTAAATAAAAGTAGTTACAACCTTCATCCATTTCTTTTGCTAGCTGTGTATGTTTAACTGCTATCTAGATCAGGCATTTAATCATCTCTAAGTTGTAATCTTACACAAATTCCTGCCCTACACACGTTCTTAATGTTTACTTTGATTAGTTTGCACAAAAAGCTAAACATTTCAAAAAATTCTTGTTTCTTTCTGTGCAAGTTTACAACATCATTGTGAAACATAAAATCTCACAAGTCAATGCAATTTAAATCTTACATGACATATCCTAATAAATTATAGTGAAACATTTCCTTGTACAATTTCTTCCCCTATCATTTTGCAGAGCTCTTTTTCAATGAATCCATTTTCTTTTTCCGATATCATGTGACATGTGTCTTCATTATGGAGAAGCGATAGCCAAATAATATGCAGGTAAAATAGTTTCAATGAAAATTTTAACAAGTGGTATTGCTATCCAGCAAAAAAACCCATGGCATTGCTCACAGTAAGGTCAAGGATTTGCTGTCATCAACAAAACAGTAATGCCATTTAATATACAATCTATTATTTACTCACACAAGTAAATTGGAATTTAATCAGCCTATTCTGTTTAACACCACAAGATTTAATTCTTGTAAATCATGAGGGTAAATGGAGTCCAGTTACTATTAGACACATTCTGAATCAGTCAGAGTTAAATATTGGCTTTTGGTCTGCTTTTGGGCCCTTTCTTAAAAATGACCACTTCTGATTTATTGTTCAGCACAGTGTGACATCTGAAATCTGATGTATTAACAAAAACTTTATTTGATAGATAAAATAAGAGGAAGTCAATATAATGCAGCTCAGGGTTTGATGTTCTTTGATTCTTTTTCGATAAACACTCAGTTTTTGAAGTCATCCAAACACATTAAATGTTGATGACTCCTACTTCATATGTCATATTCAAATATCATTCCATGCAGAATTTGTGAAAAGTGCATAGTTTTTAACATCAGAGAAGCTATTACATTTGGAGGATCAGTTACAGTATAGGAAAGTTTGGGCAGGCTGAGTTCCTGGAATGCCAGGAACAGGCTTGGTCCAAAAATTCAGTTGCTGTGCTACCATGTTGGCTGTCAGGGTAACATTTGTACTGCAGCAAGATGTTATACTTATGCAAAACAGATTTTGTGTTGATATCATGGACTCCATTTCTAAACATGGCTAAAGGTCTTGCAAGACACTTTACTATGGCAACGTTGCCCCTTTCAAGGCAGTTCAAAGCTAGGGGAATATCGTCAATCTCAGACACATGGTTTATTCCCAATCAGTTCTGCGCTTCGGTGTAGATATGATTGCACCTTGAGAACAAACAACATCATAGTGCCACAAAATGCAGGACAGTCATCAGACTAAAACATATGTTCGAGCATGCAGAGAGTAAATTCCACATCTTTGCGCAATGGTACCTGCTTAGTCAGTCACAGAAAATCTTTTTCTGATTGCAATGGTTTCTTTTCCAGATAATTTTAATTTGGCATATCCTACTCCTTTGACCCACTTGTTCTACAATAGTGTTATGGGTCCAATTCTTAGCACATGAGAATTACTTTGCAGAAATCCAGATAATTGTATACTGGAGATAAGTCAGGGATATAAAGCTGATTCTCCTCTACAATATGCCAGTGAAGGGCACGTTTTAAGGATTATTTTAGTTTATTGTTTGTTCAGTAACTTAGCAGAGGCCATTTCACAACAGGACTGACCTCTGATATGTATAAATGGGGAATTAAGGATCACTGTTTCAAAATAGAAGCAAAAATGTACCAAAGGTAAATTTTAATCAAAAGCAACTTTCAGGTATATCTTTATAAAAGGTAAATTTACACACTTCCTTGCATGAATGTCGCGTGGCGAAAATGATGCAGTTAACCACAGTGAAACTATACTTAAAAGCCATATCTTCTAGATAATAAAGCCATATGTAATTAATGGTATGCTTATTTGGGAATACTTTATTGAGTGAACAATTTTTGAAAACTAATGTGGTTTGAGATCAGAACGCAAAGTAAAATACCTTTGTTTAGGATAACATGACTCCAGGTGCAAACCATCACTGCAAAAGCTGTCATGGGCTATCTTGACTCAGCAGAGAAGGGAAGCACTGCACTTGATCACCCTGCCTTTCATATTAAAGAGTTCCAGCTCCCACACCCCCGCTCCCTCCACCATTCTAGGCTCTAACCCAACACCGTTTAAATACAGAGCTAATGGTAAATCAAAGATATGTTTCTCTTCAGACTTTGACACAAAGGGGAAATCCAAAAAGCCATTTGTCAAGTTTTTCTTGTCATTGTTAAACTGCGATCAACATTGTTCCTGCTAACCTACAAGTTTAATGAAGGTGTTGTGTCAAATGAAGTCCTTCCTCCCATTATTTCTCCACAAGGCCTAAGGTTGAGATCCTCTGATCTTGAGCCACATGCTGCCGGTGACTGATCTGCTTCCTGTTTTTGTCAGAGGCAGTTTGAAGACAAAACTGAATAATTACTTCCACAGTTACAACATCTGCACTGCTTCTTGAAATCTACCTCAGATTTAGGAAAATAATTAAACAGGCAGGCATTATCATGTTGAGGACAGGATGATAGACCAGTCATTGAACTCATGAAAATTGGGGCACTATCTGAAATAAAACACATCACATGATTTACAGAAGTAAAACCAACACTGAATTAAAGATGGGCAAATCTGCTTCTTAAGTAGTAAGCTGTTGTCTTTGTTTTTTAACTCAAGGTTCACATAGGTCAAAGATTCCGATTTCCGAATTGTTTGGTTTACAAAACTTAAGGTAAAGATTGCCTCTCCATGCTGGAAGCTAGTCAATAGAAGCAAGCTTGTTATTGTGGAATCATTAATCCAGAAGAGTGTAAATTAAATCCGACCAAAAAATAGCAAAAGGATCATTGCTGACAATTGCTTAAAGGACTAATTGTGGTTCTGCTGCAAATCAGCTGCAATTCATGCTGGTAAAATGATTTATAAGTGATGTTATCAGATTGCTAAAACCTGAAATGTACAAAGAGCACACAAATAAAACTAGAATAATCAAAAAATCAAGATTTGCAATAGCTGTAGCAGATTCTGGAACACAGCTCTCAAGGCATGCTTACATAATTAAACTGAGATTTCAGAACAGACTGCTTCTGCTTTTCCAGGAAGTGGGGTCTCAATGCTATGACCAATTGCCTTTAAAACTAAAAGTTCAATGTGAACGTTCAACAAAATAATAAAGTGAGATAGGAGCAGTACTCAGAATGAATGTCTAGCATAAATAATAGCCATAAATGATGCATATTTCTGAGATGATCAGGGACTTGATTCTTAATGAATTTTAGGCGCACTATTGGAGTGTATAACTTCTGTTCCTGAGTGAATTATTTTATTCAAATCAGATCTTCACCCTTTGAGTTAAAAAAACAAAGAACAAGTTTTGTTTTTACAGAAATCTGATACCATTCTGAAGCATGTTTTACTCCCTTCAATCCCAAGAAATGTCTGAATGTTAATTGTGTGCCTGTGCCTTCATCACAGTACAAAACACTGATTTGTTGTGGGTATATATTTTTCCTGTCCATAAAAGAAATCTTGATTTTTGGGTCGAACTATCAGCTCTCTAAATTATTGTTGGAATCATTATATTAACCTACACAAAACAAAAGTGCTGAAGAAACGCAACAATTCTGGCAGCATCTATGGAGAGAAAGTAGAGTTAAAGTTTTGAGTCAGATAAAGAGTCACCTGACTCAAAACATTAATTCTGTTTTTCTCACAGATGCTGCCAGAATTGTTGGGTTTCATCAGCATTTTTGTTTTTTTATAGGTTAATATAATGATTCCAACAATCCTTAGAAAGTAGAGCTAACGTTTTGAGTCAGATGAAGAGTCACCTGACTCTGTTTTCTGTCACAGATGCTACCAGACCTGTTGAGTTCCTCCAGCAATTTCTGTTTTTATTTCAGATCCCCATCATCTGCGATCCTTTGTTTTATATTTTAACTTACATTGCCATCATGAGCAGCGGTGGGTAGTGGAACCTCATGCCCAGTAACAAAAGTGTTAAGTTTTCTTGCCTCATTCGCAAAATGCTGAGAAACTTGAAGGCTCGTCAGTGTATGACAATAGAAAGAGAAGGCAATTTGTAAATAATATTTTTCATGAATTAAAATGCAATATGTCCTAAACTGAAAATGCACTAAACAATACAATGCCCATGAGTAAATATCCTTTATGAATGCAGAAGTGTTTTTAAAAATAACATATTTGTTTGAATATGAATCAAATTATTATCACATCTTCAAATGATTTAACCTATCCTTTTTATTTGTTCATTTGACACACTTATAGACACTATCAAATCTATTGCATGTATTGCAACTTTTATTTTGGAATACCTTGTTGACTACACTGTTCTCAAATTTTTATGAACCCCTGTCAATTCCACCAGAGTCAAAGCATTCAATATGGCATCCAGCATGGAGACATGTTCTAAGCTGGTAGCATTTCATATGCCGTATTGGTATTTCCAAATCAAAGACAGTTTTTTAGTATGAATTTGCACTGACTGTAGCAGTTACTCGGTTGACATTGTTCTGAAAAATCAACGAGGAGAAAGTGAGGGCTGCAGATGCTGGAGATCAGAGCTGAAAATGTGTTACTGGAAAAGCGCAGCAGGTCAGGCAGCATCCAAGGAACAGGAGAATCGACGTTTCGGGCATAAGCCCTTCTTCAGGACTAAGATGTATAAGGAACCAATGTTAAAATGGAGTATTGTAAGGGCCACAAAAGAAGTAAACTTTTTAAAAATACTGATCATAATATGGAGACAATGAGGTGCCAAGCCTTGATAGAGAATCATATTTTTCACAACTTTGTGTGGTGTAAAATTATGTCCCAATACATGTGTGAATCATAATGTAACACATGTATTGGGCCAAGCAGTGGAATGTGGTGAAACGGTTAAAAATTATGTCCCAATACATGTGTGAATCTAACCGGAATGGAGGTGTTGCTTAGTCCCGTGTGAATCTTATTACACACCTCCCCGTGTGAATCTTCTTATCTGTATGTAACCAGAATGGAATGTGTTTTTTAGCCTTGCTCTGCTGTTCACATGAATGTTTATATCTGGAAAAGAGTATATCAGCTGGAAAAGTCTCCAGTTCGGTGAGTCTGCTCCGGGGTTACGTTTAATCGCCGAGCGTGGGTTGTTGGCAACCGCTCTACGAGAACTGACGGCTCCCAGTTCCGGTAACATGTAGAGTGAGTATAAGCCAGACCCGTTGTATGAGACCTGGTTGTGGCGACGCTGCGGGGAATAAAATGCCCATATTCTAGCAGACTCGCCTCTTGGTCGTTTGTTCTGTGTCAGACTACTCTCCTACGAACCTGACCTTGAGAATTTTTTAAAACATTTGGCATAGTCGAGCAGGGTCAATCGCAATTGAGGAGAGATTTTGATACAGAACAATGTTTTGGAAAAAGACTAAGAAACCAGAAGAACAAACTGTGGAGGTCCCGACCGTCCCAGGATGGCATGGATGTGGGCATGTACGTGGCAGTTTGTTTGAGAGAGGATCCCAGTCCTGCCGAAGAACCCCTTGCCTGGGGTACAGCGGAGGATGTGGGCATGTCCAAAACGCTGAAGCGGAGTTAACAGAATTGAATGGGATTGAACTGAACTGAACTGAGTGGAACTGAAGTGAATCAAATTGAACGGAACAAAATGGAACTGAGCTAAATTGAATTGAAATGGACGGAACTGAATTGAACACAATTGAATTAAACTGAACAGACCTGAACTGAGCTGAATTGAACTACACTGAATTGACTGAACTGAAATTAACTGAAACGAATTGAACTGAATTAAGCATAATGTAACACATGTATTGGGCCAAGCAGTGGAATGTGGTGTAAAATTATGTCCCAATACATGTGTGAATCATAATGTAACACATGTATTGGGCCAAGCAGTGGAATGTGGTGAAACGGTTAAAAATTATGTCCCAATACATGTGTAAATCTAACCGGAATGGAGGTGTTGCTTAGTCCCGTGTGAATCTTATTACACACCTCCCCGTGTGAATCTTCTTATCTGTATGTAACCAGAATGGAATGTGTTTTTTAGCCTTGCTCTGCTGTTCACATGAATGTTTATATCTGGAAAAGAGTATATCAGCTGGAAAAGTCTCCAGTTCGGTGAGTCTGCTCCGGGGTTACGTTTAACCGCCGAGCGTGGGTTGTTGGCAACCGCTCTACGAGAACTGACGGCTCCCAGTTCCGGTAACATGTAGAGTGAGTATAAGCCAGACCCGTTGTATGAGACCTGGTTGTGGCGACGCTGCGGGGAATAAAATGCCCATATTCTAGCAGACTCGCCTCTTGGTCATTTGTTCTGTGTCAGACTACTCTCCTACGAACCTGACCTTGAGAATTTTTTAAAACACTTTGGCATCATACTTAGTATCACGTTGGCCATATAAGACTATATTCACTTAATAAACTTGTTGCAACCATTGCACTAATCGACTGTGTATGCCCCATCTTAACTCATTTTCTCCTGAATCTTTCATCCATATTTCTTTTGCAGTCTTGATTCTTTCAACACCATACTTACTGACCTTCCATGTTCTATTTTCTTAAGTTGCAATAGAAATTCTCAGATAGTTTGATCAAATGACTGAGTTGGTATGTTGTAACCCACACTAATTACAGTTCAACAGTCACCTGCTTGCTTGCTTGCTGATCTGCATTAGTTCTTTTTAAACCCCAAATTCTCAGCTTCATATTAAGACCTCTTCATAACCCTACTCTTTTCTATCTCTGAAACTTCTTCAAACCCGACAACTCTTTAACAACTCTGTGCTCCTGGACCTCTGAGCTGTAATGCATCTCCACTTGCTTCAGCAAATGTTTAGAGCAATATTATTAGCTGTGTGGGTCAAACTTGGGGAATTCTATCCTTGAACTACTTTATATGTCTCCTCCTTTAAGATCCTCCTTAAAACTGTTTCTTTGTACAAAATTTTATTATATGTCCAGCTTTGGCTTAGTATCAATTTTTTGTCCGATTACATTTCTGTGAAATGTCTTGCGATATTTTATGTTCCAAACACTACAAATCATGGAATCACAGAATGATGACAGCACAGAAAAAGACCATTTAGCTGATCATGTTGATGCCAGCTCGCTGAAATACTCAGTTAGTCCCAGCATTGCCTGTGCCATTGGATCCTTACCCGACATTTTTATCTCTTTTGAGATAAGTTGTTGTTATAGAACTCAAGTAATATTGGCTGTTGCTAAAATCTCAATGCAAGTAGCTATTGTGTGGATCACATATTCAATCTGTAGAGGACAAAGATACGTAGTTCTCTTCTCAACAAGAAAAAAATGCAGGATTGAGATAAGTGAAGAATTGTTTTCGAATGGTTCTGTCTCTTAAAATAAAACAGCTGCAGAATAAATTAAATGTTACATCAGTAGCACAGCATTATTGACTTATTTCACCTGTGAAAACAGCCTGAATACATTTGCACCTATGTCACTCTCTTGATTTATGACATTCTGTGACTCCACATTTTGACATAAATTTTGACAAGTCTCAGAGAGACTTAGGGTCTTTTATGTTTCAATGCAGGAGAGGAGTGCAATGGAAATATTTCAAACCAAAGGTTTATCCATGGAGTTTATAATTTTCTTTACTCTAAAGAGATGAAAATATACTGTAATCTATTCTACAGTTGTATTTCAGTAGATGTTTCTTCTGAAAACAAAATGCACACTGTATGCAACAGCTTGACCTTGGCAAGTACGCCAACAATGTCTGAAGTTTTAAAACCAATTTGTTATGCCTGGCTTTTCTGCACCTGTGGCATTAAATCAGCAGAACTAATTCTCTCTATATTGCTTATTTAGCCCTTGAACACTGGAACTATGTAGGCAATATATTTGATTGTTTGCAAGGCCTGCATTTACAAGATAGTAACTATGAGTGCATTAGTTTCCAGTTCTCATCCAGCTACATGTTCTAGTTACATGGTATTCAGGTTGAATGCAGAAATAGAATAGAGAATGCTCTGTCCAAAATAGAGTTTTACCTTTAGGGAGTGCCTATGAGGCAAGAAGATTATCAAAATGGCCTGGGAAGGTGTTTAATGGTGCCATCCCATCACCATGCTATTTGACAATGCCAGGAAGGGTAGCAGGTTGGCTGACAGTCTGGAGACAAATTGAGCTACTTAGGTGGCCAATTAAAGCCCATTTGCCACCTCACTGGCATTTTCTTCCTGATATAGGCAATAGACAATAGGTGCAGGAGTAGGGCATTCAGTCCTTCGAGCCAGCACTGCCATTCATTATGATCATGGCTGATCACCCACAATCAGTATCCTGTTCCTGCCTTATCCTCATAACCCTTGATTCTACAATCTCTAAGAGCTCTTTCCATCTCTTTCTTGAAAGTATCCAAAGACCTGGCCTCCACTGCCTTCTGGGACAAAGCATTCCATATACCCACCACTCTCTGGGTGACGACGTTTCTTCTCAACTCTGTTCTAAATGGCCTACCCTTTATTTTTAAACTGTGTCCTCTGGTTCTGGACTCACCCATCAGCAGAAACATGTTTCTGTCTCCAGACTGTCCAATGCTTTAATAATTTTATATGTCTCAGATCCCCTCTCATTCTTCTAAACTCAAGTGTATACAAGCCCAGTCGCTCCAATCTTTCAACGTATGATAGCCCCTCCATTCCGGGAATTGACTTTGTGAACCTACGCTGCAGTCCCTCAATAGCCAGAATGTCCTTCCTCAAATTTGGAGACCGAAACTGCACACAATACTCCAGGCACGGTCTCGCTAGGGCCATGTACAGCCGCAGAAGGACCTCTTTGCTCCTATACTCAATTCCTCTTGTTATGAAGGCCAGCATGCAATTAGCTTTCTTCACTGCCTGCTGTACCTGCATGCTTGCTTTCATTGTGAGGTAAAAGGAAGCAAAACATATCAGTTGTCTCGCTGTTTTGGAATGAGCTCATTTATGGATTGTTATTTATGGATCCAGGGAGGAGCCTCTGGCAGTAATGTCTGTCCCTGTGGTCATGACATGTCTGTGCTTCATGAACACCCTGCCTGATTGCTGGGATCAGCCTGTCAAACCCTTATTTCATCAAACTCTACTTGCTCCTCTTTGTAAAGTCATAGAGTCATACAGGACCCTTCGGTCTAATTCGTCTGTGCTGACCAGACAGCCCAAACTGACCTTGTCCTATCTGCCAGCATTTGGTCCATATCCCTCTAATCCCTTCCTATTCATATACCCATTCAGATTCCTTTTAAATGCTGTAATGGTACCAGTCTCGGGCAGCTCTTTCCATGTACACAACCGTCTGCATGAAAAAAATATCGCTTAGGTCCCTTTTGCATCTTTTTCCTCTCATCTGAAACCTATGCCATCCAGTTTTCCTGCCCAAGGAAAAAGGCCTTGGTTATTCACCCTATCCATGCCCTTCATGATTTTATAAACCTCTATAAGTTCACTTCTCAGCCTCAGAAGCTCCATGGAAAAATGCCCCAGCCTATTCAGCCTCTCCCTGTAACTCAAACCCTCCAGTCCCGACAACATCCTTTGTTGTGCTCTCTCCAGTTTAACAACATAGCTCCTGTGATGGGCAATCAGAGTTGCATGCGGTATTCCAAATGTGACCTCACCAGTGTCCTGTACAGCTGCAACATGATGTTCCCACTTCTGTACTCAATGTTTAAAGACAGCTTGCTCATTGGTGTGATCTCTCTTCGGTTGAGTTTGATTGGACCAGCGGGTCTTAGAGTTGCAGCCCCATAATTGACCATAACAGGAATACCACCCACCCCAAACACCCCCTACGCCTTAGGCTCACCTGCTGAAGCGGGTCTTCTTTCACTTCCAGCCCCTGTAGTGAGAGTTCAGCTATTTTGAGGAAATTTGGGTTGATATGTCTGTCATTTATTGACGTTCAATGGAGTTGTATAGCCTCTTATAAGTGATATTGCTGGTCAAAGAACCTGTGAAGTATCTTTCAAGAGATTTTCCATGGGACAGGTAATTTGATTAGCTGTAGTAACTGTGTAACAGAGGAGCAACAAGCTCATAATTCCCACACAAATTATCCTCATGATAGTGTTCGGGAAAGGTAATTGATGCAAAGTATAAGATCCAATTGATATGTAAAGATGAATTGTTTCTCCCAACAATATGAAATGAAGTTTTATCAAACAAATATTGGCCCAATGCAGAATAAATGGCCAAAAAGGATACACAGGTATTACCATCATTACTTGTCTCATTACATATTTTAACGAGTGACTCTTGTTGCACAGTGATAATGTCCCTTCCCCTGAGCCAGAAGGACTTGGATCAAATTCCACCTGCTCCAGGGTATGAAATAGCATCTCTGAACAGTTGATTGGAAAATATCTTAAAATTATACCTCCACTGTATCCTAACCTTTCTTCACTGGCCTGCTTTCGTATGGGTTTAGATCAGAGTGGTGCTGGAAAAGCACAGCAGGTCAGGTAGCATCTGAGGAGCAGGAAAATCAACGTTTCGGGCAAAAGCCCTTCATCAGGATTCCTGATGAAGGACTTTTGCTCAAAACGTCGATTTTCCTGCTCCTCAGATGCTGCCTGACCTGCTGTGCTTTTCCAGCAGCACTCTAATTAAACTCTGGTTTCCAGCATCTGCAGTCCTCACTTTTGCCTACCTGCTTTCTTATGGGTATTGAAGAAAAAAAAAGGATAAAATGTCCAGGGAATACAGGAATAATCTTATCATGATCTAGAAACATTAACATAGTGATTGATCATCATTGATTGCAATTTATTTACATCATTTGATGATGTTATTCTCAAGTTCATTGAAATATTGTATGCATTATTGTATGCAGAATGCTTTATAATACTATTCTGCACCAGGTCATCCATGTTCAAAGTATGTTCCCTGAACTCTTTCATCTGCTGTAAAACATCAAGTATGTGCCTTGCTTGCTGAGAAACCCTCCCTCTACCCAATGCCATAAAGTTATTAGGGAAAAATGCCCTTATTGCCAACATGATTACATGTTTTATTAAGTGTGCAACAATTACATGTTTTGCGATCAGTCAGTTGTAACTAATAATCAGTTAATGGATGAATAATAACATTTTGTACTTTTACCATCCTGTTATTGGCCCCTTTTCAAATACCACACAATATAATAGTCATAAATTGTTTTCAATATGGCTTGTGGGCAGTGAAGAACTGAGTGTTATCATTTTAAGGATATGTAATATATCTGATGCAAATTGAAGGGTTTTGCATTGTTCAGTAAAAACAGGAGCCAAATGTTTATCTGTACAACAGATGCTGCTTTTCAATGGCTTACAGGTGGATCACAGATTACAAATAAACCACAGACTAAATCAGTTCACCTAATCACCGAGTAATCATATTGGTCAGGTTTACATACATTTGCTGGATTTAAGAAAGGTTAACTATCCTGATTTAGCCTGAGAAACTAGTTTTTAGATTGCAATCAGCATGGAAATCTGCTGTTGTTTGCCTAAATCCTTCCGTCAGACTGGCGATTAACAACTATTTTGATTTGATTAATGATGCATACGGTGTAAGCAGCTTTAAAAAGGAAAACAAAAATCAGTACATTTTTCTACGCTGCACTTTATGTCAGGTTCTATTTCCCATTCAGCTGCTAATAAGCAAGTCGGCAAAATTGAGTCACAGTGTGGGTTAACAACGTTTTCCAGACTGTGTTGAACATCTTCATCTACTCAGTGATAATTAAATCTGAGAATCACAGGTGATGTCCTCACACAGACTCTTCCAGGGGCTCCCAGTAGGCCTATAATGCAGGCCTCCCTCTGAGGCCTGTTAGCACAGATCAGGTGGTTATGTGGAAGGACAGATGAGCTTTATCTGACAGATGGTAGAATGACCTGGAAAACCTGCCCCCTTTTCTGGGATCAGACAACAGCTGACAGGTATTATTTAATAAAACAAAGTCTAAAAGGAATCACTGGAGTCCTCACATTAATCTGAGGCTGCAACCAGGCATATAACTTTCGTGTCAAGACCAATCTGCCTGTGCTTTATAAAAAGAAAATGGATTGCAGTTAATTTCTTTCCAAAGTTAATGGACTGGATTTTAACTTCATGACATGCTGGATGTTTGATGGAGTCCATGGGGAATGAACAGGGCATTTGGTCTGAGGTATATTTAGCCTGTACTGCATTCAGACACTATTTTGTGTTTTTGTCCAACTAGTGTAACTAGACATGATGACAATTTGCCTGGGGAGATTTCAACTCCAGAATCTGATGCCACACTCCAACCATGTAATTTGATAACGCTAGGTGGACAATAGAGTGAACTAGCAGAGTGCAGCCCAGATGTTTAAACACTGTGCCTCTTTTTAGTGAAGCCGCCTTGGATTGGCTGCAAGGGCTTCTAAAGGCCTTCTGGGAAATACTCCTCCTTACTACTGCAAAAAAGAAGCCTACTGATAAGATAAAAAAAATTGAATCTTATCTATGAAGTTAATGGAAGGACAGTGGTGCCATGCTTATAATTTTGCTGCCAAAGTGATTTAATTGACGAATCATGACTAAAAAATAAACTCAGTCAATTAAATCCAAATGAATCTCCCTCAACTTCACCAGGTCTAAATTTTACATATTTTATTGGATAGGCAGTGTATGGCTTTGTTTATGGTCACAGGCCCTCAACAGGGGAGATCAGCCTATCTCTGGGAAGGAGAAAGTGAGGTCTGCAGATGCTGGAGATCAAAGTTGAAACTTTATTGCTGGAACAGCACAGCAGGTCAGGCAGCATCCAGGGAACAGGAGATTCGACGTTTCGGGCACAGGCCCTTCTTCAGGAATCTGAAGAAGGGCCTGTGCCCGAAACGTCGAATCTCCTGTTCCCTGGATGCTGCCTGACCTGCTGTGCTGTTCCAGCAATAAAGTTTCAACCTATCTCTGGGAAGGATCAGGTAAAGTGATGTGATCTTTAGAGGTGGTGGGTGCCCATTGGAATGGTTAAAGGAAGCCATGAGTGGGCAAAAAAGTGCACAGGTTTATCAACTGTCAAGCTCATTCATATTGTCAACAGATTCATCAAAATCAAATTCCAAAAGCATCAAAAGCCATGATGCAGAGAACTTGTTAAGAAAACCTGTCAGAACTATCAAGAGGAACTGTGAATGGCAATTGTCAAAGAAGGGTATTAGTCTGTCAAGATACTTAAAACTCCTTCCTTTTATATCTTTGATATCCACTAAAAAATGCTTGCTGCTTCACTGTTGATATAGTCTTAAGATTTTCATTGCTGAGTTATTGCTGCATGACTATTTTCATATTCATCCATTATCACAGCAGTGCCTACCATTGCATTGTTTGACTGATAGCTCAAGCAGTTGTAGACTATTTGAAGCAGGAGTATAAAATAATTCCAATGCTTGTTATTATGAGAGAATGTACAACTAAATGAAAAGTTTATTTTTATAAGTCACTATGTAGTTGAAAGAGTGTAAATATAGAAAATGGGGTTTTATGAATGGCAATTCCTGGGGGGTAGGTTTGCTAGCACTCTTCGGGGGGGGTTTAAACTAATTTGGCAGGGGGATGGGATCTGGACTTGTAGTCCAGCAAGTAGGCTAGTTTGTCAGGATGTCCAAGAATGTAGGGAGGCTGTGAAGAAGGTAGCACTGACAGGGATACTTGCGGACACAGAGATGGGTTCAAGTGCGTATACTTCGATGCAAGGAGTATCAGAAATAAGGTGGGTGAACTTAAGGCGTGGATCGGTACCTGGGACTACGATGTTGTGGCCATCATGGAAACGTGGATAGAAGAGGGACAGGAATGGTTGTTGGAAGTTCCTGGTTACAGATGTTTCAGTAAGATTAGGGAGGGTGGTAAAAAAGGAGGGGGGGGGGTGGCGTTGCTAATTAGAAATGGTATAACGGCTGCAGAAAGGCAGTTCGAGGGGGATCTGCCTTTGGAGGTAGTATGGGCTGAAGTCAGAAATAGGAAAGGTGCAGTCACCTTGTTGGGTGTTTACTATAGGCCCCCCAATAACAGCAGAGATGTGGAGAAACAGATTGGGAAACAGATTTTGGAAAGGTACAGAAGCCACGGGGTAGTAGTCATGGACGATTTCAACTTCCCAAATATTGATTGGAAGCTCTTTAGATCAAGTAGATTGGATGGGGCGGTGTTTGCGCAGTGTGTCCAGGAAGCTTTTCTAACTCAGTATGTAGATTTTCCGACCAGAGGGGAGGCCATATTGGATTTGGTACTTGGTAATGAACCGGGACAAGTGATGGGCTTGTTAGTGGGTGAACATTTTGGTGATGGTGACCACAATTCTGTGACTTTCACCTTGGTTATGGAGAGAGATAGGTGCGTGCAACAGGGTAGGTTTTACAATTGGGGGAAGGGTAATTACGATGCTGTAAGACAGGATCTGAGGAGCATAAGTTGGGAGCATAGGCTGTCAGGGAAGGATGTCGTGGACATGTGGAACTTTTTCAAGGAACAGATAAGATGTGTCCTTGATACGTATGTACCTGTCAGGCAGGAAAGAAATGGTCGTGTGATGGATCCTTTGTTGACGAGGGAGGTTGAATGTCTTGTAAAGAGGAAGAAGGAGGCTTACATAAGGTTGAGGAAACAGAGTTCAGACAGAGCAGTGGAGGAATACAGGATAGCCAGAAGGGACCTGAAGAAAGGGATTAGGAGAGCTAAGAGAGGGCATGAAAAATCTTTGGCGGATAGGATCAAGGATAACCCAAAGGCATTTTATGCGTATGTGAGAAACACGAGAATGACGAGAACGAGGGTAGGTCTGATCAAGGACAGTAGTGGGAGACTGTGTATTGAGTCGGAAGAGATAGGAGTGGTCTTTAATGAGTACTTTTCTTCAGTTTTTACGAACGAGAGGGACCGTATTGTTGAAGAGGAGAGTGTGAAACGGACTAGTAAGCTAGAGGAGATACTTGTTAGGAAGGAAGATGTGTTGGACATTTTGAACAACTTGAGGATAGACAAGTCCCCTGGGCCTGACGGGATATATCCTAGGATTATGTGGGAAGCAAGAGAGGAAATTGCAGTACTGTTGGCAATGATCTTTTCGTCTTCACTGTCAACGGGGGTGGTACCAGGGGACTGGAGAGTGGCGAATGTTGTGCCCTTGTTCAAAAAAGGGAATAGGGATAACCCCGGGAATTACAGGCCAGTTAGTCTTACTTCAGTGGTAGGCAAAGTAATGGAAAGGGTACTGAGGGATAGGATTTATGAGTATCTGGAAAGACACTGCTTGATTAGGGACAGCCAGCACGGATTTGTGAAGGGTAGGTCTTGCCTTACAAGTCTTATTGAATTCTTTGAGGAGGTGACCAAGCATGTGGATGAGGATAGAGCAGTGGATGTAGTATACATGGATTTTAGTAAGGCATTTGATAAGGTTTCCCATGGTAGGCTTATGCGGAAAGTCAGGAGGCATGGGATAGAGGGAAATGTGGCCAATTGGATAGAAAACTGGCTAACCAGTCGAAGTCAGAGAGTGGTGGTAGATGGTAAATATTCAGCCTGAAGCCCAGTTACAAGTGGAGTTCCGCAGGGATCAGTTCTGGCTCCTCTGCTGTTTGTAATTTTTATTAATGACTTGAATGAGGGAGTCGAAGGATGGGTCAGTAAATTTGCAGATGATACGAAGATTGGTGGAGTTGTGGATAGTGAGGAGGGCTGTTGTCGGCTGCAAAGGGACTTAGATATGATGCAGAGCTGGGCTGAGGAGTGGCAGATGGAGTTCAATCCTGCCAAGTGTAAGATTGTCCATTTTGGAAAGACAAATAAGAATGCGGAATACAGGGTTAATGGTAGGGTTCTTAGTGAGGTGGAGGAACAGAGGGATCTTGGGGTCTATGTTCATAGATCTTTGAAAGTTGCCACTCAGGTGGATAGAGCTTGTCAGAAGGCCTATGGTGTATTAGCGTTCATTAGCAGAGGGATTGAATTCAAGAGTCGTGAAGTGATGTTGCAACTGTACAGGACTTTGGTTAGGCCACATTTGGAGTACTGTGTGCAGTTCTGGTCACCTCACTTTAGGAAAGATGTGGAAGCTTTGGAGAGGGTGCAGAGAAGATTTACCAGGATGTTGCCTGGAATGGAGAATAGGTCGTATGAGGATAGGTTGAGAGTGCTAGGCCTTTTCTCGTTGGAACGGCGAAGGATGTGGGGTGACTTGATAGAGGTTTATAAGATGATCAGAGGAATAGATAGAGTAGACAGTCAGAAACTTTTTCCCCGGGTGCAACAGAGTGTTACAAGGGGACATATATTTAAGGTGAAGGGTGGAAAGTATAGGGGAGACGTCAGGGGTGGGTTCTTTACCCAGAGAGTGGTGGGGCCATGGAATGCGCTGCCTGTGGGAGTAGTAGAGTCAGAATCTTTGGTGACCTTTAAGCGGCAATTGGATAGGTACATGAATGCGTGCTTAAGCTAGGACAAATGTTCGGCACAACATCGTGGGCCAAAGGGCCTGTTCTGTGCTGCATTGTTCTAATTCTTTTTTCAATATAGCGAACCGTAAAATACACATTTAAAACAACATTATATTGTTGCTCATCTCTTCATGGGTCCTGAGGACTGTCCATTGTGGATCCAATAGGAGTTGGCATGGTAGATGTCGGCAAAAGCTGATTGATGGAAAGTATTGACTGGAAATTTTCATAAAGTTACATTTGCATTAAGTTGACATCTTGATTTTACACAGCCATGGAGGTTTATGTGACATAGGTTAGCATAGAAGTTATGAGGGGCCATGGGCACATATACAGTGGCATAGGCTAGTATGGAGCATATGAGGCAGTATGGGCTGGATAGAGATTGTGTTTTGACCAGGAAAGGAGAGGAGAGTCAACTTTCCTCCTTTCAATCTCCACAGTTAGCCACAAAGAATTAATGTTCATGTTTAGCAAACAGCTATACCTCACTCCAGTTTAAATGTAGTTAACAACTTCACAAGAAAAAAGACGAAAAATACTTTCTTGTTCTGCTGCTCCAAATCCACTTTCAACGCTCTGCAAATCAATTGCTTGATATATAATTCATTTGTGTATTCCCTTGTCTGTGGTTATTATTTCCAAACTGGATAATTACACGTGATTCTTTCATCTCCACTGTATAAAATTTGTCATGCAGGTCTAACTCCTAGATAGGTATGTTTCTTCACATCTGTCTGATTTCAACGAGGTAAAAACAATGACTGCAGATGCTGGAAACCAGATTCTCGATTAGTGGTGCTGGAAGAGCACAGCAGTTCAGGCAGCATCCAAGGAGCTTCAAAATCGACGTTTTGGGCAAAAGCCCTTCATCAGGAAGAAAGGCAGTGAGCCGGAAGCGTGGAGAGATAAGCTAGAGGAGGGTCGGGGTGGGGAGAAAGTAGCATAGAGTACAATGGGTGAGTCGGGGAGGGGATGAAGATGAGAGGTCAGGGAGGAGAGGGTGGAGAGGGTGGAGGGTGAGGTGGAAAAGGAGATAGGCAGGTAGGACAAGTCCGGACAAGTCATGGGGACAGTGCTGAGCTGGAAGTTTGGAACTCGGGTGAGGTGGGGGAAGGGGAAATGAGGAAACTGTTGAAGTCCACATTGATGCCCTGGGGTTGAAGTGTTCCGAGGCGGAAGATGAGGCGTTCTTCCTCCAGGCGTCTGGTGGTGAGGGAGCAGCAGTGAAGGAGGCCCAGGACCTCCATGTCCTCGGCAGAGTGGGAGGGGGAATTGAAATGTTGGGCCACGGGGCGGTGTGGTTGATTGGTGCGGGTGTCCCCGGAGATGTTCCCTATAGCGCTCTGCTAGGAGGCGTCAAGTCTCCTCAATGTAGAGGAGACCGCATCGGGAGCAACAGATACAATAAATGATATTAGTGGATGTGGAAGGCTCCTTTAGGGCCTTGGATAGAGGTGAGGGAGGAGGTGTGGGCGCAGGTTTTTACAGTTCCTGTGGTGGCACGGGAAAGTGCCAGGATGGGAGGGTGGGTTGTAGGGGGGCGTGGACCTGACCAGGTAGTCACGGAGGGAACGGTCTTTGTGGAAAGCGGAAAGGGGTGGGGAGGGAAATATATTCCTGGTGGTGGGGTCTGTTTGGAGGTGGCGGAAATGTCGGCAGATGATTTGGTTTATGCGAAGGTTGGTAGGGTGGAAGGTGAGCACCAGGGGCATTCTGTCCTTGTTACGGTTGGAGGGGTGGGTTCTGAGGGCGGAGGTGCGGGATGTAGACAAGATGCGTTGGAGGACATCTTTAACCACGTGGGAAGGGAAATTGCGGTCTCTAAAGAAGGAGGCCATCTGGTGTGTTCTGTGATGGAACTGGTCCTCCTGGGAGCAGATACGGCGGAGGCGGAGGAATTGGGAATACGGGATGGCATTTTTGCAAGAGGTAGGGTGGGAAGAGGTGTAATCCAGGTAGCTGTGGGAGTCGGTGGGTTTGTAAAAAATGTCAGTGTCAAGTCGGTCGTCATTAATGGAGATGGAGAGGTCCAGGAAGGGGAGGGAGGTGTCAGAGATGGTCCAGGTAAATTTAAGGTCAGGGTGGAATGTGTTGGTGAAGTTGATGAATTGCTCAACCTCCTCGCGGGAGCACGAGGTGGCACCAATGCAGTCATCAATGTAGCGGAGGAAGAGGTGGGGAGTGGTGCCGGTGTAATTACAGAAGATTAGCTGCTCTACGTAGCCACAAAGAGACAGGCATAGCTGGGGCCCATATGTGTGCTCATGGCTACCCCTTTGGTCTGGAGGAAGTGGGAGGCTTCAAAGGAGAAATTGTTAAGGGTGAGGACCAGCTTGGCCAAACGAATGAGTGTGTCGGTGGAAGGGCACTGTTGGGAACGTCTGGAGAGGAAAAACGGAGGGTTTGGAGGCCCTGGTAATGGCGGATGGAGGTGTAGAGGGATTGGATATACATGGTGAAGATGAGGCGTTGGGGGTCAGGGAAACGGAAGTCTTGGAGGAGGTGGAGGGCGTTGGTGGTGTCTCGAACGTATGTGGGGAGTTCCTGGACTAGGAGGGATAGGACAGTGTCGAGGTAGGTAGCGATGAGTTCAGTGGGGCAGGAGCATGATGAGACAATGGGTCAGCCAGGGTGGTCAGGCTTGTGGATCTTGGGAAGGAGGTAGAACCGGGCAGTGCGGGGTTCCCAGACTATGAGGTTGGAAGCTGTGGGTGGGAGATCTCCTGAGGTGATGAAGTTCTGTATGGTCTGGGAGATGATGGTTTGGTGATGGGGGGTGGGGTCATGGTCGAGGGGCAGTAAGAAGAGGTGTCCTCGAGTTGGCATTTGGCTTCAGCGGTGTAGAGGTCAGTGCGCCAGACTACCACTGCGCCCTCTTTATCCGCTGGCTTGATGGTGAGGTTGGGATTGGAGCAGAGGGATTGGAGGGCTGCGCATTGTGAGGGTGAGAGGTTGGAGTGGGATTGGGAGGTAGACAGGTTGAGGTGGTTAATGTGCCGGCGGCAGGTGGAAATGAAGAGGTCGAGGGCAGGTAATAGGCCAGCGCGGGGTGTCCAGGTGGATGCAGTGTGTTGGAGGTGGGCGAAGGGGTCCTCAGAAGGTGGGTGGGAGTCCTGATTGTGAAAGTAAGCTCGGAGGCGGAGGCGACAGAAGAATTGTTTGACGTCACGGCGTGTATTAAATTCATTGATGCGTGGATGAAGGGGGATGAAGGTGAGTCCTTTGCTGAGGACTGATCGTTCATCCTCAGTTAGGGGGATGATCAACCTCTGTTTTACTCCTCTGTGACTCTTCCCCTCAATGCCTCCGGATCTTCTTGAGGCCATCATAATATTCAAGGATATTATTGTAACATTCCAGGATATGGGATAATTGCAGGAAATTGGGATTAGCGCACCTTTGATGGTAGTTATGTTGGTGCAGACTTGATGAATGGAAGAGTATTTTCTGCACTGTATGACTCCATGACTCTATCTGCTAATGAGGTCAATGACTCTGTCCTGTCATCTTTTATGTGGTGGTGGTAATATAATCATAATGTCACTGGAATAGTAATCCAGTGCCCAGGCTAATGTTCCAAACGCATAAGTTGAATCCCATCACAGTAGATGGTGAAAATTGAATTGACTAAAAATTAGGAATTTACAGTTGGGCTAATGGTGATTGTAAAGACTTACTTGATTTATTCATGCCTTTTCCTCTACATGAGGAAACATGCTGTCCTTCCCCATCTGACCCCATACTGACAAAAATGTAATTGACTCTGAATTACATTCTGAGCAATTAGGGATGGCCCAGCCAGAGACACCCACATCCTGTGAATGATTAAAATAATAATTTTCCCTCGATTTTCTTTTATGTCTATGGTTGAGCTCTGGCTCTTTGACTCTTTGAGGCTTTTCCCGAACCTTTCTGAACCTGCGGACCTGTCTTTAGCCTTGTAAGTCTTCCTTAGCCACCCTAATTTTGCAGGTTTTACTATTCCCTGTATGGCTGCTAGATATTTCTCAGTGTTTATGCCTCTTGACTTCCTCAAACCTTCATTGGTTTTACTGTCGCTGACGGGTTTCCACGGCTCTCTGTTGCTGCTGTCTTTGCTGTTTTCTTTCTCCTGCCTTTCCAACGTCTCATGACTGTCATATTCTGTTTGGGGGAGATATCTGATAACCAATTAAACTGCTCCCAATAAGTATCTATCCCTAGCATTGGCAAGTGCAGGACTACAACCATGTTTACTGTCCACAAACTCTCTGAAAGTAATCAAGGTTTGTGTAGAGATTTGTAGCTCGGATGTTGGTTGTCATGGTTGTGGGTATGTTCGCCGAGCTGAGAAGTTGATTTGTAGACGTTTCATCCCCTGTCGAAGTGATATCTTCAGTGCGTTGGAGCCTACTGTGAAGCGTTGCTGTACTATGTCTCCTGAGGTTAATTTGGTTCTGTTTCTGCTGCTTCTGATTGCTGGTTCCAGATGTTTGTTGCATGGCCGGTACATTGGGTCTAGGTCAATGTGCTTGTTGATGGAGTCTGTGGCTGAGTGCCATGCTTCTAGAAGGGCCCTGCTATTTTCTCTTCCCCTTTATCAATGCTGGTTAGAAAGCATATTGAATTTTTTTTTATTTCCTGAGATTTCCCCAATGAAAAGCTTGTATGTGGACTCAATTTTAAGTGCACTTGCCCACTAGTCATAGGACAGCAGCTTAAGTCATTCAAATTACACATTTTCTGATCCCAACTTTTCCTGACTGTGTGGATTTTTTACTGATGGATCTCTCACACTATCTGGTCCTCACTTCCAATCGCCCCCTTTGCTGCCTCTTAGTTACTCTTCTCATGCAAGATGGAGTGACCTTGTGAGCTTTCTCTGTCAGTCTGTTCTGCAACAACCATGTTTCTTGGTCACTGGCCATTTCAACTGCTGTTCTAACTGCTCAAAAGAGCTAAAAATAGTATTGACCACTTCTCACCAAAAAAAAGAGAACTTGAATATTTCTGCCATTAAATCAATAAAAGGGTGATTCGTCAGCGGAGGTTTCATTGCTGTGGGATTCCCTCCCTCAACTCAAGCTATTTCAATTTTCACTCGCTTTTCCCTTCCTTTTCTTAGAATCATTTCTTTTATCTCTGTTTATCTTCATACTCCCTTTACCGTTAGCTTTCTGATTCCTGCTTCTCTCTTTTACTCATTGTTATTCCTGCAAATCTCTTTCCGCTTTTTTTACATTGGAATTACAGTTCTAATCATAGCTGCCCCAATTTTAGTTTATTTGTATTGGTATCCACAATTTCTAATTCAAGATCATTTTGCCACCAGTCTTGCAATTTCTGTTTCCCTGGCTTTCAGTCAGAGTTCTACCTCTGAATGTCTGGCTATCCTTTCTAACTCATCGATGGGCAGCACTGTGAATTTTAAATATGTTATCTTGTCCTACAAAACTATTAACATCAATTGCAAACATCTGAGTGCTTTCTTGAGTACAGACCCAAGAAAGTGTTATTGCAGTTATTTGTTTCAAAACAAATATCCTAAAATTCAACTCTTTAATAGAACTATGGAACCAGAGAAATGTTACAGCACAGAAAGAAGTTAGCCAACCATCTCTGCACTGGTTCAATAACATTTCTGCCCATTCTAATCGGACTGTAACCTTGCGGGTTGTATCACTTCATATGCAAATTCAAATTTCTTTTAAAATATTTGATTCGATTTGATTTATTATTGTCACATCAAATCGAGTTGAGGGTTTCCACCTCAATTAGCAAACTGGGAGGCAAAGTCCAGACGCCCACCAACATCTGGGTTTTACATTATAAAATATGTTTATATTTTCCTTAATTTTACCAGCCAAAAGTTTCTAGTATCCTCTCTTTGCATTTGTAATTTCCTTATTTATTTTCACCCCTACATTATCCATACTCATCCAAGATTTGTCCATTTGTTATGCTTTTGGAACATTTTGAGTTGAGCCTCAATTTTGTATTTAGCAGGTGGGGAGGTGTGAATATTGCAGTATTTAGCATTCCACTATAGTTCACTGCAATTAAAATGCAGTTAACGAGTTCACCAGAAAAAAAATAAAGCCAATTACAAAGTCTTCTTCATTAAAAGGAAGAACCAACTTATTACTTGCTAACCTCAAGAAAACTAATTGATGCAACATCAAGCACACACACATATGAACGCAAGTGCATAGTGTCCAGTTTGAAAAAGAAGATAAAAGAATATGCAATTTATAGACCTTAAGGTGTCCTTGAGGTTTTAGGTTTTAACTTGAGTCCATAGTTCATTAAAGTTGTCCTACGTTAGCAATAGCTTCAAATAATACAGGGATCTTTGAGTTCTCAGTGTTCAGATGGTCCTCTAATTTGTGCTGTTAATGATTACTTTGCTGTTCTATTCTGCTATTACAAATACATCTCAAATATTCTACCAAAGCAATTGTTTGAAATGCGCTCATTCTCATGTTCCTCTGTCTGGGGTTATTTCTTGTGAATTGGATATTTGCAGGCAAGGCTTTCATCTCAAAGATGTGTAACTTATCATGCAGGTGTAAATTAAAAATAGGAGATGTAAGTTTCTTCGCACATGACTGGCTTCAGTCCCTCTTGATAAAAGTGTTAACTTCAGTTCAGACAATTTAGTTTGTTCCACATTGATTTCTTGGAGCTTGGCTAAAACTGTGGTCAGGTGATCCCTGAGGCCATTTTAAAATCCACGACTTTCCTTTTTAAAGCATTTCAACCAATCTCCTAGGTATTAAAATCAAATAATGTTTGTCATAAAATAGAGGGGACATAGATTGTCACAGTTGGCATGGAAAATATGAAGTTGAATGTAGGGTGGGTACAGGGCATCAGGTAGCATGGATTATCATTGATGGAATAAGGGGAGTGTGTGGTGATTAGGTGTTTTAGGGCGAGTTTTCTTTGGTACTGTAATACAGTGCTTAGAGGCAGACATTCTGCCTAGCTTACCTCTTCATCCAAAGCCCATGCTCTCCTTTCAACATCCAATTTGGACTCTTCACCTAAAAGCAGCATTAGAGCAGCCATTTTAAAACCAGGGCTAATGGCACTGGGAATTCTCCTGAAATTGTGCACCCAACCTGCCGATGAAAATCTAGGCTCTAAGTGTTTGTGCACATGTACCCTGTGGGTGATTTGAACCCTTAATTTTCTGACTCAGAGTCAAGAGTGCTAACAGCTGAGTCATGAATGAATAAAATATCAACTCCTAACATGGGTTTAATGTTGCTGTTTATTGATAGCCTTTTTCTGTAGTTGAATTTGCTAAAGCAACTAAAGTATCAATGCAAATGTGTATATCATTTTTCTTACTCTGATCCTGAGACTCAATAACATTGTTTAGGTGGCATGGCTCCTTTTCAGCTATTGTTGCATGATGTAGTGTTTTAAACCTGATATTAATCCTCTATGTCTGATAACAGAATTGAAATAGGAATCTCATGTGCATACATGAGAACAGTAGATAGCATCTTAAACAACATCGCCAAAGGTTACAGATATAGCTGATTTTCATCATCTTTACTTCATCGGTCCTTCTGTAAAGTGATTCCATGGAGCATTGAGTATTTTGCTCAGGTGTGCAATTATTCAATAAATACTGCTGGCTGAATATTTAATTCCATATTTAAATTTGCTTTCTTTCCTTACTTGCCCCACTGTTGTTCCATCCCATCAGACTTCCCCCATTTTTCCGTCTATTGGAGATTAAGAAATAGCAGCAGAAATTTAATGCAAAGTTATCATTTGTTCAGTTCTGATTTATATTCTGTACTTAAATCTATAACTAGCGTGACAATATGTGTACATGCTTACATACAGATCTTTATTATATCTCTAAATTAGATACTCAATATCACTGCTTTGCGGGAATGGCTTCCTTCACATCACACAGACTTTGAAATGCCAATATTTTTTCTATATAACTCAAAAACATAAGATATTAAATACAGACTGACTGGGAGAGAATCAAGACCATAACACTGAGTTAGAGGATGAAGACAGAAACTACCTGGAAGATTGCAAATACACAACTGAAATATTTATATACTCTGTGGCATCTCAACTTGCTTGTTGAATGCGTATACGTAACATTTAATTATAATTAACCTGTTCCATAAACAACAGTATGTTGAATTCACTCACTAATAACTGGTAATTTCTCAAACAATCTCTAACATTTTCTGTCCTGAATGTTGTACAAAAGGTGCAAGGTTCTGAGGAGTGCTGGAGAGTGTATTAAATATCAACCAATATATGATTTGAATTTGGGCTAGGTAATAGATCTTGCAGGACATAAACTCACCATGTATTTCTTGTTTATAGCCTTAGTAACAATCTCTATCATAATAATCATGCCAGCATGTAACAAACAACATTTTATTGAAGACAACAGCCTCTTCTCATGAGACTGTTGAGTAACTTTTCTCCAACCTTGCTAGAACAGTAAAACCACTTAGAACTCAATGCAAAAAGAGATTAGTGGCAACAACTCTGCCTGATGTATCTTTCACCAGGGTGACTGTAGTGATGATCCATGGACTGTTGCTGTTATATGGTTCCACAGCTAATGACAATCCTTTGTACTCTGCCTAAGAAATCACTCTATGTGTGAACAAGATGAGTGGAGGGCTTTTCTGTTGTAACATTTTCATAGAGAAGAGCACAAGTGAATACATGTGCATCCCTTACTACCAGAGACTAGGCCACACTTACTTTTCTCCTCATCTAGGAAAATTGAGGACAATTTAAACACCTCTGCTTTAGCCAATATTACTATTGTGTTAGCATATTCATGCAAAAGAACATTGAATCAAGGTTTTAAAGTTCTTTTGAACATGTGTTACACAATTAGGATCTCAGCAGAAGTATCAGTCAGACCATTTGTGTTGCCCAGAAAGGAAAGTTGTTACATAATTTATGACATGTTTTGTAGTCTGATCTTATTAAATTGTTTACCAAACTAATATGATTCTGTATTCAGCATCTGCTACCATTTGCCTGGCTCTGCCCTTTCTCAGAATGCTGATGAGTCAAGGAAGACATAAATACCTAATTTTCAAATATTTAAACAGCATCAGTGCTGCATTTGTGTCTCTGTAGCTAGTCAACTCCACCGTTCATCATCAGCAACCTAACTATCTCGCTGTTTATAGTTTACACTAATTTTAAAATCCTTACGACCTTACATTTTCATACTATATATCTTCAAATGTCAGAATATTTAAAATTTTCATCTCTTTCTATAAATTTTCATCAGAACGATCTTCCTATTGTCCAAACATATGCATCAAACACAACCATTATGAAAAATAGGTGTCATGGTATGGCAACTTCAACACGTCTCACTTTTTGTTTGTAAAAAATACAAGTGACAATAAATGATTATTCTATTCCATATTTGGAAAGGTAAAGCATTCCTCCAAATGTATTTAAATGGATGCCTAATAACATGCTTTAGGAAAGAACCAGGAACTCTCAAAACTTCTATTTACACTAAGACTTTGCAAAGAGGCAGAGGTGGTGCAGGAATCTCCAGCATTTTCTAACATTAGAAATCACTTGTCTTCGCAGTCCCCAACAGCAAAGGTAAACAGATTTCAAACCATGTTCAAACCTCGTTAACAACGATCAGCAAGAGGCACAATCAAGTTTTATAATCAGTGCTCTGAATGCATGTACCAAGCAACTATGAATGTGTTGACACCTAATGATAGATTCTGCCACTTGTTCAGGCAGATAACCGCTCTTCGAAAATAATTTATGTAGAAAATTAATCAAATGCCGTCAAGGACAATCTACTGCATGTACCAAATAGTAGTGGCAGTACAAAACCCTGCATTATCATGCTTAGGACAAATAACTGCATAACATGTAACTAAACATCTTTCTCCTCTTTCATTCATCTTTCCCGAAGGTGTCAATTGATTGTATTTTTCCCTAAAGTGACTATATTCATTTGTGAGGTAGATGATCGCAATAGCAAGCTGTGTCACTAAGGTAAGGTGGTTGAGGTCAAACCTGTCCTTATCTAATTTACATACACATGAAACTTCCCATATTGTGTCTTTGGACAGTCACCAGGGGGAGTAATTCTGGTTGGTTTCCTCCTCCTGAAAACTGGGGCTTGAGCCAAACAAAGTATATACTAAGAGTTTTTATTCAGTTGTTGGACATGGGTGCTATTAGCTGGCCAGCATTTATTGTTTCCCTTGAGAAGGTGGTGATAATCTGCTTTCTTGAACTGTTGCAGTCAATGTGCTATAGGTAGATCCACAATGCAGGTAGAGAAGGAACTGCAATCTTATTTCAAGTCAGAATGGTGAGTGGCTTAGAGGGAAACTAGCAGGTGGTAGTGTTCCCATGTACTTGCTACCCTTGTCCTTCAAGATGGAAGTGGTCACGATTTTAGCAGGTTCATTGGTGAATTTCTGCAGTGTAGATTGTACTCACTGTTGCTACTGAGCGTCACTGGTGGAGGGAATGGATCCTTCTGAATGTAGTGCTAATCAAGTGGGTTACTTTGTCCTGGATGGTGTCAAGCTTCTTGACTGTTGTTGGAGCTCATCCAGGCAAGTGTGGAGTATTCAATCACATTCCTGATTTGAGCCTTGTAGATGGTGGATAGGCTTTGAGGAGTTAGGAGGTGACTTACTCATTGCATTATTCATGACCTGTACCTTGATGTCAAGGGCTGTCACTCTCACCTAATCTCTAAAATTCAGCACTTCTGTCCATATTTTAAGCAAGGCTGGAGTGAGGTCAGAAGCTGGGTGGCCCTAGTAGAACCCAAAAGTGGCATCATTGTTGCTGAGCAGTTGCTGCTTGATAGCACTGTTGATAAAACTTTCCATCACATTACTTATGATCAAGAGTAGACTGATGGGATGGTAATTTAACAGGTTGATTTTTGAGTCCTGCTTTTTGAGTACAGGACATAACTGAGTAATTTTCCACATTGGCCGATAGATGCTGATGCTGTAACTGTACTAGAAGACCTTGGTGAGAAGTACAGCAAGTTCTGGAGCACAAGTCATCAGTACCATTGCAAGAATGTTGTTGGGCCCATAGCCTTTATGGTATCCAGTGCATCTACCTGTTTCTTGTTATCACATGGAGTTAATTGGATTGGCTAAAAACTAGTATGTTAGTCCCCTGGAAGAGGCTGAATTGAATCATCTACTTGGTAGTTCTAGCTGAAGATTGCTGTGAATACTTCAGTCTTGTCTTTTGCACTGATATGCTGGGCTCTTCTATCACTGAGGATAGGGATATTTATGGAGCCTCCTCCTCCAGTGAGTTGTTTAATTGGAAGATGGAAATCAGGAATACAGAAATCCTCAGAATTGGAAGATCGCAGAATTCTCAAGTTTGTAGGTTGGGTTACATTGTTGGGGTGCAATGAGGCAATGGAGGGATTTTAACTTAAAGTTGAGAATTTTACATTTGAGGCTTATCTGGATTTGAGCTTCTCAAGATAGCCATGTCGGTTGATAAGGTAAGAGAAAGTACAAATACTGGGATTAATTTCTAGTGCTGTAAAATATAAATAGAATTTTATATAGACCCTTGGTTGCAGCATACTTAAAATACTGTGCATTGTTCAGTTCCTGAAACAAGTGCTTTCCCTTGGAAACTTTTCTGCATTGTGTCTTGAATCAAGTCAAGGTAAGTCATAGTTCTCAATAATTCACGAATTCTGCTCAGTACCACTGCTATGCTCTAAAATGTGAAATTTCTTGGCATCCTTTCACAAGGTGAGACAGCCCAAACTCATCTCATGATTGTGAACATCCCAGTTCAAGTATATCCATCACCGCTTTCTTTCTTCGTGACTCCAAAGTCAGAAAACACCCATGGTTTCTGATAGCCCTTTGCTACTATCTACAGGTCCTGGGAGATTCTCTCTCCAGTTCTCAAAGCTGTTCTGAAGCTGACACATACTGCAAGAGAAAACACAGAGAAACCTAAAATCAATGTTTTTGCAATCTGTCTTCATGGCAATGTGGCACAACTGGGATGTCCCACTGAGATATTCCCAAATCATCTCTCTGTTCTGAGAAATCAGGTAAGTGATTTAAACCCCTCTGAAGGCAACTGTAGATATCTTATCTCCATAAGAAACTCAGAAAGAGGCCACCTATTGTTTAGCATTTTACCACTTCTAACTCTGAACTTGTTAAATAAACACAAACAATTCAGTGCAACCATTTGCAAACACTCTGGATCGGTTTACTAGCCTTTCACCAAGGTTTTCATTTAACTTACATTTAAAGATTTCAATCCCCCAAACATTTCCAAAACATATGAATATTTTAAATTGACATTTTCAACGTGAATATAAAAGCAGCCAGAATTAATTCAAATTCAAAATTTAGGAGAAATTTCTTAATAAAAGAGGATGGTGAGAATGTAATTTCTTTCTTACATGGCATAGTTGAAATATAAAACACGAGCCTATTTATGAGAAAGTTTGGTGCATACACAATGGAGATCTGAAAATAGAAAAATTTGAGCAGGATAGAAATAATCTGAGTTAGAGGAGGCATACCTGGAGGGAAGATTGGGTACAATGGTCTCTTACTGTGCTGTTTATTACATTAACCAGACTGTTACCTCTGTAGGATTACAGAAATTTCCCAAGTTTGTGAAGAAGCAAGTGTGAGTGGGATACATCCATCCAGTATGTCTTCGTTCTTACTTATTCAAATGTCATAATAATAATTGATGAGAATGCTTAACTCTTTGAACCTAATTTCATTTCTGTCCTCTAGGAGTAGTAAATAATTGCCCACCAAATTTTGATTACCAAGATATTCACTGCTGTTTTATTTGTGATCCTAAACACTGTGAAAAACTATGTGGCACACAAGGATGTAATTATACGAAGAATCAAAAATACACAATCCTGTTACATATAAGTAGAAAAGCAGAATTTCGCCTTAATAAGTATGCCTTAGTTGTGAAGTCAGCATTCTGAGGGAAATTGACATTAGAAACATGTATAAAAGGAAACATTGCAATGCTATCATGGTTGTGCAGCTCACACATTGTGTAATTTTGAGACTCCATTCATAGAAAGTGACAAAAAAACAGAACAACACAATGATTAATGAGTATGCGGTTTATAGTCTATTAATATTGTAAAATATAATCACTTCTGATGTAAACCTTACAAAAATCTATGACTACTTGTGTGTTTCTCCTCTCTCTCAAACTTGGCTGGAAAACATATGACAGTGACATATTCTTCAGGCTTTGTCTCCTGGGATGAATCTGCTACTGTCAAGCTGCAAAGCACCACCAGGTACGGCTGCTGCCACTAATTACACTGCATCAATTTATATTCAAATTTTTATACGAACCAAGAGGTGCGCTTTAGGGCATCGGCGTTATGCTTTTTAACAGTGCCATCACCACTTGATAGGAATCATTCATAGCTTCCAGGATTCTATACATTTAAAAATATAGAAATATATTTCAAATTCTTGACAAGCAAGTTTGTAAAATTTTACACCTCGTCCGACAAGTTTATTTTGCATTTACACCTTCCAAGTGCTCTTTATGTGCTGGCGATAGTGTAAAAGCCCAGATTGTGGCCTCTTTTTTTTGTCTGTATGCGTGTGTGTTTCCCCTGCCGCCCCTGTGCCCCCTCCCCCCAAATAAAAAATTGTCTTGGCTGAGCAGCCACTGAGGGATTCAGGATTTAGTGAATAAGGTAAGTGTGACTACGAGCTTTGGCTCACCATCTGCTCCCCAGCAGAGCCTGGGCCAACCTGCATAGCCTGCAGCAAGGACCAGGGCGCCATTCTCCCCAGAACCCTTTCCAACCTGGCTCAGGCATCAAATCACAAACAACCCTGCCATCAATTCTCCTGTGTAGCCTGTGTGTTTGGGTGAAGGAACAATGAACAACTGGGAAAATACAAAATACAATGCTGCTGATTAAATTGCAACAGTGGTTAATGTTAAGATCATCTTCCTGGACATCAATTATTCATAAAGCCATTTTTGTAATCCATGTTCAGGTGGGACTGAATACGATAGAATGTGTTACAATTTAATACTGACATAGAATTTAACTGTTGGGAGACAAAAATCAAGGCGAAAGATTAAAAGTAATAACCAAATATGGAAAACAGATTGCACTAAGAAAAATTTGAATGTCATGTTACTGTTGTGCTTTCCTGTTTGACACTGGTTTTCAGCCAGTTTAAATAAACAGCACAGAATTGATACGTGGGAGAGATTAGAATGTTATTATCTGTGCAAAGGGTTTAGATGACATCATATAACTTGAGTGCAAAACTTGAATTGTTCATGACAGTGACTTGAAGCACTTATTTATAATTTTTACCTCTCACATGTCAGAGTTTCTTTAGCTTTTTATCAGTTTGGGTGTTGGCACTAACTCATAGCGTCGATATTTCCTTCATTCTCAATTCACAAAAAACGTCAACTGTAAAATCATGCCACCATTATCAATCTGTGATTTCCCGAAAACGAATTCACATTTGATCATACCAAATCAAATAAATAATAGTTTGAATGTATCAAGTATTTTATAGAAAGAGGTCACTTATAAACATATTCTCATCAAACTGTATATGTTTATCCAGTACTGCTCTACTCAGCCCCACTCTGAGTTGCCACTATTTTTGTAAACATAGCAGCAGAAGATAGCACTTCAAAATTATATGGTCATTTGAATTAATGAAAATATCTAATAAAGAATATTTTGAAGTACACACCATTTACTTCAAATGCAAAATGAATAGACAGAAAAATAAAACAAAGGGGTCCTCAGTGACTTCAGTGAAAATATTAACAGTATGTCTACAAATGTTTCTATGGAAACACTGGCAAAATGTCAACTGGTACTTCTGTAGGTTAAAGAGTTAAACTCATAACTGAGATTTATGACTTGTGCTCTGGTAGCACAATGCATGAAAAAGAAAAGGTAGCATTATCACTTCAGTGATTGTCTGTTAATATTCCTGCTCACATGATTCCTCCAGGTCTTTGGGTTAGCTCAAAATCAAAATACTGAGTTACCTTACACAAAGATTGTGTTAAAAACAGGTAAAATTAGATGAGTATTCTCATAATGAGGTGTCAGAAAAGTAATTCTAGTATACCATCTGGTATTACTTTGTAAATCTAACACACCTTAATTTCCTAATGATACTCATGATGTTGTGCCACATGGCACAATTTTCATCTTTATTTGACAACTAAGAGATTTATATTGACTTGAAATAAGAAAGCAATATTTAAAAAGGGAATGTTTTAAAGGAAATTAGATATGGAAAAGAGAAAACTTCTGATTCCAGCCCAAAAACACTAATAGTTTCACATTTTCAAAGGTCTGCACAGTCACAATAAGTAAAATGAACTCTTTCCTTCATTTACAATTCTGCTCTTAATTCATTCATGCCTGCTTATGGATTTCTTTTCTTTTACTCACATAAAGAACCATAGAAATGTTTCAATCTTTGGTACATGTTATTTGTGGGAACACTCATAAATTGGTTGCAACATTTGCCAAAAACGATCACCTCCACTGCATAGGCAAAGAATTTGATAATCTTCATTGATTAGTATCACACGTAAAGAATACCAATTGAGCAAAGTACTGGAACCCTGAAGGGTCTTTGTCTTCTAAGAATCTGCACCCCACCATGAATTACTGCCTTCAGGACAGGAGAAATGTAGAAGAAAACAAAAGAAAATTCAAAGTATTATATATCACTAAGTGAATTACAAGGCAATAATCCCGACATAAAATCAACTATATACTTTATATATTAAAAAAGAAAGATGTCCCGAAGTGATTTATAATGCAATCTGCAGCTCTTGATTGGATTAGTGCCTTGTAATTTACTGAGATGTATCCATTATTCTCTCTATAACATGCATGGGAGTGTTAAATCTCTATGGTACAGATTGTATTAGTTTGCAGTAAAAAGACTTTTCTTCTGTCAGCTGCCATTATTTTACCCGAGGTCATGTACTGTAATGTTATGATCCCACCTAGCTGTGTAACATGGAAATATGGGGAAGGGAGGTGACAATTATTCTACCCCTCCCCTCCATGTGTTAAGTCAGAACAGTGTTGCCCAAGTTTGCCTTTCTGAAACACACCTAAATCTGCCTACATAATCAAGATTCAGTAATTTGCATTTAGTTGGTGTACGCAAACAGCATATATCATTTGGGCTTGGGCATATGGCCAAGAAGGAGGACTTGAAAGATATAGCAATTCTTTTTATACTGTGCTGAACACGTATGTAGCAACAGTGAAGGAAACAGCTGAGACTAACTGCACCCATGCCTGTACCACTGATCCAGGTTTGATGTCCTGTTACAAAAAGTTCAGTTCAGCATGTTGTAGTACTTAAACAGGAGATTATTAGGTCAGTAAGATTATGGAGAAGTAACGTAGGCAGAAATGGCCAACTGCATCAACACCAGCAGTTATGCAGAGAATAGGCTACAATGCCAGCATTTGCATCTCACACAATAACACTTAATGCTGCCATGCTAGCCTTGAATGGATGTGAATGGATAAGGTTTCAGTCCTGCCTGACTACAGCAGTCACAAACACAGTAGTCTGCCTTCACATCAAATAACATGACAGGACTGCAAAATGGGCAGAGGTAGATTCTGCTTTCCCATGTGTCTGTTCCTGCAGAACTCAGTTACATGCTGCTACTTGCAGTTGTCATAGGGTAGATTTATGGTGGATATTGGTTCAGTGGGTGGTGAGACAGCAGAACTGCTCATGCCCTGAGAGAGGGCTAAATGTGTCACTCCTGACTTCTAATAAGAATCCCATAAGCTGTTATTGAAATAAGATCCAAAGGAGACATGAGAATTTTTTTTTGGGTGTTATGATCCGGTATGCACTGACTCAAAGGGCAATGAAGGCAGTTTCAATAGTAAAAGTCAAAAGGGAACTGGATAAATATTGCAAAAAGGGAAAGCACTGTTGACCAAAGAGGCAACTACGAGAGAGAAGGTATAAAGCCCAACTCATTTAAATACACTGCAGTCACAATAGATAAAACTATCTCTTAGTTCACAATTCTGATCCTAATTCATTCATGCTTGGTTGTGCCTTTCTTTATTTATCATGCAAGGAATCACAGACATGTTTCAACCTCTGGAATATCCCATTGCCTAGTTATGGGAATATTCACAAGTTTGTTGCCACATTTGCCAAATACCAACCATTCTAATTAACTGCTTATGAAATAACTTGAGAATATGACAATGTCTTATATGTATGAAAGTATATTCTCTTTTAATTGTCATGAATAATGGAAAGTTCCATTAAAACAATAGCAATAACAGTGCCTGTAATTAACTTGTAAAGTCTTTAGGATTGAAATCCTAATTAATTATTTCACAGAGAGAAAGAATTATGTTTTATGGAATAAAAACTACCATAGCCTGTCAGATGGGTGTATGACTAGATGCTAGAATGCAGTAAGTAATGACTTTGGCAATGTATCAAATCTGTTGTAAGCTCTCAAAAACGTACATGAGTTCAATTTAGTGAATTGTGGTGATGGCTCTGTTGGTATCACTTAAGTCTCTAAATCAGAAAGTTGCAGATTCCAGTTCAGGACTTGAGTGAAACATTTTAAGCTAACACTTCAATGCAATACTAGGAAGTGCTGCATTGTCAGAGATGTTATCTTTTGGATAAGAATAAATCTATAGCCCCCACAGGTGAATGTTAAAGAACTTATGATACTATTTTAAGGAAGAGCAATAGTGGTATTCAGTCCAATATTTATCCTGCAATCAACATTGCAAAAATAAATTATTTGCTTATTTTCCTTGCTGTTTGTGGCAACCTGTTGTGTACAAAATAGCTGCTGTGTTTCCTACATTGCAGCTGTGTGCAGAAACTTTCAATGGTTACAGTGTGCTTTGGGAGATTGGTGGCTAAGAATGATGCTATTTGCAAATCTTTCTTTTATTTTTCTTTCTAAGGAAGACCACCAAAGATACAAGTGTATATATGGAAGGTGTTAACACAATACGGAGAGAAAATTTAATTTGATCCTGTGGGCTGTTGATAATTTGTGGCTTAGCATTTTAGATTAAAACGTGCCAGCTTTTGACAGAGAACATTTTAATACAAGCTTGGAAATGCCAAATCACTTGGTTTCAGCTTATGTAGATGTTCTAGGTAGTAAGGCAGACAATTTCTAACCCATAACTACTGCTCCTTACAATAGCAATATATATTTGAGTGCTTTAACTTTCCTTAATCAACTCTGTAATGGAAAGAAAGAACCATATTTTTGGAGCAACAAGTAGCTTAACCTGGGAGAAAGTGAGGACTGCAGATGTTGGGATCTCTTAACCTGTCAACAAAGTATGAGGAAAAAATGGTGGCAATTGTTACATGGACTGTGATTTAAATTACAGAGAACAAAAATATTTTCAACTACCACCATTCCAAAACCACAATAATTTTGACCCTTCTTACAAATGTAACAATCTCTAACTTATTTTGTCAAGCACTGAACATTTGAAGTTAAGAAAACATTGAGATGTTCCTAACACTTATCCTAAGATAATTTAGTGTAGGCTCAGAATGCAGTTTTGACTCCATTCTCACTGCACCATCAAGACCCTGTTTCATTTTATTCTCAGAGTTTTTTTCCTTCTACCAGATCTCACATGAGACATTTTTGTAACCAAGATGTGGCACTTCCAAGCAAGACTGTCAATAATAATTAGTCAAATACTTCTGTAATCAGGCTACTTTTGAATTTGAATTGACACTTCATGTACCCATTTTACATGGGACTGTTACAGCAGGCATGCCCTCAACAGGAAATAAGGGACCACCAAACAAGACTTGAGTCCAGAGGTGAAATGGAAGATAAAAGCCTGGTCTCACATTAATGATGTTTGCTAAATCATTACAATTGATACTAAAAGTGCCCCATCAGTTTATAAACAGAAGATAACATGTGAATCTTTACAATTGAATGCAGTAGTTACTTACCAAAATCCAATGTTTAGAGAGAACTGTAATGAGCAAAATGCTTTAGACTGTAGTTCTATGTGGCTGTTTATTGTGAGAAAGTCATAAACATGTCATGGCAGAGGTTAGAAACTATAATGGATCACAAAACATTATAATGAGAGGCTAATATATTTGTCCTTTTCTCTCAGCCACTCACACATAATAAAACAGGCATGCAGCAAGCACCTGCTATAGTCATGACAAATACAGTCTTTCACAAAAGCCTGTATTTTAATATTTACTACTGCTAGGTGTTTATTATACTTTATTCAATCATGTGTCCTGAGGGATAGTTAATATATTTCTTGGATTGGCTTGAATTTACCACCCCATTTTTACTTGTCATGTATTTGAAGTTATTGAGAACACAAATACATGTATAGTTTCTTCTATTCACTAATTATAACAAAACTGTAATTTAGAGCTTAAACCCAGAAGAAATAGAATCAGGAGTAGGCCATTATTTCCAAAATGAGCAAAGTTTTTATTATAATCTTGATGCACTATTAGGATCAATGTCATGATAAAGGATAGGATTTTGATCACGTATGAGTGCAAAACCAAAAATATTGGCAGGAGCAGAAACAATTTACAATTTCTGCCTCTATGGAACTTTTGAGTGTATGTGATCCTCCCAATAAAAGGGAAGTACTATTAATAGAGCTTGTTAATCTGCCTGAGTTACATCTTAAATTGATTCAATTATACAATCAACCTTTCTCGCCTTTTAATTCAACAATTCAAGTGGAATTTAAAGCCTTAGCATTTTAACCATTTTTGAACAATGTTTTCAATGTAATGGATACAGAATTCATCTGTGTTTCCAAATAAAAAACAAATTTCTCTAATATCATGGTTATACAGTTTTATCCTTACAAAATCACATGATAAACCCAAACCTCTCTCAATCTCTAACCATTGTAGTGTAGATGATGATAACAATTAGTTATTTTGGTCATAGGAGATTTTCTTTGAGCAGCTGGAACTCAATTGTGAAATATTCAAACACACTTTAAACATGGATTTAACTCTCAAATCCTAAGGTATACCCATGTGAAATCAAAGGAAAGTCAGCAATGCTGCTAACAGCAATGTATTTTTGTGACCAGGTGAGGAGAGTGAAATTGATTTCTTGCTCTTTAACCCCCTTGGTTTGGGGGTTACCAAGTATTTTTATTATTTATTTTCAGCGTGCAGCTATCATGACTCAATTAAAATAATAGATTGTTAGAAAATGAATGAGCAAACCACTACAGTATTCTGAAATGTAAAAGGAATTTCATTATTTACAAACCCCAGGGAAAAAAAATGAAAACATGACTACAATCACACTCACAAACACAAATAGTCAGTTTAAAATAGAGGCAGGTAGGATAAAGGCTTCACAGCTAAACAGTAGCTGTAGCCATAGAGTCATAAAGTCATAAAGATATACAGCATGAAAACAGACCCTTCGATCCAACCTGTCCATGTCGACCAGATATTCCAACCCAATCTATTCCCACCTGCCAGCACCCAGCCCATAATCCTCCAAACCCTTCCTATTCATATACCCATCCATATGCCTTTTAAATGTTGCAATTGTACTAGCCTCCACCACTTCCTCTGGCAGCTCATTCCATATATGTACCACACTCTGCATGGAAATGTTGTCCCTTAGGTCTCTTTTATATAGTTCCCCTCTCCCCCTAAACCTATGCCCTCTAGTTCTGGACTCCCCCACCCCAGGGAAGAGACGTTGTCTATTTATCCTATCAATGCCCCTAATGATTTTGTAAACCATGCCACCATTCGGCCTCTGACGCTCCAGGGAAAATAGCCCCAGCCGATTCAACCTCCCTCTATAGCTCAAATCCTCCAACCCTGGCAACATCCTTATGATTCCTTTCTGAACCTTCAACTTTCACAACATCCCTCCGATAGGAAGGAGACCAGAATTGCACACAATATTCCAAAAATGGCTTCATCAATGGCCTGTACTCAATACTCTGACCAATAAAGGAACGCCTTCTTCACTATCCTATCTACCTGCGACTCCACTTTCAAGGAGCTATGAACCTGTACTCCAAGGTCTCTTTGTTCAGCAACTCTCCCTAGGACCTTACCATTAAGTGTATAAGTCCTGCTAAGATTTGCTTTCCAAAAATGCATTTATCTGAATTAAACTCCATCTGCCACTTCTCAGCCCATTGGCCCATCTGATCAAGATTCCATCGTAATCTGAGGTAACTTTCTTCGCTGTCCACTACATCTCCAATTTTGGTGTCATCTGCAAACATACTAACTATAACTGTTATGCTCACATCCACATCATTTATATAAATGACGAAAAGTCGTGGCCCCAGTACTCCACTGGTCACAGGCCTCCAGTCTGAAAAACAACCCTCCACCACCACCTTCTGTCTTCTACCTTTCAGCCAATTCTACATCCAAATGACTAGTTCTCCGTGTATTTCACTAGCTTTAATCTTGCTAACCAGTCTTCCAAGAGGAACTTTGTCGAACGCTTCACTGAAGTCCATATAGATCACGTCCACTGCTCTGCTCATCAATCACCTTTGTGACTTGTTCAAAAAATTCAAATCAAATTTGTGAGACATGATTTCCCACGCACAAAGCCATGTTGACTATCCCTAATCAGTCCTTGCCTTTCCAAATACATGTACATCCTGTCCCTCAGGATTCCCTCCAACAACTTGCCCACCACTGACGTTAGGCTCACTGGTCTATAGTTCCCTGGCTTGTCCTTAGCGCCCTTCTTAAACAGTGGCACCATGTTAGCCAACCTCCAGTTTTCCAGCACCTCACCTGTGAATATCAAATACCTCAGCAAGGGGCCCAACAATTACTTCCTTAGCTTCCCCCAGAGTACTCGGGTGCACCTGATCAAGTCCTGGGGATTTATCCACTTTTACGTGTTTCAAGACATGTAGCACTTCGTACTCTGTAATTTGAACATTTTTCAAGATGTCACCATTTATTTTCCTACATTCTATATCTTCCATGTCCTTTTCCACAGTAAACACTGATGCAAAATATTTATTTAGTTTCTCCCCCACCTCCTGCAGTTCCACACAAAGTCCGCCTTGCTGATCTTTGAGGGGCCTTATTCTCTCCCTGGTTACCCTTTTGTCCTTAATGTATTTGTAAAAGCCCTTTGGATTCTCCTTAACTCTATTTGCCAAAGCTATCTCATGTTCCCTTTTTTGCCCTCGCGATTTCCCTCTTAAGTATACTCTTATTGACTTTATACTCTCCCAGGGATTCATTTCATCTATCTTATCCATACCTGACATTTGCTTCCTTCTTTTTCTTCACCAATACTTCAATTTCTTTAGTCATCCAGCATTCCCTACATCTAGCCTTTCCTTTCACCCTAACAGGAATATACTGTCTCTGGACTCATGTTACCTCATTTCTGAAGACTTCCCATTTTCTAGCTATCCCTTTACCTACAAACATCTACCCCCAATCAGCTTTTGAAAGTTCTTGCCTTATACCATCAAAATTAGACTTTCTCAGTTTAGAACTTCAACTTTTAGATCTGGTCTATCCTTTTCCATCACTATTTTAAAATTAATAGAATTATGGTCGCTGGTCCCAAGTGTTCCCCCACTGACACCTCAGTTACCCGCCCTGCTTTATTTCCCAAGTGTAGGTCAAGTTTTGCACCATCTCTGGTAGTTATATCCACATATTGAATCAGACATTTTTCTTGTATACACTTAACAAATTCCTCTCCATTTAAACTTTTAACACTATGGCAGTTCCAGTCTATATTTGGAAAGTTAAAATCCCTACCATAACCACCCTATTATTCTTACAGATAACTAAGATCTCCTTACAAATCTGTTTCTCAATTTCCTTCTGACTATTAGGGATCTTTGACGTGTTAGCTTGTAAACCAGTAACAGTTGTTGATTAATTATTTATTCATAACTGCAGTGGTAGCAGAATCGATAAATATATTGGTATTTGGTCAATAGTTGTTTTTCCTGGGCGGTGAGTGAGCCAAGCAAGGAGATGGAGAAGGAGAGTGAAAAACCCTTCTATGTTCTGCTTTGAAAAATGCATGTACTTTCTATCAGTTGTTAAGCAAACACAAAAACTATTCTGTAGTCTTCAAAATATCCAGGATTAGCATATGAGTAGTTATTTTGTTGTTGATCGAGTTGTTTGAGGGATTTATATTAGCTAGGTTTTTTTCCTATTCAGTCACAAGATGAGTGCATTGCCTGTTTGGCCAGCATTTATTGCCCATTCCTAATTGCCCAGAGGGCAGTTAAGAGTCAACCACAATGCAGTGGGTCTAGAGTCACATGTTGGCCAGACCAGGTAAGGACAGCAGTTTCCTTCCCTAAAGTACATTAGCGAACCACATGGGTTTTTCTAACAATCTGCAATGGATTCTTGGTTGTCATTAGACAAATTCCAGATTTTTATTGAATTCAAATTCCATCGTCTACCATGGGAGTGTTTGAACCTGTGCCCCTGGAACATTATCTGGGTCTCTTGATTAATAGTCCAGCAACATTACAATAGGCCATCACCTTCTCTAAGGAAAACTCTCAATCTTCTTCAAAATCTGCAACAAGATCCTTGACATCGCATCGTGGAATTTTATTGTCTTTTCTGAAGGCTAGAGTACGACCTAAGTAACATGAGATACCCAATTCTTACAATGAGGCTCGAATCCACGGTCTTCTGATTCAGCAATGAGAGAAATATATCTCAGCCAAGCATTTATTAAATTATATAGCATTTCCAGCACCTCACCTGTGACTATCAAATATCTCAGTAAGGGGCCCAGCAATTACTTCCTTAGCTTCCCCCAGAGTACTCTGGTGTACCTGATCAAGTCCTGGGGAAAAGTAAATTTACATGCAGAGATTGTTTGAAGAGCAGACTGGGCTAAATCAAGTAAGTCTAATGGAAAGAGCAGGCAGCACCAAGTTAACGGACAAGGTAAGACTAGCAGTCTGAAGTGTATTCATTTTATTGTGGGCGGCACAGTGGCACAGTGGTTAGCACTGCTGCCTCACAGCGCCAGAGACCGGGGTTCAATTCCCGCCTCAGGTGACTGACTGTGTGGAGTTTGCACGTTCTCCCCGTCTCTGCGTGGGTTTCCTCTGGGTGCTCCGGTTTCCTCCCACAGTCCAAAGATGTGCAGGGCCAGGTGAATTGGCCATGCTAAATTGCCCGTAGTGTTAGGTAAGGGGTAAATGTAGGGGTATGGGTGGGTTGCGCTTCGGCGGGTCGGTGTGGACTTGTTGGGCCGAAGGGCCTGTTTCCACACTGTAATGTAATCTACAATCTATAATAGGTAAAGCAGATGAGCTTAGTGCCTGGATTAGTACATGGAATTACAATGATGTAGCCATTTTGGAAAATTGGTTGAGAGAATTGCAGGACTGGTAGCTCAATGTTCCAGGGTTCAGGTGTTTCAAGCATAATAGAGAGGGATGTAAAAGGGTGGAGGAATCACATTGCCGATTAAAGAGAACTTCACAGCTTTACCAAGACTGTATGACAAAACTCAGGAAGACGAAAGTGAGTTACTGTGATGGGTTATACTATAGGCCACCCAATAGCCAGGGGGAATTAAAGGAACAGATATGTGAGGAGATCGTGTAAAGATGTAAAAAACAACAGGGCTATGGTTGTGGGTGATTTTAATTTTCCCTAAGAGCCAAGGGCTGAGATGGGGCAGAATTTGTTTGGTGTATCGAGGAGGGATTCTTGAAACAACATGTAGGTATTAGAAAATTCCTGCAGTAGGCAAACAGGCCCTTTGGCCCAACAAGTCCACACTGACTCTCTGAAGAGTAACCCATCCAGACCCCTACCCTATATTTACCCCTGACTAATGCACCTAACCTACATATCCCTATAGGCAATTTAGCATGGCCAATTCATCTAATTTGCACATCTTTGGACTGTGGGAGGAAACCCATGCAATGCAGACACGGGGAGAACGTGCCAACTCCACACAGATAGTTGCCCCCTGAGGCTAGAATCGAACCTTGGTCCCTGACACCATGAGGCAGCAGTGCTAACCACCGAGCCACCGTGCTACCCTAAAAGCAATTGGAAAGGAACTATATCAGACCTTGTATTGGCCAGATGATTGACATTTCAGTGGGGGAGCACCTTTGGAACAGTGGCCATAATTCTATCAGTTTTAGGATAGTATTAGAAAGAATAGCACACATCTTCAGGTGAAAGTACTAAATTGTGGAGGACTAATTACAACAATAGTGGGCAAGAAATGAAAAAAATCCATTCAGGACAGCTGTTTGAAGGTAAATTCACAACTGACATGTGAGAGTATTTCAAAAATAGCATGATCCTGTGAGGATGAAAGATTAGGGTAGCAAGATTCAGGAGTCTTGGTTGATGAGAAATGTTATTCATTTAATTAAAAAAAAAGAAAAAAAAGGTTTAGGAAACAGAAATTAAACAAGACCCTTAAGAAGTAACTAGAAAGCAGAAATAACTTAAAAAAAAACAAATTAGGAAGTCTAGAAGGGGCCATTTGATGGTCTTGGCAAATAGGATTAAGGAGAATCCTGAGGCATTTTATATGTATATTTGGAGCACAAGGATAACTTGGGAAAGCATACTTCCATTCAAGGACAGAGGACCTGGGTGAGGTCCTTAATAAGCACTTTGCATTGGTATTCACCAAGGTAAAAGGCATGGATGATGGTAACTTTACAGAAGGGTTTGTTGATACTCCAAAACATGTGGATTTGAAGGAGGAGGAGGAGTTGGATCTCTTTAAAAACATGTAAGAAGGTAAGTCCCCAGGGCAGGTGGGGATAGAATCTATCCCAGGATACTGAAGAAGGTAAGGGAGGAGATTGCTGGAGCATTTACAGAACTCTTTGTATTCTCTTTAGCCATAAGTGAGTTCCCAGTTAACTGGAAAATAGCCATACATACACATACACACACACACGCTTCTTTGCTCAAGAAGGCCAATAGGGATAATCCAGGAAATTATAGGTCGGTAAACCTTGCATAGCAGTAGGGAAATAATTGGAGGAGATTCTTAGGGACAGGATTTACTTTCATTTGGAGAAGAATGATTTATTTGGGATCATCAATAATGATTTATGCAGGAGCAGTCTTGTCTCACAAATGTGATCGAGTTTTGAGGAAGTGACAAAGATGAGATTAAGGCAGGGAATGTTGCCGACATGGTCTTTACAAAACCATGACAAGATCGCTCATGGTAGGCTGGTCCAGAAGATGAAATCACATGAAGTCCATGGTGATTTAGCAAGTTAGATACAAAATTGGCTTGACTATAGAAGACAGAGGATAGTTGTGGTGGGGTGTTATTCTGACTGGAGATCTGTGACCAGCGGTGTTCTAACATCAGTGTTGGAATACCTGTTGTTTGTAATATACATGGATAATTCAAATGAAAATATTAGTGGTCTGATTAGTAAATTGGGTGTAGAAATAGCGGATCAAATTTATTCTGAAAATGTGTGAGGTGATGCATTTTGGGAGGTCAAATGCAAGAGGAAATTATACCGTAAATTGTTGATCCTGAGGAGCATTGATACACAGAGGGCTCTTGGGGTCCAATACCACAGCTCCCTGAAAGTGGCAACACAAGTGGATTAGGTGGTAAAGAATGCATATATCTTTTTTGCTTCCACTGGTCAGTGCAAAAGTGTAAAATTGGCAAGTCATGTTGAAACTCCATAAAACTTTGGTCAGACCACATTTGGAATACAGTTGCAGTTCTGATTGGTGTACTACAGGAGGGATGTGGAGGCTTTGGATAGGGTGAAAAAGAGGTTTATTAGCATGTTCTTGGAATGAAGTGTATTAGCTACAAGGAGAGGTTGGACAAATTTGGATTGGTTTCTCTGGAGTGTCAGAGGCTGAGGAGTGACCTGATAGAAGTATATCAAATTATGAGAAGCATGGATAGGTTGGATGGGTATAGTCTCTTTCCCAGCGTGGAAATGTCATATTCTAGGGCACTCAGATTTAAGGTGAAAGGGGACTGTTTAAAGGTGATGTCCGAGGAATGTTTTTTTTCACATAGAGGCTGGGAGGTGCCTGGAATGCATGCCATGAGAGGTGGGAGGTGGAGATTAAATAGAGCATTTCAACAGACATGATCAGACAGAAAATAGAAAGATATGGACCATGTGCAGGCAGATGGTGAGATTAGAACAGCATCATGGTCAGCATGGTGGGGATGGTGGGGGGATGTTGAAGGGCCAGTTTCTTTGCTGTACTGTTCTATGTTCTATGTTAATGCTGCAAGTAGGCTGCAGCGGTTCAAGAAGGCAGGTCACCACAACCTTCTGAAGTGCAGCTAGGAATGGGTAAAAAATGCTGGACAGCCAGCAATGCCCACACCTCACAAATGAATAAAAAAACACTAAAAATGCACAGCATATTCCAGGTACAGTCATTTTCTTATTTGCAATATTGATAGGGTTGAGTACTGTATTTAATGCATTGTTCAAGGAGTTCAGATTAGTCCAAATATTTTTTTCCAATGCATTCTGTTTCTGGTAATGTATTTTTCTTCTTTTACACACAGTTTTTTCAACAATTACTCACTGTTTGCCACCCTGTGTATGTGTCACACATGTATTGTGTGTATGTCAGATTTATGAAAGGATCATTCCCATGCGACTGACTGTGCATTATGTGAGTCATTTCATTTAACGTCATAATTTAATTCATTATGACCAGCTTGGAACCAACTTGCAATGAACCACTATATGAGAAGATTATTTTGTAGGAAATATCATCCTTAATTTAACAGTCAATATTTACATGGCGCCTCTTTTATTTTGAACAAAACTTTGGATATTACCTCATTCTCAAGACCAACCACCTCAAGTACAAGAGATATGCAAAACGCCATGAGTACCAGATTATGAGGCAGCTTCACACCCCATTTTCCATGGACAGGAGCCTACTGAGAGCTCTGTTTTAGCCACAATGTCAACTCTGATTTGTCTGCTCACAGGGTCCAGGCATAGGTTGTCATGGGCAGCCTCTAATACCAGTCCAAAGGCTTAGGCATAGCCAACCTACCACTCAGTGTGGTCAGAGGCAGGACCCTGTCCAAATAAGAGGCAAGGAGCCACATTTCAGACAACCTACCACCTTTTGGATTCTTTCAGCCCCCGAACATACATGAACACCAACTATCCACAAAAAGACATGACTGAGTCTCTCTAGTATCCTTACTAGAGAAGGACACTACTTCGACCGGGACAACACACATCCATCCTAGGACAAGCCAAACAGAGACATGCACGAGAATTCCTTGAAGCATGGCACTCCAACCAGAACAAACACATTAACTTGGATCTCACTTACCATCCTCTGAGAGAAAGAACCGGAAATGACATCACCAGAGGAAATGACGACACCACAGGAAATGGCATCACCAACCCAAGGAATCAGAAATACATAAATAGAAAGCAGGCTATATCACAAATGCTTCATCTGGTGACAATTGGGTACAATAGGAAAGACAAAATGTGTATTAGGTATTGGATGGAAGATGGTGACACATATCAGTGGAATGGGGAAGGTCGTTGACCTACTTAGAACCATAGAGTCAGACACTATGGAAATAGACCCTCCAGTCCAACTTGTCTGTGCTGACTAGACATCCCAATCTGACCTAGTCCTATTTTCCAGGATTTGGTCAGTTCCTTTTAAACCCTTCCTATTCATATACCTATCCAAATGCCATCACTTCCTCTGGTAGCTTGTTCTATGCACTCACCACCTTCTGTGTGAAAAGGTAACTCTTCAGGTCCTTTTTAAATCTTTCCCCTCTTATCTTAAATCTATGCCCTCCAGATTAGGATGCATCCCCCCCCCAATTCTAGGAAAAATACCTTGGCACTTCACCCTATTCATGTTCCTCATGATCTTATTAAGCTCTATAAAGTCACCCCTCAGCCTCTGATGCTTCAGGGAAAAAAGTCCCAGTCTATTCAACCTCTCCCAATAACTCAAACACTCCAGTCCCAGCAACATTCTTGTCAATCTTTTCTGCACTCTCACAAGTTTAACAACATTGTTCCTATAGAAGTGTAACCAGAATTGTACAGAATTGTAAAAGTGGCCTCACCAATATCCTGTACAACCACAACAAGATATCCCAACTCCTAAGCTCAATGTTCAGACCAATGAGGGCAAGTATGCCAAACACCTTCTTCATCACTTAGTCTACCTACAACTCTGCTTTCAAGGATCTATGCACTAGCACCTCTAGGTCTCTTTGTTTGGTAACACTCCCCAGGGCCCTATCATCAACTGCATATGAACTATTTTGGTTTCTCTAATCAAAATGCAACACCTCACATTCATCTAAATTAAACTCCATCTGCTACTCCTCAGCTTATTGGTCCATCTGATCAAGGTCCCATTGTACTCTAAAATAACCTTCTTCACTGTCCACAATGCTACCTTACAAACTTACAAACCATACCTCCTACATTCACATCCTAATCATTTAAATATTTGACAAAAAACAGTGAACCCAACACCAATCCTTACGGCACATCGTTGGTCACAGGATTCCAGTCCAAAAAGCAACACTCTACCACCACCATCTGTCTTGTACTTGCAAGCCAATTTTGTTTTCAATTGGCTAGCTCCTCTGGATTCCATTTGATCTAATCTCACTAACCAGTCTACCATGTGGAACTTTGTCAAATGTTTTATTTTCTTACAATGCTGGGCATTCCTCCAGATAGCTGAGACTGGTTAGTCCCTGGCTAACCTAGGAGGCAACCACAGACCAGGCTGATATGATCTAGTGCTGTGGCCTCCACAGCTAGTTATGGGGGAAGAGAAAGTCCCATGTTTGCACCACCCCATCCAGCAGGACCTCCATGTCCCAGCCTGAAAAGTGGGATGACAATTTCCCACTGACTGCAATGTTAGGTGTGAATGTGAGGAACAAGGCATTGAAGTTTTAGACTGGCAGTGCTTGTCTGGGTACATAGTAGACTTTTGAAGATGCTGCAAGCTCAAATGTAAGGATAAAGTGGATATGGAAAAGAAGTTTCCATTGGTAGGAAAGACTACAACCTGAGGGTACAGATGCAGAGTGAAGGGATGATCCTTTAGAACTGAGTTGTGGAGGAATTTCTTCAGCCATAAGATGTAAATCTATGGAATGCCTTGCTGCGGAGGGTTGTACAGGACAAGTCATTGAGTGTCTTTAAGGCAGAGATAGATATGTTCTTGATTAGTAAAGCGATCAAGGGTTGTGGGGAGAAGGCAGGAGAATTGAGTTGAGAAGGATAACCACAATGGAATAGTGGACCAGACTTGATGAGCCAAATGGCCTAATTCTGAACCTAATCTTATGCTGCTCTTTCAGTGGATATCCCATAAAAGGTGGGATGTTCTGGAAATGGCATGTGGCAAGATGGGACAGAATTGGATGTGAATGTTACCATAGGGACAAAGTAGCCAATTAATGAGGAATGACTGGTACAATACAGTGAGTAAACTCACCTTGGTGAGAATCAGTCCAAAACACTTGTCATAACTCTAACTTAGCTAAGAAACATAAGATTCAGCTCACTGTATTAGTTAAATTTCAGTATCGCACTTAGAAAAATAAAATAGACAACCATTTAGAATGCACAGAAAATTATCCAGAGATGCATAATATTATTGTCAGATTGTGAATTAAACTAATATTCTTGTGTGCCTTCAACGAAACACAGCTTCATTGAGGCAGCAGAATGCACTGTGGGTGAAAATTTCCATTTTTTGCTGAAGTGTGGGGGCAAGTGTGTTAAATAGTGACTAATGTGTCATTCCTGCCACCAACAAACTCTGTCCAATTGCCTGCCAACCAGCTCATTAAGAGCAGACATGCGAACGTGGACAAATCTCGGGTCTTGACACTGGCGTCTGGGTCACCAGACGTTGCCGGAAAATCAGACGCTGGCAGCTTCCGGATCCTAAGGTCCATGACTTCAGGCCTACTTCTTGGGTGAAGTATTGGCAAGGAAGTAAGTACAGGATATAATGAGGTGGGGATCATGGGGATGGGCAGGTGGACGTGTATGTTGGAGGCAAGGTCAAAAGGTATATAAGATTTTGGTTCAGCCACATTTGGAATACTGCTTACAGTTCTGGTCACCACATTACAAAAGGATGTGGATGCTTTGGAAAGGGTGAAGAGGAGGTTCACCAGAATGTTGCCTGATATAGAGGGTACTAGCTATGAAGAGAAGTTGAGTAGATTAGGATTATTTTCATTAGAAAGATGGATGTTGAGGGGGAACCTGACTGAGGTCTAAAAAATCATGAGAGGTGTAGACAGGGTGGATAGTGAAAAATCACGCACAATAAATGGTGTTCTTTTTCAGAAAAAAGGGGGAGGGAGGCAGGTGCTGATGTATGTAAGTGTTACCCTTGACCCAAATGAGTGAGGATATGCCTGCAATAGCAAGAAACTTTTTCCCAGAGTGGGGGACTTAATTAATAGGGGTCACGAGTTCAAAGTGAGATGGGATAAGTTTAAGGGAGATATACATGGAAAGTTCTTTACACAGAGGGTGGTGGGTGCCTGGAACATGTTGCCAGTGAGGGTGGTAGAGGCAGGCATGATAGCATCTTTTAAGATGTATCTAGACAGATACATGAATGGGCAGGGAACAGAGGGTCAAAGGACCTGTTCCTGTGTTGTAATTTTCTTTGTTGTTTGTTCTTGTTCATGCTCACCATCTGAGTCCAAGATTACCACCAGCTTTGGATAAGTGGAGGCATTCCTTGCTAACCCAGTTAGGAAACTAGACACATTTTGCCCAGCAGGGAGGGAGATGATCGGGGAAGTCGTGTGTTGAAGCCCTTAAGTAACTATCAATTGATCATTTGAACATTTGGTCAAAAAGGTCACATATGGATCAACTTGCCCAGGAGTTAATTAGTGACATGGTGAGAAGGGGTGAGTTCCTTATCAGGGACAACTCATCCATTTATTTATTTTTCTCAAAAATTCACTTCTTTCTTGCCACTTTGCAATGTTAGAAAGAATCAGTTGTAATAATTTTTGGTAATAATAATAACAATACAAAGGTAATATTTGTCACAGATGTGAAACAATCCCATCATATAAACTGTGAGGCTAAATGCCACTGTTGTTTCACCAGCCTCCAGCCATATCTCCAATGGGCAACAAGTGGAATCTCAGGGAAAATGACAGAAACAATCAGTTCCACTGTTTCCTGGGAAGTTCACTGATCTGCTATCAGAGTAATAGCAGGATACCAATGGAAGCACAAGGAATTTCTGCTGACTGCTTTTGAGTTGAAATTTGAAACTGGTAAATATATTTCGTTGATCCATAATTTTAAATGAGATCTGAATAACCAAAGGCTGCGTTAACCTGTCGTTTAGACTTGTGACCTTGAAAGGTATTCATTTACCTGAGGACTGTGATAGTGCATTGCAAATTTCTTGATTCAATGCTCACGTTCTAGCAACATATTCTTTGATGCATCTTTACTGTGTGCAGTAACACTGAAGATTTACAAGCAGTGTGGTAAAAATGATACATCTATACGACAGTGGGTAAAGGACTAAGAGTGTATTCTTTTTGAAATGAAGTAGTAAAGGATCACAAACTCTACAATATTTTGAAAGCATAGATAATGTTTAACATACACATAATCATCTAAAACTAAAACACAATTGAGGCAAAGTATTTTGGGTATGTATATTTCAGAAAGATCTTTCAATATTGCTAAAATGACTGCATTTGCTATACTTCCTTTCTAACTATTCTGAATGTCAAAAACTGATAAACTAACATTTACAAATTTTTGAGAAGTTCTATCTTTATTTAAGTTTGAAGAGAAGTTCCAACTAGAATTCTTGAAATCTAATGCAATTGTTTCAGTTGACAATTTTAGCAAACACCAGGTACTGCTGCTATAATCATTAATAAAGAAGAAAAGGTATGTTTTTTTTCTCAAGTCTGACCTTTTGGTGTGTTTTGCTTTATGATTCTTGCCACAGTATGTGTATAGATTTGCACCCATATTACTTGCAAATACTTAGTTATGTTGGTGAGATACAGTAGAACAACAAATGTAATTATTTAGCTTTGTGTTATAGTTGAAGAAAATTTGACTTGTTTTCCAAAACCAGACAAAAAGCATTTTTTCATTGTTTCTATAGTATTTGCTTATAAACCTCTCTCTTCAGTGCAGATGTGTACCAATGCACTGCTCTCATGTCCAAGCAATAACTTACAATCGTGAAGCTTTTAGTCAAATGTAACTAACGCCCTGCAAGATCTGATTGGAGAAAATCAGCTCTGCAGCATCTGAATTTTAGGCATTCACCAGCCGTTTTTTCTCTAGTTATTTCAAAATAATTCAAATGCACCTCTTTATTAATCATCATCACCATCCTTAGGAGACTGTGCCTTTAATAGGTACTGATGATAAGATTCCCGATAAGTAAACATATGGTTGCTGTTTAAAGTGCCTCAGGATAGTTTCTCAACAGGAGCTGTGATTAGTATTGCTGAACCACTTCAGGAAGCAGCTCTGTCATATAAATGTAGTATTAACTGGGAACATTGTACCACATTCAATCGGTTAGATGTAACAGTGCACATGGGGTGAAATCTTCTGCACTCAGCCCCTGCTGGAAGAGCAGTTTCAGTTGAGGCAAATGATTCACCATATAGCTTCAATGAAGCTCTTTCTGAGAGTTGTAGTTTCCCATCCTGCCTCTGGCTCACTTGACAAATCAGCAGAGACAGAGTAAACACAGCATTCATTATATCAAAGGAAGGGCAGCACTTGCATTTTTGAGGATGTGGGCGTGGGCATTAGGTGGAAGGGTTGTAGGGGAAGATGGTGGTTGCTGATGGCTATCCTCCAGTGACAGGCAACTGGTTGGCCATAGCTAATTTGTTCCTACTTGCTGCAATGGGAAGGTGGTCTGAGGCTGTAGAAATCAGCAATTGTTGAGTGTCTCTCTTGCCTGATGAAAGTGATGATCCTCTTTGTATACATCTTATGTGGGAATGTTGCTTCTTTCTAACTGATCACAGTGTTCATACTCTCTATCCTGTGGAAGGGTGTGCTTTTGAGGAGAAAGCAAATGCAGAAAGTGCTGCTAGTGCAAAAGGCATGGTTTTGCTCTGCTTGTCCCTTCATCAGGGCAAAAGCATGCAGTTACATTATTCCTTCCCAAGCCATGGCAGCAAGAAGTGCAGCTGAAAGTGTATTAAGTACGAGACAGATGAAGAACCTTCCAAAGAGTCGGCAAACACTTGGCCAGCAATGAAAACACTGTTTCAGAGAAGAAACTGTTTTAACAACAGCTTCTCACCTGGCTACTACTGGAGCTCTTCAGAGTACCTGATCAAATCTATCCCAGTTTATCAGTATACTGAAGGAACACTTACTGTAGTGCGCTCATCTTGTTGTGCCAGGTGTGTTTGTAGCAAAACAGAATACAGGTCCTGGTTAGGAAATCTAAAGTTGACAATTAGTGCTGGTCTGAATGAGTGTCACCTCAGCAAGTAATAGTGAAACAGCATGTCATTCAGGTTGGTAGAGAAAAGCCCCAAATAACTTAGAGAAGAATGAGGGAATTCTTCCTTTGCTCTGACGATATTTAGCCAGTAATCACATTGCTAAAAGAGATTATGTGGTAATGCCACCTGTCAGCAAACTGTAGTTGATGGAAAGCACCATCAGACTTCCTGAAGACCTGGAGCCAAGGGGTATGTATGAATGGAGCTTAAGCTGGAAACAGGTAGCTGATTGGTCTGGGCTAAGGTGATCAGTTATCAATGACTTCTGACTGACAATAACTGTATGACTGACTCACAGATAACTGAACAAATTGAGAAAACAAACTGAATGCTTTGGTAGAAAGCATTGGACTTTCAAAAGGGTGCTGGCTGTTCCTTTTCTTTGGGGTAAATAAAACACCTTAAGCCAGAAGAAAGGCAATACATTTTGCCTCAGCATTTGCCATGAGCTGTGATTTTTTTTTAACCCAGTAAGTCAGAGATTTTATACATGTGAACCATCAGCTCTGTGCCTCCTGCAAGCAAGTGGGAGTAACTAGAGAAAGAAGATCAAGATGTACAATCCTGACAAACAAATAGTATAATCTCAATGAACCCTATTAAACTGTCTGTCCAATCTATCTCTCAACCCATCACATCCACTTCTTTTTCCTGTCAGTACATGTCTATATGAGTGTGTCGGGGAAGTTTATGGGAGAGGTCAAAGTTTAACTTATAGAGCTATATGCCAATGGCTCGTAGTTGTTTACTTGGAAGAAGAGTCTACTTATTCACCATAGATAGTAATTCAAGGAAAGCACAGAAACGTGTTCCATGTTTTCTGTCAACCTTGGTCTAAAACACAGGTAAACTGGAGAATTCTGCTTATATTTTAAAATAAGTAACGTTTGTGATAACTCCAGGGACAGTACAGTTTGATTTCCAGCATGCCACTTTATTGAGGCATAACACTACTTATAGACCTTGGGCAGACATTGCAAGGAAGCTTTGCTGCATAATAGAGGACAAGTGAAGCCCCACTGTATATAACCGATTTTGGGTTGGAAAACATTTGTGGGCCACAATTGTTGCTGGAAGCAGCCAATTCAGCGGTGAGCTCACTCAAATGCCCAGCTGCTCAGCAGCCTCTGCTTGTGGTGGCCATTGAAAAAGGTGTGGATGATGGGCGTTAGAGCCCAACCAGCAAGTTTCATGTGGGAACAGGTTACCACCAGAATATTCTTTTATATGGCAAAAAGTGCAAAAACAGGGGTCCTCTTCTCCCATCCCATAATACATGGAGCCTGCTAGAAGATTATCAAGAACAACATGGTACTCTCCCCATGGTGTAGCATTTCCCTTAACAAATTGCAGCAGTGAGAGGGAAAAGTGTTTTATTGATCAATAAGTGGCTCAGTTGTGTTCCTGGTGACAACTCAGTGGCCATTTTTCCCCACTGTTGACACACATGGTCATTTTGTCAGCCTTCCTACCTTTGAGCTTATTACTGATGGGCCTGGATAATTCCTGCCCTTAAGACAATTAAATTCAATCAACTTTATTTAAATAATTAAATTAAATATACTTACATTCACAATAATTATGTAAGTTGTGACGTAATCTGGATATATATTTTAACATCATTTCATTTTGACTTTGGATTTTTGAATTTGAACTGGTGATGTATGTGTTTCCTGTGTGTCTGAAGCTGTCTAACATCAACTTTTTGAGCATTTCTGTTGCCATGGTGATTTCTTTTGGAACAGTTTGAGAGAGCTAGCCTCCATGAAGTAATGGATTTACACTGGCAGAGTATATCAGCAAGCTAAGTTCACAGTGCAGTATATTAGATTTTCTGATTAAAGATCCCAAACCTTTTTTTAAGTTTAGGGAGAAACATATAGCTGAAAGGGGACTTGTTAGTTTTGTTTCAGTGTACTTCTCTGGGGTTTTGAATTGAAGGTGAACGTGTAAATTGATTGCTTTCAAGAAAGGAAGGAAATAGTTTAGATTTGTTCAAAATTGATCAGCTCAGAGTAAGGAGTTTAGATCCAGGCTAGAAATATTTGGTATAGAACCTGAATGGTTTATTTGAATCTGACAAAGTGACAGCTCATATGAGCGAATGCTCCGGGAAGAAATCAGATTGTCCAGACTGGGAGTTGAAGTAATAGTTAAGTTAAGCTTGGAGAGTTGATAGAGAAGGAGATTCTGTCTGCTGTGGGTACTGTAAAACTGTGCTTTTGTGATCTACAAAGGAGTGTTTTGGTATCTATAAAAGATTACTTTGGGGATTAATAGGAATATATTTTTACTTTGTTTCAAAATCTTTAAATGCACTGTAGATATACATAATTTGCTTTATTCCGTTATATCTTAATTTCTTTTGTAAAATAAACTTCTGTTTTACTATTAAAGCCAAACCTGCAACTTATTTTTAGACATGTTACTACGTGGCACCACATTGTTAAAACTAAATGGAAAATAATCTATCAAGCTAATTTTCAGTCTGAAATTTGAATTATTCAATAATAAGTTCTGTTGAAATCATACCAAAATATCAATTTATTTTTATATTTCTCTTATTTTGAGGTTGCATTTTCTTGCTTATTTTTCTGAAGGTGTTGGCTCATGCTATGGCTCATGTTCTAGGATGGACGACTGACATTCTTTCTATTTTACCTTGATTTATTGATTAATTTGCTGAGGGAGACGAGTATTATTAAATCTAAGTCCAATATTTATGTCATCTGATCCTTTCAGTGTACCTTTTCTAATAGAGATCATTGGATACAAGAAGCTCTGGCTGAATTTCCTTAGCCCTATCCCAGGGTGCTAAAGTTTTGCTCTTCATTTTGCCACCCCTGTTGAAGTGTAAGAGTTAAATAGATGGATAATGAATTATAATTTCCAAATGTAAATAAAGGCAAGAAATAAAATTATTTTTTTTACATTGTGCCAAGAGCATCAAAGTTAGTCAAGGGTTAAGAATGAAATAAATGAATGATAAAAAAAAAGTCTCCTGGGTGTTATTTCAAGGAATGAACAATGTACTAATTTTAATTTTAACATTAATTAAAAGTTGTCTGTTGAATTGTTTGAAACATTGCTCTATTATGTTTTGAAATATGTCTTAGAGAAGTCAGAAATTGCCTGAAACTGGAAATGAAGATATTAAAATCATCCTCATACAATATGTGCAATGCATGAATGTACATGAATTATAAAAATGTTAACTGGTAAATAATAATTTTGTGGGCTATTAATGAGCAAATATTCATGAGCATTTTCTAGAAGCTAAGGCACAGTCATAAAATGATCTTGGCATTCCGATACATTACGTTCCAATTCCAGTTGGATATGGCTGCTCCCTGAAATTCCTCAGTGAGAAGCAACTAATCTAAAGCAAAGAGATTTTGATCATCAAATTGACTAATTAATTGACAAAGTTAATTGAGTAAAAAGGATGTTTTAAAGTAATTCCTGGAAAATGTTTAAAAATATTTACATTGCTATTTTATGCATTATTATAATAATGTCAGCTCTAAATGACCTGGGGCTGTATTCTGGTAAAATGAGAAGATAATTATGCAAAATGTACAGGTCTCTTACAACGTAGGGGTTTACTCGGTATGGTGTTGGTATTTGTGTATTCCTACAAGTTCACTCTTTTAATCAATTTGTTAGTCCTACAAAGCCTTCCCCCATACTAAAAAGCACAGCTAAGTTACCAAATGAAGACTTAACCAAAAAAAACGAAGTGTTCTGAAGAAGGATCAGTAGACTTGCAACATGAACTCTGCTTTCACTCTACAGATGCAGCCAGACTTGCTGAGTGTTCCCAGTAGTTTTTTTTTGTTAAAGGCATAACTAGACTTGTGACAGCAGCATTTATACAGGCAAGAAACATGTCACACTAATTAAATGCTATATGATTACAATGTTGCAATCTTTTTAAAATTTGTTTCCTGCATCATACACCATTGAGTCAGTCAGGATCGTATGAAATTGCCTTGTAGGTCTCTAGCAGGATTTAGTTGTGAAACAATGGCCAGGTCTCTGTTTAGTTGTGAAACAATGGCCAGGTCTCTGTTCACCAGTTTCGTTAATCTCTTATTTGAAGTGCCCAAATCATGTAAAATTAAAAATATTGGGCTGAATCTTGTGTCATACCCTGTGGACAAGTTTGGTGCTGGGAGGGGGATTTAATCATTTGGGATGGTGATGGGTGAGAATCTTGCTTCCAGCAATGACAGAAGGCCTCTGGAGTGTCTTCCCCTAATACCACCAAACTTGTGCATGTTGATGTATAGGGTCTTTGTTAGGGATGTGTTTGAAGGCATTTAGTGCTTGACCTGGAGATTTAACATTGAGAAACAAAGGCAGGCCACTCCATTTCCCATGTTAAACCTCCCTATCCAATCCCAGGTCCTGCCAATAATCAATACCATGCAACCTCCTTCCCTCCATTGCTCATCACTGGTCTGTGATCTAGTGATTAGACTAAGCCTTAGGTAAAAATGGTACCGGCAGCAGTCACCATCTCTTTGCTGGTGCTGCCATTCAAGAACGCAGCAGGCCTCTGTTTGGTAGAACATTTGCTCCCCAATATTTTGAGCCCGAGTGAAGCACGAATGATGCCCTGTCAAAAACAAGATGCAGCAAGCTTTTCTGAAAAATTGTGAGGCAGGGCTGTCACTGGCTCTCTGGGTTAGGGTTGACACATCCATTTACCCATGTATAGTGATTGTATAGTGATTAGATGGACTTCATAGATTATGATTTCCTTGATTGGGTCTGTTCGTCTGGTCCAATCAAGGAGCCCTTGCTGACAGTTATAAACAGGAGTGTCAACTCTATTCTGATTTAGTCCCTACCCTCCCCTTCACTGTTTTGATCACACAGCACTGCCCTTTGATGTGAAGGGCAGTGTTTGTCACTGGCCACCCGGGTGTTTTCCTATCTTCCTGGTGGTGGAATTTGAATAAAGATTCGTGCACTTTGTGTCTTTCACTGTGTCTCACAAAAAAAAATAAACAGGAGTGTCAAACATCCTGTTCACTCTGAGAGCTGGATCTGAAGGATCTCGATCAGTGCCAAGGACTCTCCATGTGTAAGTAAAGGGTGACTTGGCGACAGGATATAGACCTCTGTGGAGTTATTTCATAGACATTCCCTGAATTGCAGTATAACTATTTTAATATAATTTTTCATTTATCTAAATGTTACTGGATCAGAACAAATCTGCAAGTCTGGAAATGCATTGTGGATTCAAAGGGTTAAATTTTGTTGCAGAAAGTATTCTTTTGACTGATTAATCAGCAAATAATGGTTTGTCTATAACATCATAGACTGTCACATATTTTACATGAAGATATACTTGTAATTAAGATAACTAATGAACAACATTCCCATATATTAATATCTAAATTTCCATTTCTCCAAGTCCCCTGCACCACAACACAAAACAATTTGCAACAGAGTCACCAATCTATAAAAAAATTGGAGCTAATTATTTAGCAGCCATTGGATTCCAAAAATATTTTAAATTTAGTTTACAGTTGTTCCTTCATGAATATCCTGTTTATGTCTACAGGGCACACAAAGCATCTCTGCTCTGTCACAGCTATTTCTCTCAAGCAAGTCCTCCATATTCTAGTCTTGCAATGCATTACTGTTGAAGCACTAAGTGCAGTATCAATTAACAGAGAAATAACATTAACAATGCTCCCCTGCACACCACTTGGTGCCAACTGTTCTCTCAGAAACCATTAAAGGTCAGGTCTGGACAAATGTGTGGTGGAAAAACACCTTATTTCTCTGGGGAAGGATTTCCCAGGTGCAAGCTAAAGGTTGTTAAATTACCTATCAAGGCTGTACTGTCTCTCTGATGATAATAATTATATGCTTTTAGAGAATGCATCCCTGATGCCTTGGTCCCTAATGGCCACATCTCTGTATGAGTCATTCTGCCTGTCTGCAGGGTCTGGACCATCAGGACAGGTCAGCAGAATGGCACAGCTTGAAGGGACTAAATTCATTGCATGCAAGTCACTGAATCAAATGTTCTTAAACTTCAGACACAATTTGACATCTTGTCCCTCCCATTTTACTAAGGTTTTAACTATAGCTTTAATAATTGGTAAGTGCCCCGTCTTAAAACTATGATAGATGTCTATAGATATTTATGTTCCGCTACATGTAATTAAGAGCTACAAACATGTACTATGAGTGATGAGTCATACATCCCTCTCACACAATTGCTAGGAATGCTGACCAAAGATTGAGTTCAAACCTAAGGAATGTTGGCTAATTAAAATGGAGCTTGTATTTTAACACCTTTTCATTATTTATAAATACTCAAGATAAGAAGTGGTCTACAGAAATATATGCAAGGTGAGTGAATGGTGCAATACTAAGTATATAAAATATGAAATCAAGCAAACTAGTGGGCAGGCTACAAAATGTGAATGAAATAATTAAGGATACGTGACACCTTTCTACACCAGAGTGCTTCACAATCAAAGAAAGATTTTTGAAATATTATCATGATTGTAATGTAGGAATCATAGCAGTGAATTTGCATACAGCCGGCTCTCACAAATGGCAATAAACAAATGCTCAGATCATTTATTTTTGATTATGGTTGATGGAGACACATTGACCACGCTATTGGTTCAACTTCCCTGCTGATCTTCACATAGTGCAATGGATATTTTGTGTCACCTGAGAGTGCAGATGGAGCCTCACTTTTATATCTCAGCCAAAAATGACAACTCACACAGCATAGCAGTTCCCTAGCACTGCTCTGAAGTATCAGCTGAGACTGCATAAATCTCTGAAATGAACGTTTAACCCAAAACTTGCTAACTCAAATGCCAGATTGCTAATGCCCAGGCAGGGCTAAGATATAATGGGTTCATCGATCTTAATGAGGACAGTACATCCTGGAACCAGCCAGGAAATGTCTAATGAAATAGGATTAGTATTAGATCTCACAGTAAAGAATTTTCTTGGTAAGGGTGTCCATAAAACAATAGTAATTTACATTCAGTCTGAGGACAAAAAATCTGAGTCTGAAACAGGTGTCATAAACTTAAATAAAGGCAATTACAGGAATATGATTTCGTTAAAGTGAATAGGGAAACGTTAAAGGGTAAGATAATCAAGAAGCAGTGGCAGACATTTAAGAAGGTCTTCACAATTCCCAAATATAAATTCAATTAAGAAAGAAAAAGAATCTTTCTTAAGATGCAAGATGCCAGCTAACAAAAGAAGTTGCTTCTTATTTATTCATGGAATTGCTGGCCAGGCTGGCATTTTGCTCAAAACAATTCACCTTGAGCTAATGTGTTAGTTGACTGCCGACTTAAACTGCTGCAGTCCCAGGGGTGTAGGAACACCCATAGTGCTGTTAGGAGGGAAGTTTCAGGATTTTGACCCAGCAAAAGTGAAGGAATTGTAAAATAATTCCAAGTCAGGATGGTGTATCCCACTTGAGGGAACTTCAAGATAGTGGAGTTCCTACGCATCTTACTTCAAGGTGGTAGATGTTGTGGATTTGGAAAGTACTATTGGAGAACCCCTAGTTACTGCAGTGCACCATGCAAATTGTGTAGACTGCTGCCATTGTGAAGGGAGTGAATGTTAAAGGTGGTGGATGGTGTGCAATCAATTAAGTTGCTTTGTCATGGATATTGTCAAGTGTTGTCATCTAGGTAAGTGGAAAGTATTTAATCAAATTCCTCACTTGTGCTTTATAGATGCTGAACAGGCATTAGGCAGATAATAGGTGAGTTACTCACAGCAGAATTCCTACCCTCTAACTTGCTTTTGTTGCTACAGTATTTATGTGGTAGGTCTAGCTTAGTTTTTGACCAGTGGTAACTGCACAAAATGTTGATAACGGGGAATTTCAGCTACAAAGATTTCATTCAATGTCAAGAGGTGACAGACAGATTCTCTCTTAATGTAGATGGTCATTGCTTGGCACTGTGTGGTGTGAATGTTCCTTGCCACGTCTTAAACCAAGCTTGGATGTTTTTCAGGCATTGCAGCATATGTATATGGATTGTTTCAGCATCTGAGGTGTTGTGAGTGGTGCTGAACATTGTACATTGATCAGTAAACATTCTCACTTCTGACCATATAATGGAGTGAAGTTCATTGATGAACCAGCTGGAATTGTTGGGCCTAGATCACTTCCCTAAGGAACTTGGGCAGTGATATCCAGAGGCTTAAATTATTGACTTCTGTCAACCACAGCCATCTCCATTTGTGCTGGGCATGACTTCAACCCATGGAATAGTACCCCTCAATCCACTGACTGCAGTTTTGCAAGGCGTCCTTGATGCCACACTCAGTCAAATGTTAGGTGATATCAAGGACAGTCACACTCATCTTACCACTCTTGGTCAGTTCTTTTGCTGATGTTTGGGTCAAAGCTGTATTGAAGTTAGAGCTGAGCAGCCCAAGCAGAATTAAACTGAGCATCAGTGGGCAGGTTATTCCTTTACAAGTGCTGTTTTATAGCACCTTTGATGCTGCTTCCATCACTTTGCTCATAATCAAAAGTAGGCTGTTTATGTGAGCAGACTAGGTTGGATTTGTTCTTCTTTGTTTGCACTGGACATACCTGAACAATTTTCCAAGGAACTTAAAGGAAGTAGCTGAAGTGATAATTGATATATTTGTTCAAATCTTTCAAAATTCTCTTTACTGTAGAAATACCCCATCTGATTGAAAAGATGTTACTGCGTAAAACCACTTTTCTGGAATAGAGCAAGACAGATAACAAGAAACTCTAGGCTAATTAGTTTAACATCTGTCATTGGGAAAGTGTGTGAAAATACTTTGGTTTTAGGAGGCGTATTTTGTCTTGACTTATTTTTATGAAGAGAGGTTGAGACAGAGGTGCTGAGTCGTCTTTAGCAGGTCAGTAAAGTAAACAGTTTGTGAGGCCATGTTTTTTTCTTAAAGTTGGAAGAATAGAAGCAGCCTAAATGGTTGGGGCCAAGCTCCCACAAAACCAGGATCTTAGTTTTTGCTTTCAGTAGCTGTTGGGGTTGTGAAAGCTGCTACATCTCTCTCTCTCTCTCTTTCTCTGTTACAGCTAAAAGCTTGTATTCTCTTCCTGCTGCTGGAACGACATGTGAGAAAATCTATGTTACTGAATTTGTCTTTGTCAAAATGGGATGTTACTATGATGGAACAGTCAATGAATAGTTTATTATTTTGTTAAGTATTTCAATAGAGTTACAGTTAAGCATTTCTTTAGTTTCATTTTTATTTTGTCTGTATTTTAACTATAATACATGAATAAAGTATGTTTTGCTTCAAGTCTGACAGTTTGAACAATCGAATTGCATTCGGAACACAATGCCTTTAAAATAAGAAAAAGTTAGGATCTAGACTATCTATTTGACATGTTTGAGAAGGTTTGGTCTGATACATATAAAGTGCTGAAATCCATTATTACAGAGGAAATGGTGGGATAATTAGCAAAGCAACACAATCAGGAAGCTAACATAATGTTTTGACAGAAATTATGTTTGACAAATCATTCAGTGTTTTGAGAATGTGAAAAGATAAAAAAAAACAAACCAGTAGGTGTTGTGACAAGTACATAATAATACAGGTGATTGAAAATCTTAAATAAAAATAAAGAGCTGGAGGAACTCAGCAGGTCTGGTGATACACATGGAGAAACAAGCAAAATTAATATTTTGAATCCAAATGAATCTTGAGAACTAAAGAGAGAGGTGGAAAAGTGATGACTCGTATATTGGACAAAAATATGGGAAATAGCAAGGGGTTCCACTTGTTCTTCTGCACCTTTACTACAGTATAAATTTTAGTTTTATTACAGTAGATATTTTGTATGTGGTTTATCATAAGGTATTCCATACAAAATCACATAAAATATTATTGTACAAGATAACAGCTTATGGTGTTATTTATGGCATTATGGTAATATTTTAGCATGAATAGAAGTTTGGCTAATTAACAGAAACAGAAAGTCAGGATAAATTTTAAGGCTGACAAACTGCAAAAAGTTGGATGCCGCAATGATCAGTGTACTGGGACTTCAATTAGACACAATCTTTATTCATGATGTGGAAGAAGGGACTGATTGTATTTTAACCAAATTTGCTGATGATACAAAGATGGGAGGAGAATATAAACATGTACACACGGAGTGACAGAAATAGGTTTCATGAGTTGACACAAAATTAGGCAGTATAATGTGGGAAAATATGAGTTTATGTATTTTGGCTGGTAGAATAGCAGGTCAGGCGGCATCCAAGGAGCAGGAGAATCGACGTTTCGGGCATGAGCCCTTCTTCAGGAATCATGCCCGAAACATCGATTCTCCTGCTCCTTGGATGCTGCCTGACCTGCTGCGTTTTTCCAGCAACACATTTTCAGCTCTGATCTCCAGCATCTGCGGTCCTCACTTTCTCCTGGCTGGTAGAATAGTAAAGTAGAATATTATTTAAATGGAGAGAGACTGAAATTTGCTGCAGTACAGAGAGATCTGGCTGTTCTTGTCATTTAAGAAGTTTGCATGTCATTCCAACAAGTAATCAGAAAGGCAAATGGATTGTTTCCATTTATTGCAAAATGGTTTGAATATGAAAGTCGGGAAATCTACTGTCAAGGGCAGAGGTGAGTCCACATCTGGAATGATCTGTCCAATGTTAATCTTGTTGCTTAATAGAGATATACTTGAGCAATTCAGTGAAGGTTCCTCCTTGGGGTGAAGGGGTTTACTTTACAGGATAGAATGCACAGACTCAAACGATATCCTTTCGAGTTCAGAAGTGATCTAATTGAACATAGAGGATTGCAAAAAGGCCTGACAAGTTATATGATGAGAGAGTATTTTTGCTTTTGACCGTATGTAAAAATAAAGGGCACAGTTTAAGGGCAAAATAAGGGGTCTCTCCCAAAACTTTATTGAATGGTCAAATATGAATCAAGTGGGTCAAATAATCCTGTCATTATTTGTTGTGATTCTTATTACAAAAATATTCATACAAATTTCCAATTATGCCAAATTAGAATATGATTTTTGGTTGCATCAAGTCCTGAAGAAGGGTTACACCCGAAATGTTGACTTCACTTCCTGATGCAGCCTGGCTTGCTGTATTCTTTCGGCCTCCTGCTTGTCTACCCTTCATTTCTTAAGACAATTATTCAACACTATCAATATGCAAAAAGTGCATGGTGTTATGATTTATTGTTGCTTGTTGGTGCAACCTTTGCAGCTAACAGGACAATGGGGTCAAAAAATCAACATTGATAGAAAATGACTGATTAGGAAGAAGAATTACATTGAGCTGGGGGTGTTTGAAAGTTATATTCTTTACCTTCAAAATGTTAATTACTCTAATGTATGGAAGTTCCTATGCTGGGAAAGGCTGTACAGATGAAAGTAAAACCATATTCACTTTCCTTGTGGCTTTATCATTGCACAAATCTATTATGTCTTTATTTTGAATGAAATACTACATTACACAGTAACATTGACAAAAGATTTAGAACCTTAGGCCACTTAATTAGTAGCAACATTTCACAAATGAATTACAAATTTGTAAAGTTGATTTATGTTTCCTAGTTAGATGCAAAAATATTATGGGCAATCTGAGAAATTTCAGCGTTACTCTACGTTTTCCAATGTCAACATTTTGTTTCTGTGAGAGCAGATATCAGCACAACTTCAAGAAGGGTAATCTCACAGTGGCACATGTGAGTGAGAGTGAGAACAGGGGTCCTGGTTTATTGATCATGTGGCGGAGAACTGGTATAGGAGAGAAGGTATCAGATTTCTGGAGCAGACAAACTGGTCAGGTTACATTTTGACAGAACAGGGACTGATATCCTCTCAGGCAGACTTGCTAGTTTTGTTGGAATAGGTTTATGTTAGCTTGGTATTGGAATGGGGACCTGAGGGATAATCAAAATTTGAAGGAGTTAAGTTTAATTACAGCAAGTGGAAAAGCTGGAGAGGAAACTAGAAGGCAGGAGAAACAAAGCTGAACATTGAGCGTGCTTCGAATGCAGAATGATGTCAACAAGACCAAGTTAAGTGCACGCTCCATAAATGCAAAAGGGTAAACAATCTAAATGCGTACATTGAGGTAGATGAGTGTGAGCTATTTGCTATTACAGAGACATAGCTGCATGGTTATCAGGAATGGGAACTGAATATTCAAGGATGTTCAACATTTTGGACGCATGGATAATAAGGATAAAGAAGTAGAGTTGAGCTAAAAATAAGGGATGCAACCAATACACTAATAAGTCAGGATCTCAGATCAGAAAGGCAATGGTTAGACTCTATTTGTGTGGAGCTCAAAAACTGAGAGACAGTAAACATTGGTTGAAGTAATTTAAAGGTCAACAAATAGTACTGGTAGTGGGAGCATGGTATTAATCGGGAGATGAGATAAACATTTAACATGCACACACAGTTATCATGGGTGACTTCAATCTGCACTGAGTACATTAAACAGTAAAACTGTGGAGGGCAAGTTAGGGGTGGCATGGTGGCTCAGTGGTTAGCACTGCTACATCACAGGGCCAGGGACCCAGGTTCGATTCCAGAGTTTGCACATTCTCCCTGTGTCTGCGTGGGTTTCCTCCAGGTGTTCTGGTTTCTTCCCACAATCCTGTGCAGGTTAGGTGAATTGATCATGCTACATTGCCTCGAGTATTCAGGAATGTATAGGTTAGGTGCATTAGTTTGTGGTAAATGTAGAGCAATAGGTTCACTGGGTCTGGTTGGGTTACTCTTCAGAGGATTGGTGTGGACACTGTATGGATTTTAATTCTAAGTTTCCAGAGTATGTTTGAGATGGTTTTTGTAAACTTTGCAATTGATATTAATAATGAAAAGGAATAAATTGACAAAATTGTTGCAGAAGAACTTTTGGGTCGAGTGAGCAAAATATGTGGAATATTACATTATGTTTGAAAATGTGATAGTTCAATCTGAAGCAAAGATTTCAAAATCGAATACCGGAAGTAATGATGGCATAAGGCAGAAATTAGCTAAGGTGAACTGGAAAAATACAGTAAAAGGCACATTGGTTGTGTGATAGTCTTTAAAGAACTAGTACATGGTTTGCAGCAAGATAAATTCCTTCAAAGTATGAAAAGGGTCAGTAAACCGTGGTTGACAAAGGAAGTTAAGGATGGTATTAGATGACTAGAAAAGGCTTATAAAGTTGCTATAAATAGCAATAGGTTGGAGGAATAATTTTTGAAATACAGCAAAGGAGCATCAAGAAAACAATAGAGATTACAGAATGTATAAACGCCTGAGTTAGATACATTTTTGAACTCAGCAGGAGTCAAGCATTATTGGAAGCAGCCAGTAAAAGTGTGTTCATGCCAAGATCAGGTCAGCCATGATCTATTGAATGGTGGAGGAGGTTTGAGGAGCTGAATGGTCTACTCTAGCTTCTCCTTTTCAGATTTTAAATCTGATTACTGCTATTTAACAACCTGTTTGTCAGATGAGCAATGCCTAATTCTGAACCAGAGGCTTTGTTTTTGAATAACGTCCCAATCTCTATCATCAACATGCAATTTCTGTTAATCCTCTGCTGAACCACTGGATGAAATAGTTTGCAAAATTGGGAATATTTGCCTGCTGAACCCCATCTCACACAGGCAGCTCACAGAAACATGTCATTTGTTAAGCAAGCACAGTGTGCCATTGACAGCAGCTGTGAAGTGTGCAGTCTAGATCATGCCATTTTGACAGTAGGACAGCAGTGGGGATGTAATAAGGGAAGGGGCTGGTAAATCTAAATAATTACTGCTCTTTCTAAGTCCCATGGTATCATTTTTGTTTTGACAGTACCAACTGCTACTGCACTAGGCTGCCAGAAAACTCAGGTGCACACCTCACGACACTAGGCTACTTGGATATAAACCCCATAACACTAGTCAAGAACTCAAATGTTTGTAAGTCAGTACATTATAAAGGAATTGAGATTCCATTAGACTAGCAGGAACATTAATGTTATTGTTTATATTTTTGCTGTTAAATTCTTGTTTTATATTTCAGAATATTTCAGCTCAATTCCAGAGGTTAGTAATATTGCACAATGTGTTGGTTCAATGCATCAGACTCACTAGATCACTAAGTCAAAGTATCCTCCAACCTACTAGACAATATGAATCAGCTATCAGGGGCAACCAGAAAAGAGCAAAGCATAGCCACTGTGCAACATAATGCTGACAAAGAAGCTACGTATTAATCATAAGACCACCATGAAACAATACAACTGAACTATCAGGAGAATGGGACAGAATGGGCTACATAACTTTGAAATTTTCACGAATAGCAGGCACTTAGCCACAAGACCACCATGAAACAATTAGTGAACAGAAGGCAGAAATGTAAAACTGTTGGATACTGTGGCATAAGCTAAAAAGAGCATACAGACCTGGAAGAGGAGCTTTACCTGAAGAGCTGATATGCACAGAGCATGGTGAAACTTATTTTCTGAGCTATTCATAGTTAGTATGACATTGAAACTAATAGAATGGACAAATCCTGCAAACAAGTCTAACATTTTTTTTAAAGGGACAGGCAAATCTGGTTTTAAATGGTCCAATGTGCACCCCAAGTTCTTGCCTTCACAGATATCAGGATTTTGTCTCCATCAAACTAATTCTTCTTAAGATTTCATCTTGCATCCTAATCTTCCAGTGAAGTTTCTGCTCCAATAGGCCAGGTTAATAGCAAACGATTTCACAGCATTCAGTAATTTGTCTCCAGGACCAACTTTCAATACCAAATAGCAACAGGAGAAAGATAAAACCCCTTTAACAGGAATTTCAATTTATAGCAAGTATTTATGGATGAATATTCTTCCTTGTTCCTAAGAGGATTGGTCTGTGTCTTTGTGGTATCTTATTCTGTATAAGACAGAAGAGCCACATCTGTTCACTGTTTGAAATCCAATTGAAACAGATGCAGAGAAAGGTTTTTTCTAAATATGAGTGATTAAAAAAAGTTAAGTCTTTAAGCTGACTCCTCTGGGCATGTCTTTCTGTTTATTATCTATTATAGGTTCTGCTTGCTGTGTTTGCAATGGATTGACTCATATAATTACTTGCATGTCACAAGTTCTATTTTAACATTTTTATATTCCACACTAGTTATTGTCAAAATACACTATTAGTTTGTTTGAATGAAATCCCTCAACCACAAATTAAAATAATAATTTGATATCCAAAATGATAACTGTACCAGAAAAATCAACTTACAACCATTGAGCACTGTTCATTGCAAAATATTTTCTTGACTGTTTTAAAGTTGGGATTTTTAAAAATATATTCTTAAGGGAGTGTTATTTTAAAATATTGCTTCTCGTTCCATAACAAGACATTATAGCTCACGAGTCAGTAAGACTTCAAAATTTCTGCTAGTTCAAATTGAAGAACACAGAATCTACAAAAATTCTGTAAAAAGTTTTAAGCATACCTCAAACTCACAAAATAAAATTTTAATAACATTACTATGAATTTTCTTATGGTTAGCAGAAGCCAAACTATTTCAATCTCTTTATTGCTGAAATTAAAACTAAAATATATTTGAAAATAATATTATACTTGCTTGTAAAAAAGCATTCACACATCTTTATTACTACAGGACAGGAAGTAATGAAACTTTATAAGCACAATAACTTGGTGTAACTAGCTCATATTATGTTAAATAAGTACCAGATCCATATCTGTGGTCATACAAATATGACACATTCAGTAATAATGGATAATGCATCATAAATGCAATTCAGAGAAATAGATGAATTAACCTTTATATATGTAGGAACAGAGTCATTGATTTCCTGCTTATGTGTGAATTGTTCATGACAAAATAATGCACTGAAGAGAAAAACAGTTTTTTTTTAACAAAGTTAACAGAACTTTGCAGAGAAATTAAGAGAGTTTAGGAAACAATCTACTTAAACCTAAATGAATTTGACCATCCTCACACAATTAATTAAAAACTGAACTGCAGAATTAAGGGAGTAAAAGTAAAACAGCTCGTCTCAGCTGGGTGGCTCAGGAACAGTAGCATAAAACTCATAACATATCTGCAACAATTTACTGGGGCTACTTATCTGTTCAATCACATAAAAAAGGCTATACTTGATTTAAAAAAAAAACTCCCCATAATAAAATAATAACAAAATAATCTGTTGTGAGGCTGTTCAGGAGAAGGACATATTTCAAAAGCTAAGTCCTTTTGATTTTGTGATGTATCTGCACATATGAAAACTGATTAGTTGAGAACAAGTATGGTAAGGTCTCATAAATGTGATACTGCAATAACATGTGACATTAATATTTAATTGCAGTTTCACTGCTGCAAAATCTTGGAAATTAATGTTTTGCAAAATTAACATTCAGTGCACAGAAGCTAAGTCATTCTGGGTGTGACTGTGATTAACAATGCCATTCACTCCAGATAATATATGAATATATTATACAAGATATAGTCTAATGCCTCCAAATTGGAAAGGTATCATCATTTTATTAAAAAGATAAAATACTATTCTCTAATTTTTTTCCGCTTTGAGTTTGAGATACTATGTACTTCATCTATCAATGTTTTAGTGCTGCTTTAACGTTTTTCTTACACTTCTCATAACTCCCTTGTACTTCTTTTAATAGCCACAGTTTGAGTGCAGTTCAGACAAATTTATCAAACTTATGGTGTTGTCACTGTTACAAGCTGAAGTAATTAACATAGAACAAAAGCTAAATGACACACTTGTTTGAAACAGCAGAATGCTCATCATTTGTGGGAATTTATTTTCCAACCCTAAAATGAGTGAAGTAAAACCTTATTTTCCATTACCAGTTTTAGTTTCATACAACTGAACTGTTTCCAAAATGTGAAACTTATTATTGTGGCATTAAGCTGTATTCTTAAAGTTGAAATGCATTAGAATCATAATGTATAGCTGGTTTATCTGTTTGTTTTGGAAATATGTACTTTCACAGAAAATGTAGATCAGCCATCTGGTGAGAGTCTGGGCACGGACTGCATGTAGGAAGTGGACTTATCAGTATTCAAATAGTTTTGCTTCTCTCCATCCAAATTTGTGCAGAAATGGCAGGAATAAAAAATATATAATCTCCACAGATAAATACAATTACTCCAATTTGGTTAGAATTCTTTTAAAAGCATAATTTCCTTTTTAGAAGCACTTAAATGATGATTTTGGGAAAAAAACATCATGAAGACATAATTGAACTAACTCACTTTGGTAAATTGTAATATATGTACACACATGTATAGATAAGTTAGCATGATAATAATATAAAATTATAATAGATAGTTTCTAAGCACCTAAATGATATGAACTTGAGGTACCCAGAGACTTGTATAAGTGGAAGAGGTGGATTTTTCATTAATTAAAACAAGTAATGGTTGAAAGATCAACTATTAGCAGGATGTATTGATAACTGATACATGCTGCTTCAATTTTATTGGGGATATGAGAAAAGCAATATGAAATTGTAGCACTTACCACAATTTTTAAAAAGCCAATATAACATAGCCTTCTTCATTTACAGTAAATGATTCTCCAAGGATATAATGGCAGCGTATTAATTGAAAATGACAATTTTTGACCACTTGGCACCAAACTGAATTCCCAACTGCACTCTTAAGCAGTCGGTGTCATATTAATTGCCTTGCTCAAGATTGTTTAACACTTTTTCAATACTGAAATCACAATTGCCTTAAAATACAATTTACCATGCTTTATCACAAGTGCTTTAAAATACATTTTACCATGCTTTATTCGTTAATATTGTCATTCTGTAAAAGTTACTAGTAAGCTCTTCTTTTAAGACTATGCAAGTTAATTATGATTTAAAGCAATTACAAGTTTTTAAGTTACATGGCAGGTGACGTCTTGAATTTATTAAATTACATTTTGCATTGCTAACATTTCATGAGAAAATTTGGAATTTCCTGGGCAGCAATCTTTGGAGAAGTACCTTTTCTATCTTTGTACAATCATGATCGACTTCTTATTACTTATGTTAATTATGTTTGTCCAGTGGCTGGTGAATAGAAATCCACAATATGATGTGGAAATAGTACAGTACACAAAGATCTTAAAGATGTTTATGGTACTCATTTTCTGGTTACGTGCATTGTGGGTTAACCATACCAATTGCAAACATTGAAGTAAGCTTACCAGAATAATTTAAACCCATAACATGAAATATCATCATCTCTCAATCTCCCTTACTCTGCCTGCACTGTATTGAACTGTCTAGGAAATGAGCTAGAGCATTGATATTGACACATTCCTGTAGCAATGTCATCAAGTACATCATGATGTCTTCAAATACGAACATATATATTTGTCTTGATATTATGCTGGTATTGCTGAATATTCTGGACCACCTTCAGTGAGACCTAGCAGTTTCACTTTTATCTTACAATTCAAGAACACAGTGACATTTGGGTATAGCACATTTTTGAATGCAATTTGAGACCAGCATTCAAATCTTCTTCTAGAATCCAACTTCACAGGTTAATAACAAAATATAAGCTGTAACCATTAACAATGCTTGTACTGGCACATTAAAACAAATGTTTAAGTTGAAGTACTACTTCTGTTCCTCAGGTAAAGTTCAAAGCAAACTTTCTTAATGGTGAACATTGCGAATTAACTATTCTCATTTTTAATAAATCTCCAAATATGGAGACAATAAGTTTTAAAAATATGTAGGTTTCTCTTGCATCTAGCATCCAATCTAGTTGACATTTGAAAGTGAAAGGTATCAGGAATAAATTTCTTTAATGAAATTAAATGGTACACTATCTTTTCCTCAATTATCAAGCTTTAAAGTATTTGCAGGTTTTCCTCAAAGTGGAACTACTTTTAGTGGTGTTCCAAGTAGCTTATTACTATAGGCACCCTAATACCACAGTTTGATTTTTTATAGTTTTCAAACATTACAGAGAGAAATTTTTCAAAGTAATTTATGAGGTAGCTGATAGAGAGTAGAAACTGAATTCAGGTAAGTGGGGTGAAAATGGAAGAAAGAAAATGGAAGAAAGAAAAAAGACAGTTTAAGAGGGGCTATTGGAGGAGTACATGAGAATGCCTTATACAAAAGCCAAATTACATTTTAGATATTAATGTTCCATTACAATAATGATACAGTATGGATCTACTCTGTCTGGAAATTCAAGTAAAAACTATCTAGATGACTGGCCAGGGACATGATATTGTATGAGTTAAAATTTCAGTACATGCTTATTTGCATGGAATACATTTATCAGCCTCAAGTATTCCTGATGCCTTTTTAGTTATACACAGAAGCCTTACAAGTCTGCAATACTTTGTTGTGACCAAGCTGTTTCTGGATTTCAGAAATTCTGGATTATGGATCTTTCTTAGAATACCTAACCAATAGAACAATGTAGATATAAATATTTACTTAAAGCTGTGATAAAATGATAAAAAAAACCCAAGAGCTTTAATATCCAAATGCTGTATCTTCCTTGTTTGCACTCTCAGCTGGTATACAAGTTAGTTGAGAGCTGACTCCATAGGTTGCTTGAATCTACTTAAAAACTTTCTTTTGGAATGCCTGGGATTCTTGAAGTGGAGCGATTATAATGAATAAAGTCGAAAAAGAAATAACTTACCAATTAGTCATTTCCAAAAAGTAAATCAAAGCACAACTGACAAGCAAAACTCAGTAAGGCCATTTCATTGACATGGTCTCAGTCAGTTACTTCAGTCAAGGTTGGAATTACCTCCAACTGCATTATATTTGAAATGATGAGAGAGAAATCTCAGTGCAATAATGATATTAAAGATACAGAGTAACCACTTTATTCAACCTAGAGGAGCGCTTCTGCATATAAAAGAAGGTTACTATATCAAGAGTGTTCTATTTCACTATAAAGCTGCTGATTCAAAATCAGTTGTGTTTGGCTTACCAAGGATTCAAAATTATTGGTTTGTATTATTTATGGAATGAACACCAGCAAACCAGTAGAGTTACATATTGGTGCTAACTGTCAGAAAATAGACATAAGAACACTGAGCATAGCAAAGTTATTCCTTTCCAAATTCCCTAAATATAAGCATTAAGAAACCTGTCATAAAAATGTGATGGCAAGGAATAATAAATAGAATAAATCTCATTGGGTGAGTCTTTCACCTCTGAACCAGATGGCCCTGAGTTCACATCCCATTCCAAGGTGTGCTTGTCACTGAAGAACACAACCAAGTGTGTATGAGTATCAGTCCACAGCCTGGGTAAATGGAAGTGTTAGCAGCAGGAAGGGCACCCAGCTATAAAACCATTTGTCAATTCCAAAAAAAAATGATGGTTGGAATGAAGGGTGATCAACCTACATGCCACATGGGAAAAGCTGAAATAAAATATAAAGAACAGCAAATCAAAGCAATTCATGTAAAAATTGGAGTGAAAAATGTTAATGTATTTCTTTCCCCACAATTTGAACAACTGGCAATTTTTTTCAGAATAAAAGCAAACTGTTAATAGTCCCAAAAGTTAACTTCAAATCCTGACATCATTTAAAGGCTTATTCTAATTAGTTAGTTGTTAATTTGTCTCCTAATGGCACAGTAAACTTCACCAACAGGAATAAAGATGTTCCTGTTCCCATTGACTGCATTTATATTCCTACCACAACATCACAACAGCTAATAGCAGGGTTATTAACATAACAAACGTAAATGTTCTATATAAATAATACTGTTTCAGGCAGACATCAGCTCAGCTGACAGCATTTAAGCACCATCTCAACATCTGTTTATGAACACTTTGCCTAATGATATCATCAGATATCATTAAGTGCTGTGTAGCTGCGCAGAGGCAGGTGCAGCTGCCTTCCGATGTTTTAACTACCCATCACACAGAAAGCTGCATCTTGATCCCAGACCCATCATTAGAAAAATTTTCTTCTACAAGCCATCCCTATGATTTAAATCTGTATATCACCTGTAATTTTGTGGTTAAGTGAAGTCTGATTCTATACATTAAGCAGAGGCTCCACATTTAACGTCTGAATACAAAAAAAGTGTGCATCCAGCTGTAGGCATTATTCAGATTATTAACAAATTACTCAACAAAGTAATACTCTTATGTGTTGCTTTGTTTTATTTTATCCTTACTATATTGTTAAGCGGAGCTCCAATGACGAACATTGAAGCTCTATTAATCATGGCCAATAATCTTATTGTTTATTAATTAACTCTTCTATCTCTGTGTCAGCAATTTTACAATTGCAATTTTGATGGTTTTTTTGTTTTTGATTAATACCCAAATGCTAATCAAAGTATTACTTATAACTGCTGCCCTTTCATTGGGAAAAAAACCAAAGGAAATGAACCTAAGTTTTTTTTCAAATTTAAGCAAACAACAACAGAATGGCTTAAATATAATGTGAATCAGGCCTGAGACAAGGTATTTAATGGAAGAATGCCCTACTAGTGATGTATATTCAATTGCACCTAATGTGCAGCAATAAAACATGGTCCGAAGAATTGATATTCACCTGCAAAATGGCAGTGTAACATAGAATTTTCTTATTACAATGGCAGTAGATAACATGTCAAGAGATTGCAACACCCTCACCTTAACCCCCTTCCACCTATCGTATTCCCAGCGCCCCTCCCCCAAGTCCCTCCTCCCTACCTTTTATCTTAACCTGCTTGGCACAGCCTCCTCATTCCTGAAGAAGGGCTTATGTCGATTCTCCTGTTCCTTTGATGCTGCCTGACCTGCTGCGCTTTTCCAGCAACACATTTTTAAGCAAGAGATTGCAACAGGCAGACCTGGCATGTTTTCAGCAAAAATTAGATGAAACTCCCCTGGCATTTATCTATTTCTGTGACCCCAATCTCTGCCTGTATGTGAAGGTATGTGAAGTCAAAGATGACAGTCACATGACTGCGGATCATTGAATGAGCCCATAGCTCAGATGGAAAATATGTGCTCAAATCAAAGAGGGATATAAACAAACAAACCAGAAGTGGCTGCACTTGGAGTCAGAGTGCTTGCTTACATCAGAAGAAAAAAATTAGTCTGGTGGTGAATGACAAAACAATAAAGTAGTTGTGGAAGGGGAATAGGGAATCTTAAATGAAGTCTTAAACAGGTACAGCCAGGAGTGAACAAATGGGAAGCACAAGGTTTTGATGTGCTTTGCGGATCGAAAACAAAAACTGTGCATGTTTGAAATTGTAGAATGGTTACAACAAAGAAGGAGGTCATTTTGGTCCATCAAACTTGTACAAGCCCCTGAAAGTGCAATTCAGCTATTCTATCTCCTGCTCCATTTACCCAGAGCTCTGTATCTTTCTCCAGATAAATATCCAATTTCTGATTAAATCTATTTCCACCATACCTGCAGGCAATGCATTCTGGATCCTAGACACTCACTGTATTAAAAAGATTTTCTTCATGTCACCTTTCATTCATTTGTCATTGATTTTAAATTGCTTCTTGTTGATTCTTGATCCTTGGATTTCTCTATAATAACCCCTAATGATTTGGAGCACCTTTACAAAATATCCCCTCAATTTTCTTTATTCCAATGAAAGCAGGGGCACTTTCTCCACTCTATTCATGAAATTGAAGCTCTTTTCCTTGGAAACAAGCTCCTAAATATTTCCCACAAACTCTTTTATACCTTCACATCCTTCCTAAATTACAATGCCCAGAACTGGACATAATACTCCATCTGAGTCTGAAAGTGTTTAAAAAAGATTAATCACAATTTCCTTGCTCTATGCCTCTATTTTTAAGTCAAAGATCCTCAATCTGACAAATAGAAGAGAAAGGTTTGGAAACAGTTAGCAAGTCAGGCTATATTTCAGTGAACCTAGAAGGAGGCAATGGTCTAGTGGTATTATCTCAGGACTACTAATCCAGTGACCTTGGTATTAGAATCCCAAGTGTGGAAACAAACCCTTCAGCCCAACAAGTCTACACCAACCCTCCAAAGAGTAACCTACTCAGACAATTCCCCGACCCTATATTTACCCCTGACTAATAACCTATACTTGGGCAATTCAGCATGGCCTATTGACTTAACCTACACATCTTTGGGCTGTGGGAGGAAACTGGAGCACCTGGAGGAAAACCACGCAGACACGAGGAGAATGTGCAAACTCCACACAGATGGTTGCCCGAGGCTGGAATCGTACCCGGGTCCCTGGCACTGTGAGGCAGCTGTGCTAATAACTGAGCCACCATGCCACTCCTTAATGTTCTGGGGACCTGGTTTGAATTCTGTCATGGCAGATGGTGGAATTTGAAGTCAACAATAAAAAAAATCTGGAATTAGGAGTCTAATAGTGACCATAAAAATAACATTGTTGGCTGTTGAAAAAACCCATCCAGTTCATTAATGTCTCTGAAGAAGGAAACTGCCATCCTCACCTGGTTTACATGCAACTCTCCAGCAACGTAGTTGCCACTTAACTGCTCGCTGGGCACTTAGGGCTGGGCAGCAAATACTGGCCTGGCCACTGATGCTCACATGCCATAAATTAATTTTAAAAATTAACAGTTGGGGCTCTGATGACAGGTCATTGAATTGAAATGTTAAGACTGCTTCTCTTTCCACCATGCTGCCTGAACTCTTAAACATATCCAACATTTTCTGTTTGTATACATTAGTGGGAGATGTTGGCAATGCAGATTTAATGATACTTCAATGCTCACCTCAACTTATGATGTGGAGGAGCTGATGTTGGACCTGTGTGAGCAAAGTTAAAATTCACACAGCTGCCTGATGAAGGAGCAGTGCTCCGAAAGCTAGTGCTTCCAAATAAACCTGTTGGACAATAACTTGGTGTTGTGTGAATTTTAACTTTGTAGATTTCCAGATCTACACCTTTTAAAACAGAATAGGTAGCATAGTGGCCCAGTGGTTAGCACTGCCTTCTTGTTGGGCCAGGGACCCAGGTTCAATTCCACCTCAGGCAGCTGTGTGGAGTTTGCAATTTGCCCTGTATTTACGTGTTTTTTTTCTGGGTGCTCTGGTTTCCTCACCCAGTCCAAAGATGTGCAGTTTAGTGAACTGGCCTTGCTAAATTGTCCATGGTGCTCAGGCATGTGCAGGTTAGGTGCATCATTCATGAAAATGTAGACTAATAGAATGGGGGAATGGGTCTGGCTAGGTTACTCTTTGGAGGGTCGGTGTGCACTTGTTGGGCCAACTGGCCTGTTTCCATACTGTAGGATTAAATGAGAACAACAGAAATAAGCCATTCAGACCTCAATTGTTTCATTCATAATTAATATCTGAACACCATTTACTCTTTTTGGTTTCATTTTTCATAAAACGTATTTGATAAAAATCTCATCAGTCCACAATTTTTAAAATATCTATAATTGACTTTGCCTTGTTCGGAAGAAAAAGAGTTTTGAAACTCCTCTATCTTTGGTGTAAAGAAATGCTTTCAGCCATCACCTTGAATGGTCTACTTTTAAGATTATCCCCCTTTTTTCTGGGCTTCCCTACAAAATATAATAGGCTCTCCATTGCATAACTTAATCTTTCATATTAAACACTTCAGGTAAAGTACCCTTAAGTACACATAAGAAATACGAGCTTAGTTGATGCATCCCATGCTCTGAATTTAACCTTTTGAACTTGGTATCATCTTGGTGATCTGCACAGCATCCTTCAAAGGTCAACATATCCTTCCTGCGGAGCAATGTCCAGATGTGAAAGCAGAACACAATATGTAATTTATTCAGGTCTTTTTAGAATGGCGGCACACCTCCCACCCTTTTTAGATTAGATTAGATTATAGTGTGGAAACAGGCCCTTCGGCCCAACAAGTCCACACCGACCCGCCAAAGCGCAACCCACCCAGACCCACTCCTCCACATTTACCCCTTCACCTAACACTACGGGCAATTTAGCATGGCCAATTCACCTGACCTGCACATTTTTTTTGGATTGTGGGAGGAAACCGGAGCACCCGGAGGAAACCCACGCAGACACGGGGAGAATGTGCAAACTCCACACAGAGAGTCGCCTGAGGCGGGAATTGAACCCGGGTGTCTGGCGCTGTGAGGCTGTAGTGCTAACCACTGTGCCACCATGCTGCCCATATCCTGGCATCCTTGAGATAAAGGCCAACATTCAATTAACCTTTTGATTTATTCCTTTTGCTTTTGTAGACATGCATTTTTAGTGATTTCTGTATATAGATACCAAAATCTCTTGAATCCTCCTGATTCTCAGCCATTTAGGAAATGCTCTGATCTAACTATTTTCGGTAAACTTGGGAATCAACTGCAAGTAATTCTGACTTGAAACAATGTCTAATAATTATCATTTGACATGTGATTCATTGGTTAAAAGAAGAGTTGAGGCCCTTCTAATATGTATCTCTGCACAGTACATGTTTCTTTTTGGAAATGCCCTGGGGCTCCACCGCAATATGTAAATAACCAAACAGTAATTTGGTGCTGACTGACTTTGCTTTAAGAATTGGTAAAAGGTTTCATGCCCCTAATCCTGCAATTATTTCTATTGTTGCTGCTTCAAGGTTTTCAGGATCTCATCACCTTATCAGCCCAAACCTCAATATTGTCCAGATCTTGCTGCATTTGGACATGGACTACAATCCCCAAGGGGAGGATACAGTCTCCCTGGAGAGATGCAATCTGTGAAGATGCTAACTCTCTACAAGCTGAGCGTAATTAATTATTTGCCTGTAGCCTCAGTGTACAGAGTAGTATCTTCTCCTACCACAGGTTTGATGCTGTAGTCATCTTTCTTATTCGACTCCTTGCACAACAGCTTATCCCGCACCTTCCTGGAATACAGGCAGCACCTCTCGCTCGAAATCTGGCCTCCTCCATCTCCTTCATCTCATTTTCTCCTCACTAGCAGAATCTCCTTCAGAATGCATAGGGTCCATGAGAACACTGATTGTTTTCTTTTTGCCATTGTTCTCTCTCCAGGATAATTCTGTAGCCAGGCCCTCTTCCTTCTCACTTTCATCTTATTTATAATGTCAACATATAAAACTGAAAAAGTAAATATCTATTAACAGCAAAACCTTGTCATCTTCAATTGAAGGTTTGGCTGCCATGGCCCCATTTGCAGGTCTTTACATCAGCCCTTGTGCCATCTCCTCACGTCTGGCATAAATTACTCCAATGGATTTTTACAGCTACCAAACAATGAAGTGTGTGGTGTCAAACTGCAGTCAATTGCCTCCTTAATAAACTGAATACTGTAGATCATCATTTTTTTTTCCAACATGACAATGGGTTTCAACTTATGGCATCCGCCTACCTACCATTATTTTAGAAACAAGTACTCTGACACTGGATTTATGTCATTGCACTGCATTTTACATAAACATGGAGGAGGAGCTGCCCATCAATTTGTGTTCTTAAAATTTAGCCTAATGGTTCATGAGCAAAATGCTGGAAATCTGAAATAAAAGCAGAAAACATTGCAAATGATGATTCACAAACTCTCAGTTCTGTCTCCAGATGCATCAATGATCCGTTCTAGTTCTGCCTGAAGTGGAATGTCCATCCTGCATTGCAACATCAATTTGAAACAACTGGAATGCAAGCTCCCTTTCGATGCAGCTGTAAGCTCTGTCATAATGCCCCAGATATTCTCTCAGAAATTCACTAGCAAGTAGTGGAACCCTATTTATACATGTAACTGTATAAATTATGCCCACAAGGTGAACCTGACACATTTTCCAGGTACTATGGTAGGATAGGCAATTTTTTAAAAAAAATCATCTGTAGAATGTGGGTGTCACTGGCTGGCCAGCATTTATTGCCCATCCCTAATTGTCCTTGAGAAGTTGGTGGTGAGCTGCCTTCTCAAATTGTTGCAGTCTACCAATTGTTGAAGTCTAATAGTACAACAATACTTCACAGTAAAACCCAAAATATCAAAGAATCAGAATCAAAACAGCTGAGTGATCAAATTGCCAAATTAGATTACTAGTCAATTATGCAGACATTTCGTAGAATAAACTAAAAACATATATGTCATGAGCCTCAGAAGAGACACTGGAAGAAAATGTTTGAAACTCTATAAGTCAGAAATACAAATAATTGTAGCTCCTCTGTTCATATCAAATTAGATCTTACATATTGCTGTGTGAATCAGAAAGATTTTTTGTTGCAATTGATATACAACTGATTTTGAGATATGAGTTGCCTAACAGGATAGCAACATTGTGATGGACTGATGAATTGTCCCTTTCACTTCAAGTGTCAAATATAGAAGTAAGATGAGAAATGGAGGCTCAACATGTAAGTAACAGGAAAAGGAGATTAAATATGATGCACAAATGCTGAATGCATGAAATCAACCCACCTACACAACTACTGGTACAGAACCAAAGAAGGAGGAAAGATAAGTGCGAGAACTATCTGATAAATATTGTTTTATAAGCATGTTAAAGTTGAGATAATCAGCAAAAGAAGGTAGAATTCATAGATTCCAAAGTGTAGCCTTTAAATGTACAACACTATAGTCTGTCATTTCTCCAACATTATACGAGTTTACTTGGTAGAATTTGCTCAAAATCATTTTTTTTAAATGGAAAATTAAAGCTGCATATTAATTACCAATTACTTTCAGCACAAACTGAATTTCCATAGCCATTTACTTTTGTTTTAAAACTGTAGTGATTGGAATGAAGGCCCGGTGGATCCCATTGAGTATGAAATCCCTGATTTATGTTGTTAACCTGAGCCAAGCAGGGAGTCCTAGCTGACAGACATAAACAGGAGTCTCAGAGATTCTCAGAACCTTCGGGACTAGCTCTGAGCTAGCTGGTCAGAGTCCATGTACTGTGCATGTGTAAATAAAGGGTGACTTGGTGATGGGATATTGGTCTCTGTGGAGTTATTTTAAAAACGTTTTGCTAGAATTAGGTCAATTCACACAACTGGCTGTGCAACCCAGGATGAATCCATCACTGTTGTTTCTAATAACTGTACTCGTTTGAAGGCATAGAGTCATGGAGATATACAGCATGGAAACAGACCTTTGGTGCAACTCATCCATGCCAACCATATCCTAAATTAATCTAGTCCCATTTGCCAACATTTGGCCCATATTCGTCTAATCTCTTCCTATTCATATACTTAACCAGAGGCCTTTTAAATGTTGTAATTGTATCAGCCTCCACCACTTCTACTTTTAGCTCATTCCATACACCCTTTGAAAAGGCTCTTTAAAATGGTTTATTTAAGAGCAATGCTATTAATGGTAAAGTTATAAAAATATTTTGATCCTTTTTAAATTTACAAACAAACTGACCAGCACACCCCAAACACACCTGCTTCTGCATTTTTAAGAAGTCATTTTTAGCTATTTGAAATCATGGATAAGTCAAATTCCAGCTAAGTTAATCCATAATAATTTATGAAAGAATATTTTTAAAGCAATTTTTATTTTTAAGGATAAATTTTAGAAAGTTGTCTCATTATACTGGTTCATGTCAAATTTTCTGTTTGGCTTCATGTAAGTGAATTGAAGTTGAGAAAAATAAATTGGTAAATCTGCACTCATTTTATCAATTGTACACAAAATGGAATAAAGTAAAAACAATGACTGCAGATGCAGGGAACCAGATTCTGGATTAGAGTGGTGCTGGAAAAGCACAGCAGTTCAGGCAGCACCACTCTAATCCACAAAATGGAATCTCTATCCATATGTATACATTTTGGACAGTGTTGGGGATTTAATCATAATAGCGGTGGATGTCACTCCTAGATTGTTTTCATATCTATCACCCAGAGCCACAATCAAGCCCTGGTTAACCACCTTGGGCCTCTTTGCTTTTGGAAAACTGGAGAAATACCCATTCCATCTCATAATTTATAACTGATGTATTCAACTTCCTACTTCGGTGATGATAGAAAACAGTTTCACTAGTTCTAATAAAGAAAAACTGGCGAAATATAAACTCATCAAAAATTCTGGGCTGGATTTTCCAAAGAGTTGCAATCACATACAGATTGCCATTTTTCACTTAAAAAAAACTCCACATTCCTGACAAAAAAAATCAATCAAGACTCATTCAGAAAAGAATGACCACAAAGTTATTGAGGACATAATATTAGAGTACCAGACAAAGCTGGTTAGAAATATAAAAATAGGCAATAAGAGTTTCTATAAATATTTCAAGTGATGTGTTAACGAAGTGAGTATAGTCCAATTGGAAGTGATACTGGAGAATTTGTAATAAAATAAGGAAGTGGCAGATGAATTGAACAGAAATTTTGCAGCAGTCTTCATAATAGGACACACATATAAAGTAATATCTCAGAAGCAACAATAAATTAGGAAATGGAAGAGAGGGAAATAATGTTCAGAGAAGGGGTACAGAATAAATTATTGGAGCTATGGCCTTACAGGTCCTATGGTCACAATGAACTTGTTGCATTGATTTTAATGTTCTGAGACTCCCTTGATTTGGGGACAATCCATGAGATGGAAAGAGACCAAATGTAACTCCTATATTTAAGAAAGGAGAGAAAAAGAAAGCAGAAAATGTTATGTTTGGAAGAAAAAGAGACATTTTGATTGAAGTATGTAAAACCCTGATAGTTTATCTGGTCAGGCCGCACTTGAAGTATTGTGCACAGTTTTGGGTCCCATATCTCAGGAAGGATGTACGAGCCCTGGAGTGTGTTCAGAGGAGGTTCATGAGAAAGGTCCTAGGAATGAAAAGCTTAACATATGAGAAACGTATGAGGACTCTGGGTCTATACTCGAAGGAGTCTAGTGGTTGAATGAGGGAGCTATGACTTACTAAGGAAGTTGAATCTCTTGTCAAGAGGAAGGAGAAGGCTTATTTTAAGATGAGACGTGAAGGCTCAGTTAGGGCACTTGACAGTTAGCCAGGAAAGATATAAAGAGAGAGCTAAGACGAGCCAAGAGTGAACATGATAAGTTGTTGGCAAAGAGGATCAAAGAAAACCGTAAAGCTGTCTACAGGTATATCAAGATTAAAAGAAAGGCTAAAATAAGATTAGGGCCAATCAAGGACTGTGTTGGGACATTGTGCATGGAGTCCAAAGAGATGGGGAAGCGCTAAATGAATATTTTTCATCAATATTCACAATGGAAAAAGACAATATTGTTGAGGATAATACTGAGATATAGGGTACAAGACTAGATGGGATTGAGGTTCACAAGGAGGAAGTGTAAGCAATTCTGGAAAATAGGAAAATAGATAAGTCTCCTGAGCTGGGTGGCATTTATCCTCAGATTCTCTGGGAAGCCAGGGACGAGATTGTAGAGCCTTTGGCTTTGATCTTTATGTCATCATTGTCTTCAGAAGACTGAAGGATCGCATATGTTGTCCTCTTGTTCAAGAAGGGAAGTAGAGACAATCTAGTAATTATGGACCAGTGAGCCTTACTTAGGTTATGGGTGAAGTGTTGGAAAAAAGTTATAAGAGATAGGATTTACAATCATCTAGACAGGAATAAATTGATTAGGGATAGTTAGTACAGTTTTGTGAAGGGTAGATCATGCCTCACCAATCTTATTGAGTTCTTTGAGATGGTGACCAAATAGGTGGCTGAGGGTAAAGTGGTTGATGTGGTATATATGGATTCCAGTAAGGTGTTTGATAAGGTTCCCCACAGTATGCTATTGCACAAAATATGGAGACATGGAATTGAGGGTGATTTAGCAGTTTGGATCAGAAATTGGCTGGCTGAAAGAAGACTTGGTTCTTGGTGGTTGTTGATGGGAAATGCTCATCCTGGAGTTCAGTTACAAGTGGTGTACTGCAAGGATCTGCTTTGGAGCCAATGTTGTTTGTTTTTTTATAAATGATCTGGATGAGGATGTAGAAGGATGGGTTAGTAAATTTGCTGATAACACTAAGGTCACTGGAGTTGTGGATAGTGCTGAAGGAAGGTGCAGGTAACAGAGGGACATAGATACACTATAGAGCTCGGCTGAGAGGTGACAATTAGAGTTTAATTGGAAAAGTTTGAGATGATTCACTTTGGAAGCAGCAACAGGATCACAGAATACTGGGCTAATGGTAAGGTTCTTGGCAGTGTGGATGAGCAGAGAGATCTTCGTCTCCATGTACATAGATCTCTGAAAGTTGCCACCTAGATTGATAGGATTGATAAGAAGGCATACAGTGTGTTAACTTTTATTGGTAGAAGGATTGGGTTTCGAAGCGATGAGGTCATTTTGCAGCTGTACAAAACTCTGGTGTGGCCACACTTGGAGTATTGCATACAGCTCTGGACACCATATTATAGGAAGGATGTGGAAGCATTGGAATGGGTTGAGAGGAGATTTACTAGGATGTTGCCTGGTATGGAGGAAAGGTTTTACGAGGAAAGGTTGAGGGATTTGAGTTTGTTTTCATTAGAGAGAAGAAGGTTGAGAGGTGACTTATTTGAGACATATGAGATAATCAGCGGTTTAGATAGGGTGGACAATGAAAGCTTTTTTCCTCAGATGGAGATGGCTAGCACAAGGAGACAAAGCTTTAAGTTGAGGAGTTATAGATATAAAACAGATGTCAGGGGTAGTTTCTTTACTCAGAGAGTAGTAGAGTTGTGGAATGCAACAGTAGTGGACTCGCCAACTTTATTGGATAAACATATGAATGAAAATGGAATAGTGTAGTATAGATATGCTTCAGATTGGTTCCAGAAGACAGTGCAACATCGAGGGCTGAAGGGCCTGTACTGCGCTGTAATGTTCAATGTTCTAATGATTTATTTTGTGGGGAGAAAGTGGGTTGAGAATCTTATTAGCTGAAAATGTGTTGCTGGAAAAGTGCAGCAGGTCAGGCAGCATCCAAGGAGCAGGAGAATCGACGTTTCGGGCATGAGCCCTTCTTCAGGAATGAGCAAAGTGCGCCAAGCAGACTAAGATAAAAGGTAGGGAGGAGGGACTTAGGGAGGGGTGTTGAAAATGCGATAGGTGGAAGGAGGTTAAGGTGAGGGTGATAAGGTGAGGGTGATAGGCCGGAGTGGGGGTGGGGGCGGAGAGGTCAGGAAGAAGATTGCAGGTTAGGAAGGTGGTGCTGAGTTCGAGGGTTGGGATTGAGACAAGGTGGGAGGAGGGAAAATGAAGAAACTGGAGAAATCTGAGCTCATCCCTTGTGGTTGGAGAGTTCCTAGGCAGAAGATGAGGCGCTCTTCCTCCAGCCGTCGTGTTGCTATGGTCTGGCGATGGAGGAGTCCAAGGACCTGCATGACCTTGGTGGAGTGGGAGGGGGAGTTGAAGTGTTGAGCCACGGGTTAGTTTGGTTGGTTGGTCCGGGTGTCCCAAGGGTATTCTCTGAAACGTTCCGCAAGTAGGCGGCCTGTCTCCCCAATATAGAGGAGACCACATCGGGTGCAGCGGATGCAGTAAATGATGTGTGTGGAGGTGCAGGTGAATTTGTGGTGGACATGGAAGGATCCCTTGGGGCCTTGGAGGGACGTAAGGGGGGAGGTGTGGGCGCAAGTTTTGCATTTCTTGCGGTTGCAGGGGAAGGTGCCGGGAGTGGAGGTTGGGTTGGTTGGGGGTGTGGACCTGACGAGGGAGTGTACCTCCACACACATCATTTACTGCATCCGCTGCACCCAATGTGGCCTCCTCTATATTGGGGAGACAGGCCGCCTACTTGCGGATGCAAAGGCAGGTGTTCCTGACAATATTTTGGGAGGCACAGCAGAAATTCATCCCAATGAAGAAGAAACATGCAAAGGGGAGGATGACGAAAACATGACTGACCAAGAAAGTCAGGGACAGCAATAAAGCAAAATATCAAGCACACAATGTAGTCAAGACTAACGGGAAGCCAGAGGATTGGGAAGGTTTTAAAAACCAGCAGAGGACAAATAAAAAACATTTATAAGTGTATTGAAGATAAGATATGAGGGTAAGCTAGCTAATGATATAAAAGAAGATTGCAAGAGCTTTTTTAAATATTTAAAAAGGTAAGACAGTGGCAAGAGTGGACATTGGATAATTAGAAAATGAGGCTGGAGAGGTAGTATTGTGGGAAAAAACGACAAAGGAACTGAATAGGTACTTTGCATAAGTTTTCACAATGGAAGATATTAGCAGCATATGAAAACTTCAAGAGAGTCCTGGGGGCAGAAATGAGTATAGTGACCATTGCTAAGGAGAAGGTGCTAGTAATGCTGAAAGGCCTTAAGGGGGATCAATCACACAGAGGGACTATCCCCAGAGTTCTGAAAGAGAAAGCTGAAGAGATTGTCAAGGCATTGGTGGTGATCTTTCAGAAATCGCTGGAGTCAGGAAGGGTCCCAGAATACTGGAAAATGGCAAATGTAACAGCTTCAACAAGGGGAGGTTATTCCCAACAAATCTGTTGGAAAGTTTTGAGGAAATAATGAGCAAGTTAGACAAAGGAGAGCCAGAGGATGTGATTTATTTGGATTTCCAGAAGACCATTGACAAGGTGCCGCAAAAAGGCTGCTAAATGAGGTAAGAGCCGACAGTTAGGGATTGATAGAGGCTTGGCTGACTGACAGAAAGCAGAGAACAGGGATAAAAAGGTGTTTTTCAGGATCTCAGCTGGTAACTAGTGGAGTTCCGCAGCAGTCACTGTTTAAACCATTAGTTATGCAGAACATTATACATTAACAAACTGAATGAAGGAACTGAGGATATTGTTGCCAAGTTTGCAGAAGACACAAAGGTAGATGGAGGTTCAGGTAGTGTTGAGGAAATGGGGAGGCTGCAGAAGAATTTGGACAGGATAAAAGAGATGATGAAGAAGTGGCAGATGGAATACAATATGGGAAAATGTGAGGTTATGCATTTTGGAATAAATAGTTGAGATGTAAACTTCTACATGGGGAAAAACTTTGGAAATATGAAGCACTGAGGAGTCAGACTATCAACTGGCTGAAGGGAAAGAATTTAACAAGCAGTGATGGTTGGAACGGTGAAATGGCTGCTACTCAAAACCCAAAAGATGCTGGAGCATGGCTCTCAACCAGAGAAATATCTCAAAAACTAAACTCACTGTTCACTTCCTGGAGCCAAAAGGATTCACTACAGAAATCTAGTTCATATTTTAGTTATACTTTTGTCTTAATTTTATATTGCTGAGTGATACAGAATTTTGCATTTGTTTTGATTTGTTACTTCACTACTCACTGCATTGGGAAATAAATTTGAAATACAGTTTAAAAAGCCATTTTTTAAATTAAATAGGCATTGTACCAAAAGATTGCACCGATCAGACTTAATGCATGAATGTTTGTCATTTCCTGTCTCTGTTTAAAATTAGGAAGGAGTTTGTTTCACTGCTTTATTAAATAACCAATATTGGATTAGATTGAATTATTGCAATGTATCACTGTACTTGACCAATCTTGAGTAAATTGCCAAATAAAAAAAAAGATTTTATTTCTAGTAACATTTTAGTGGAGTTGAAAGTGTCACCTTTGTGAAAATATTAAAAGTCAAGCTTTGTTGTGGCGTCTTTTAGAAACTCAACTAATTAATGTGTTTCCATTTATTGTATTAAAACAACTGAAGCGAGATTAGGTCAGATATGGCTACTATATTGTGATAGCTGAATTGTCTGAATATTCAATTTATGATTTTTTAAAAATCTGGTAATTTGCCTTTTACCAGCCTATTTATGAAATAAATATAATTACATAATAGTTGTTGTTCATCAATAAATCATTAGAGACTTGAAGAAACAATACACTATTAAGCTTAATCGCAATCAGTAGTACAACAAAATATTGACAACACATGGCTGTATTTGTAACTTCAATTCGGCATGTTTATCGTCATAAATCCCAGGATTTAAAACTTGCTTCTATCTTGCATTGGCTTCAGTAGGATAATCACAGTTTAGCTGACTTGGTTTTAATGGACGAAAAAAATTCAAGAGTTAAATTCACTTAGTATAGATCTAGTTTTCACCAGTCAAAACTGAAAATGTTATTCGAAAGAAACTTGATTATTTTACTAGAATTTCTTGAATTTTTCAAACATATATTTTAAATAAAAATGGCAATATTTAAAATAATGTTGCTGTAAAATTTTCTGGGTAGTGTGAGGCATTCAATACCAGTTTAAGAGATTATTCATATTATGAGTGCTGAGAGAACACTGAACTGAAATATAAGTCAACAGGTCAAACATATCCTACCAATTAACAAGAGTCCAAAATAGATGTTTTTATCCATAAAGAAAGAAAATTGGACATGGAACTTAGTAATAAGACAGCTGAAGTTATTGCAAACTTACTGCATAATTTGGATATGTCTTCATGACCTGTAGCTAAATTCTCTGCGTAAATCTGCATTTTGAGTTTCTAATTAAAGTGACATGATAAACCTTTTAGGTACAGAGACTTCCAGTCTGACCTTGAGGGGTTGGATTAACTCTCCACTGGCATTATGATATTACTACTCCTTGGGCAGGGAGCTCATAAATCTCAGATTCAGAAATAAACTGGCCTCACAGTAGCAGTTCTATGTAATGAGACGATTTTCAGAAATTGATTGAACACATCTGCTTATACTAGGCTTTTTAAAAAAACCTCTCTCTACCTATAATCCAGCAGAGGTAAAAAGAATACCAGTTTCCACAAGGTTAACAACAAACACTATGAATTTATTTAGTGCCTAATCATATCCTTCAAATAATACTAATTTCTATGCTGAGCAGCAGTATTTGGTTTACCAAAGGCAGGGAATGACTTAGTTTCATTGATTCAAACAACGCAGAAAATGCCCCTTGGCCCATCAAGTCTGCGCTAACGTAACTACCACAAAAAGTGCGCTAATCGCAATTTCTTGCACTTGTACCATATCCTTGAATATTATATTTCAAGTGCTCATCCAAATATTTTTTAATGGTTATAACATTTCCAACCTCCACTACTTTCCCAGGCAGTGCATTCTAGATTCCCAGCAGTCTTTGAGTGAAACATTTTCCACAAATCCCGTCTGAATCTCCTGCCCCTTACCCTAAAACTATGCCCTCTTGTGATTGATCCCTCAACCAAAGGGTACAGTTGCTTACTATTCACCCTGTCCATAAGTCTCATAAACTTATATACCTCAATCATGCTGCCCCCTCAGTCTTTGCTGCTCAAAAGAAAACAATCCAAGCCTGTCTCGTCTCTCCTTTTAGCTCAATTTCTCCATCCCAGGCAACAACCTGGTGATTCTCCTCTGTACCCATCTTGTGGTACCAGATCCATCCTGTAGTGAGATGACCAGAACTGCACACAGTTGTGGCCTAACTAATGCTCTGTACAAATTCAACATTACCACCTTGGTCTTATACTCTCTGCCACAACTGATTAAAGCAAGTGTCACATATGCTTCTGTAACTATCTTATTCACATATTCTGTCGACTTCAGGGATCTGTGAATAATTACCTCAAGATTCCTCTGTTTGTCTGAACTACCCAGTATTGTGCCATTTATTAAATACTTCCTTATCCTGTAGTTTCTTCCAAAGTGCATCGTCTTGCACTTATCGGGGTTAAATGCCCATAACTTACCATTTCTTTATCCCATTCGTTTGCAGATAAAAGATTTTGAGCATTTCTGATTAGCTCCTGATTGTGTGGTGAAATCTAACTTTTATTTTATTCATTCATGGGATGAGAGTGGCGCTGGCATTCATTGCCCATCCTTAATTGACAAAGGCAACCATTTTGTTGTCGGTATGGGGTCACAATAGACCAAGCAGGTCAGGCAGCATCCAAGGAGCAGGAGAATCGACGTTTCGGGCATGAGCCTCATGCCCGAAACGTCGATTCTCCTGCTCCTTGGATGCTGCCTGACCTGCTGCGCTTTTCCAGCAACACATTTTCAGCTCTGATGTCCAGCATCTGCAGTCCTCACTTTCTCCTCACAATAGACCAAGCCAGGTAAGGATGGAAGTTTCCTTCCGTAAAGGATATTGACAATTGATAATGGTTCATGGTCATCATTAGATTCTTAATTTCAGACTTTTTATTGAATTCAAGTTTCACCATCTGCTGTGGCAGGATTTGAACCTAGGTTCCCAGAACATTATTTGGGTCTCTGGATGAATAGACCAGCAATAGTATAATTATATCATCACCTCCTCTCCCTGTATAACTCTAAATGTTTCTTCTACTTATAAAGCTCTTATCTCCTACAAAGTGTAATGACTATGCTAACATATTGACACACGATAAAATCAGCCCAATTATAATATCAAATACAATAATAAAGTTGCACGTAAGTTCTTTGCCCAAGATTACCCAAGATTAAAATAGAAAATGGAAAGCTTACTGATGATTACATTTTGTAATCAGCCCTACCTTCAGATAAACAACCCAATCCCTGATAAATAATCAGTCACAAGATCGCAAACACTTGGAAAACAGTTTATTTTCACTGTTGGATCAACTGAATTGTTTCAAAATAATTGAAACAAAATAATAACAGTTCTGCTCAAGCAATGCACATATTTATTTGATATTTCTGATATAAATTATTATTCAGCCAGCTGCTGTCTATCTGAACTCTATGGCAATGAGGTTTTATGTTTATATGATGCAAACCAAGAAGCCCTATGTATCTCAAAGCCAAATCAGAAGGAATGTCAATTTTTACAGTCCATTTATGGTAATGTGATAGTGTAATAAAATCTCAGTTGAGGTTTTCACATTATAATGACCTCTAACCCTGAAATAATACTGGTTGAAAAAGTTGCAATTTATTTCAAGTGTTCGTGAAATCTGTGACTGTTAATAACGTTTGAAAAAGACCTTTTAGATTATGCATCAGTTGCAAAGAGAAATATTGGTCCATTCGATCTATTGATTCTTGACATGGAAGCAGTACTAACAGGAAGGGAGATTCAACCAGAAGCTGAGCCTCACAGATCAGAAGGCATTTGGAGGCAGAAGGTGATCATTACACAGCTACAGGTAGAAATAGGGGCTGCAGGACAACACAGTTATCAAAACCTAGAATATTTAGGAACATATTGAGCTCTCAATGAAGTTATCGTTTTCTTTCTGGCAGTAAGTAGAAAAGTAGAATTCCAGCAGTTTCGAAAGTGATGTATGACCAAGCTAATGGATCAGATCCTGTAGGTACGATGGCTAGCTTGGGCATGAAAAGATTGGAGAGGTTTGATCAGAGGACCAGATCATAAATCAGGTATTGTCAAGTGGTCTGTTAGAAAGGAGATCTGGAAGGCGATGCCAAAAGAATTGATGTGAACCGAGTGAGAGAGAGTTTGTAGGAGAAAGCTTTGTTGGTGTTAACCAACCCTGGGGACCTCATTAAAGTACAGCTGTTGGTGAATGCGAATTGAAGGCCGAATCTATTCTGTGGCAGAATGGGACTTCCAGCATACCAGAGCTTCAGTTAGAAAGAGTATGAGGTTGCATATGGTGCTACACTTGTGCAGGAAGTGATACGGGTGCTTGTGATGATATAAGACATAGCTTTGGTGTATCAACTTATTCAATTTACCTTTTTGAAATTCACCTTTCTATTTGAGGCATCATTTGTCCGATAATTCATGTGTAATTAGCATTGATCCAGAAACAATAAATTAAAAGCTACCAAAAATAGAATCCACTAGGTAATGTCTTAATTTGATCATTCAGTAAAATTGTTATTTTGGTTCACAGTATTCCGACAGGGATCATAACATCCTGAACATGCATCCAATACAATATATCAATTGTACAATTTTCCCACAACTTAAGTATCAAACATTGTATTAGTCATATATACAAATAATCAAGAGGATGATTTAGTCTACATTGATGAATCTATACATATTAATGACAAATTCATTGTAACATTTCATATATACCTTGACCTGCGTGTAGGGAGTAGCATTAGAAAGTTTGCAGGTGAAGTAAAATTTGAAAATGTTTAATATAATAACGAGGATTCTTTTATTAAGGATGACATGCATTAGATGGTCAAATGGGTAGAAATGTTAGATATTAAAGTGTGAACTTCAGGACTACCATATAATCACAATACAGTATAAATGTCAAGATTCTGCAGATTAGATTAGATTAGATTACTTACAGTGTGGAAACAACAAGTCCACATTGACCCGCCGAAGCGCAACCCATCCAGACCCATTCCCTTACATTTACCCCTTCACCTAACACTATGGGCAATTTTGCACGGCTAATTCACCTAACCTGCACATCTTTGGATTGTGGGAGGAAACCGGACCACCCAGAGGAAACCCACGCAGACACGGGGAGAATGTGCAAACTCCACACAGTCAATCGCCTGAGGCGGGAATTGAACCCGGGTCTCTGGCATTGTGAGGCAGATCCTAAAAATGGAACGGCAATTTTATAAGCATGTAAGTTATTTGGATTCACAGATAGACAAATGAAATATAACAGCAAAGGGAACAGACTGAAACTTTACACATTATAGGTTAGGCTGCAACTGGGAGATTGGAGATAAATTTGGGTACCACACTTCAGGAAACATGTAAAGAACTGAGAAAGGCTGAAGAAGACATGAACTGGACTGTTCCCAGAGATAAAGAAGTCTCCAAAAAGATCTACTAGGATGTTGCTGGGACTAGAGGGTTTGAGTTGTAAGGAGAGGCTGGATAGACTGGACTTTTTACACTGGAGCATAGAAGGTGTAGGGGCAATCTCATAGAGGTTTATAAAATCATGAGAGGCATAGATAATGTAAATAGCAATGGTCTTTTCCCTAGGCTGTGGGAGTTAAAAACTAGGAGGCATACTTTTAAGGTGATTGGAGAAAGTGGTTATAGACAATAGACAATAGGTGCAGGAGTAGGCCATTCTGCCCTTCGAGCCAGCACCATCATTCATTATGATCATGGCTGATCATCCTCAATCAGTATCCTGTTCCTGCCTTATCCCTATAACCCTTGATTCCACTATCCTTAAGAGCTCTATCCAACTCTTTCTTGAAAGTATCCAGAGACTTGGCCTCCACAGCCTTCTGGGGCATAGCATTCCATACACAATGTTGATGTAGATAGTTAAAAAGTTTAAAGAAATTTGGACACATATATAAATAGGAAATGTTTAGAGGAATATAGGCCAAATGCAGGCGCGTGAGACCAATTTAGTTTGCAAACTTGGTCAGCTTGGATGAGTTGGACTGAAGGGTCTGTTTCTGTGCCGTACGACTCCATGACTCTATGAGGGAGCTGTTACCAGAAGAGGTTGGAAAGGTTGGGAATATTGTTCTTGAAAATGAGCAATTAAAGCTCAAGAGATATTCCAGATGATGAGGTTTGATGATGTAAATACAAATTCCACAAGTTTCTCATGAATGTTACAAGTCTAACCATATAAATACTGCACCTACAACAGTAGGTCAGAGTTTGGGAGTCTTGCAGCCAGTAATTCACCTTCTGAACTTCCAAAGTCTGTCCACCTACAAAATCAGGAGTGTGATGGAATATCCTCCATTTGCCTGGATGAGTGCAGCTCGAATATCACTCATGAGATGTCACACCATTCAGGTCAAGGCAGTCTGTTTACGGCACCACATCCACAAATGTTCACTGCACACACCAGCAACATTAAGCAACAGCTGTGTATACTATCTATAAGACGCTCTACAGAAATTCACCAAGGCTGCTTAGATAACACCTTTCAAACTCATGGCCACTATCATCAAGAACGACAAGGGCAGCAAATACATGCAGATACCATTACATGCAAGTTTCCTTTCAAGCCAATCACCATCCTGACTTGTAATTATATCCATGATGTGGAGGAGTGGTGTTGAACTAGGGTGGAAACCTGTTGGATGAGATCCTCGTGTTGTGTAATTTTTAAGTTTGTAATTATATCGCCATTCTTTGGTGTCACCGTGTCAAATTCCTCAAATTGCCACTTGAAACAACATTGAAAATGTACCTATATGGTCTATAATAGTTGAAAAGGCAACTCTCCACCTTCTCAAGGGCAATAAAAGATGGGCAATAAACGCTGAATTCACACACCTGAAGAAATAATACAAAAAGGAAGTCTATTCCCTGTTGCAAGTGGATCAAAAACCGTATGTCCCAGAAATATCATCAGTAAAAGATTTAAAGACAAATGAGGTCAAATCTTTACACTCAGAAAGTTATTGATGTTGAGGAAACCCAGCCTGCAAACATGCTGAACGCCATTCAATATCACAATAATGTTAAACGTTCATTCCACAGGTAATTGAGGATGTATAACTAATAAAGTTAAAGAAAAATATGTGGGTGTGTGATTAAGAAATGTTGGTTTTTCAATGAGATAGAACAGACATAAAAAGTCAAATGGCCACCTTTGTCTGTTTCTACAACTCTACGTGCAGTTAGTGAGAAGAGATGGTTTGGCAACACTTGGTACCTGATCAAATGCCAGCTTGATTGAATTGGTTGATTCAGCCTCACACCAGGAGCACATAATCTAACTAGACTCTTCAGTGAAGCACTGAAGTACATTAAATTATCACAAAAGCCATCATCATTTAGATGAGTCATTATATTGAAGCCTATGATATATTCTAGACTTCAAACCTAGAAATGAAAATGTCATTAAAGCTTCGTAGGACACCTAATCAGTAGCTTAATGCAATATTTGGAAAATGTAGTCTTTTGAAATTCTGAATTTTTTTTATGCATACTTCAACAGCATCTCTCAAATTTACAATCTGTATCAAGTAAGAGCACAAGCACAGGAGGTGAGTAAGAACTCCAAGATTCCCTCATATTAACTGGACTTAGATATATATTGGTGTTCCTTCATTATTTTTACTTTAACTTGGACCTCCTGACCTAACAGCTTCATGGGAGCACCTTCACCATATGGACTGCAGCAATTCAAGAAAACGCAACAGCTACTTCCCAAGGGAACTACGTATTTGCAATAAATTCTGCTCTTGTCTGTAATGTCTACATGCACAGAAAGAAAGGTAGAGAAAGGAAATATGCATGAGCAGGTAAGTCCATGATACTGATATTCTAATTATGAGGGATAGATTGCCTTCATCACATCTTAAATCATGCCTCAGCATGATACACTGCTCTGTGTTCCAATATATTTTTGTATTCTCGACTTGCTACGAAAGTTGGGATGTTGGGAATACTAAAGTAAACAAGCTAAAGCCACTAAATTATGAACACAGATCAGCAGTGACTTTCTTGATATTGCCTAGCTACAATGAATTCAACAATTATAGTATTTAGGTTACTTGAAGCTGAGTAAGAAGAATTGGTAGCCCCATTTGATGATCTATTGCTATTTGTTGATATATCTAACAGCATTTATTACATGACTGATCAGTAACATCCTGAAGTTCCACCAACTTGATAGCCATGTCATTTTGAATCAAATTCAATTCCAAATGGCCCTTTAAAATGCTTGAAACCAACCCTGAAAGGATAATTTTCTCTCATTGTCAACAATGAGAGAGTTTTTCTCTCGACAACAGGCTGTTATAAATTAGTAAACAAAAATGTATGTTTATGATATTGCTAAACCTATGACCAGAAAAATTTTCAACCAATGTTTGCCTAATGATCCTAATGTTTCAGTGACCTAAAAGTTAAACCAGAAATTTGCTGTAGTATCAGAATAAAGTGAGAAAAATAATGTTGAAGAGTGACAGTTTGCACTTTTGACTTAAATGATTGAAGAATTTCACAATTTGCTCTTTCACAGGAAACAAGTTTTAGAAATCAAAAGTTTTTTTAAAATTCTTTCATGGGATACGGGCATGATTGTAGGTTTGCTGCCCATCGTTAATTGTTCTGGAGAAGGTGGTGGTGAGGAGCCTTCATGAACAACTGCACTTCATTTGATGCAGGTACAGGTACCTGTTGGAAGGGGACTCCCAGATTTTGTTCAGTCACAAGTCAAATGGTTTTTGGCTAGGAAAGCAATTGGTAAGTGGTGGTGTTCCCTACAGCTGTGCTCTTCTGCTTTTCAGTGGTAGAGGTTGCTGGTTTGAAATATGCTGTTGAAGGAATGTGGATGAGTTGCTGTAGTGCAACCTTTAAAGGGTACACTCTGCTGTCACTGCGTGTCAGTGTTGAAGGGAATGAATCTTTATGTTAGTGAATGAGCTGCTAATCAAGAAAGCTGCTTTCCACAGAATTATATCAAGCTTCTTGAACATTGGCGAGCCACACTCATCGGATAATTAAAGAATATTGCATCACATTCCTTATTCGTGTCACGGAGATAGTGGACAGGTTTTGGGCAGTCAGGAAGTGAGCTTCTTGCCTCAGAATTCCCAATCTCTAACCTGTTCAGATTGAACGGAAAATTGGGTGAGCTATGCTTCTTTATTGTATTAATCATTCTTAACTTTGTGAAAAAGCTGCCGCCTTTTTCAGATTTAGAAAGAAGATTTGATGTTAACAAATAAAAATGGGTAAACAGTACAACAAAATATATTGTCTCCCAACTGACAGAGGATATTGTACAGAAGAAAAATTCACTGAGATATCATCAAAGACATCAATAGCAATTACAGGCTGGTTTTAATAACTTGCTCGTGTAAATCTATACAACCGTTACAAAAACAAATAAAGGAAATAATTTTTGCTATACTTTCTGAACAAATATCAAATAAATAGTCAAACCCGTTATCAAAAGACACTGAATAAGCATGTTTTTGTTCTATTTTGGGAAGTATTACACTAATAGTAAATTATTAACACAAGAAACATTTATTAAAGTTGAATTGTGTTTTCTTGCTCAGGCTTTAGATTCAGTAATTTCTCTTTTCATCTGCCTTCTTTTGTTCAAATAACAGGTCAAAATTCTCTGTGGAAAAATGCTCATTACTTTATAGCTTCAGGCAGTATTTACTGCTCTAACATATCCATCTTCTTGTTTTTTTTGTATCTATATTTCCAGAATCTTGTTCTTGTAAACGTGCCTAATGCTATAATGTAGCAGCAGTTTGTTCAAAGCACCACACTGATTTTTGCTAACAGCAGGTGATACACAAACTCTGATAAATTATTGAACTAGGAGCCCTGCAGTAAGAGAGACATTTCTGCACCCTGCTGCTGAAATAGTGACATGGTCAGCTCAAGTTTCTTTTCTTTCCAGAAGCCAAAGAAGATAAGCTCAGTTTGTTTTCTTTTGTAATATATGATGTCTATAACCTGTTTAAATTAATGATGGAAATTAACCTCTGAATGTATAATTACATTGACCTGTGTATGATAACTGCTGCAAAATGCACAGCAACTTTTTAACTTAAAATGGAATTTTCACTTTTGATCATTATTTTGTGTTCATTACATTTTGCAATCATTTAGTGTGTTAATTTAAGAAAAAATACAAACATATCAACTAGTAGCCTATATCAACTAGGCCCCTTGAGCCTGCTTCACCATTTTGTAAGATCGTGGTTGATCTGATTGTTATTTGGACTTTACTTTCCTGTCTATCTCCTATATCCTTTGACTTATTTGTCAATCAAGAATTTATCTAATTCAACCTGAAAAAAACAATCATGATACAATCTCCAATGCTCTCTGGGGAAAGAATTCTCTTTACCTTTGATTTAAATGAGATAGTCATTTTCAAACTCTGTATGCCTCATAATAGTGTTTATGTGAAACATTATTTCAGTGTCTAATTTATCAAATCTTCTAGGCTATGATATGTTTCAATAAGATCACTTCTCATTGTTCTAAACTCAAATGCACATGTCTAACTTTTCCAAAAAAGGTAATCCTTCCATCCCAGACACAAGTGTACGGTCTCTGAATTGCTTTGAATGCCATTGTATCCTAATTTAACTAATAAGACCAAAACTGTACCTCGTACTCCAGATATGATCTCACCTTGTGCCTTGTAAATGGTGATCAGGCTTTGGGGAGTCAGGAGGTGAATAATTTGCTGCAGGATTCCCAAACTCTGCACTGATCTTTTGGCGCAGTACTCATATGGCTCGTCCAGTTCAGCTTCTGGTCAATGTTGTTAGTGGGAGAATCAGTGATGGTAAACTCATTTAATGTCACGGAGTGATGGTTAGACTCTCTCTTGTTGAAGCCTGGCATCTGTGTTGTGGGACTGTCACTTGTCATTTATCAACCTCGATATTGACCAGGTTTTCCTGCATTTGGATATAGCTTCTGTGTCTGGTGACTTGTGAGTAGCACTGAACATTGTCCAATTATTAGCAAGCAACATCACTTTTGGTCTAAAGATCAAGGGAAAGTCATTGATGAAGCAACTGAAAATAGTTGGAACCAGCACGTCCCACTCACAGAGCAAAAAAGAAAAAATGCTGGAAAATCTCAGTAGGACTGGCAGCATCTGTAAGGAGAGAAAAGAGCTGACATTTCGAGTCTAACTGACCCTTTGTCATCAGGGTCAGTTAGACCCGAAACGTCAGCTCTTTTCTCTCCTTACAAATGCTGCCAGTCCTACTGAGATTTTCCAGCATTTTTTCTTTTTGGTTTCAGATTCCAGCATCCGCAGTAATTTGCTTTTATCCACTCACTGAGAGTCCTGAGGAAATTACATCCTTAATTGGCAGTGAGAACTCTGCAATCCATGCTCCAACTCCATGGTGTTCACGAGTTGCCAGCCAATTGGTCCATCACTGTGCATGATAGCTAGTGCCAATAAAATACAGTGATGACTGTGATAAACTTGATAAAAGTGAAATTAGGATGGGGCTGTTAGTGAGGAATTGTAAGGAAGGGGAGAGGACTGGCTTGCTTCAGCCCCCACTTCCTGATATGGGGGTCCCTTGATCAGGTACTGAGTGCGTTTGATTAAGCTGTCCCCCTAGAATCCTGCAAGCTTTCATTCGCCAATCTTCCTATATTAGGTATATACAGGTATCACCCCAGTGGCAAGATGAGGCACTTAAATTTATTAAAGGAGAAGAAGTAAGGGCCTCAATTGGAAATCTAGCAGGAAGGAAAGCTGCAAGTCATTCTGCCCACATTGAACACAGGGCAAAGGTAGGGAGACAGCAGGATGTGCATCCTCTGCCTGATCACATGGCAGTGGGAGAGGGGACATTAACTTCTGCTCTCATTCAATGAATTATGATTCAAATCATGTTGACAAGATAAAGGAGAGATAGAAGCAGCCAATTGATAGATCCTAATGTAATATTGCTGGGGTGTGAAGGGGAGTCATTGATTCTCTACTGACAACTGAACATATAGGATGGAATCAGCTGAAGGCAGTCCCAACCATTTAGGTGTTGGAGGATTGTTTGGGAGGAGGGCAGCATGATCAACTATATCAATGGCAGACTTGGAAATAACAGCTTTTCTGCACATTATGTGCACAGGTTTATCCAGGTTTAGATCAAGTTTAGATTTTCACACCTTGACCAAAGAATGATTCACCATTACCTCTCAAGGGCAATTATGGATGGACAATAAATGCAGTTCCTTTCCAGTGACATTCAAATTCCATGAATGAATAAAAATAATATAACCATTCAATTTTTCACAACAGATATGGTTATGCTCTATAGGGGTGCCATTGCCAACTTAATTCAATGTCTGCCAAGTTATTGTATTGATTTCTGACAAAATGCCACTCGTGATTAGACAATTTCAGGAATCTGGGAACTGCACTTGATGGTAATTTGGTTAAACCTAAAATCTGCCAATTCCAAACAAAATGTTTGAATCAATTTTCTCTGAAATGAGTTAAAATGTAAGAATTAAAATGATCTAAGTATACTTTATCAGCAGGGAACCCTGCGAAACCAGCTTGTATCTTGGGAAAATGTGACCAAATAGGTTTAAATTATAGACATATGGGGCCAATTGCTTATGTCTCAACAAATGTTTCTTCATTTTTTTTTCAAAAAGCACTAATTTGTTTTCAAATGAGGATGTAAGGCAGAAGGTTACAAGCTTAGTCTCTGCAGAAACAGTAGAATCATATTATGGGAATTATCATATCATCTTTGATTTGCCTGCCTTGTGCTTGGTTTTTCCCACAGCAAACCAATTAGCAGCCCCCCTCTGGAGTCCCTGAACAATCATGAGGCAATATAGAATCTTTATTTAAAGGGACCCCAGCCAGGGCAATAGTGTTTGGAATTAAAAATCTGCTGTGGCTGAGCTGCAGAAATGGATAGCACAATGGATGGAAAACGTGCCCTCTGATTTACAGATTCATCCATGGATTCAAGCAAGGTTGAAATGAAGAGAAGCCGTCTTCCGTGAGGATGGCAAGGTGAGGCCAATCACCCCGACAATGCTGGCAAGCGTTCAAGTTGCTGAGGCAATGAGTAGAAGGAGTGCAATGCTGAGGATTAGGATACAGTGCTGGATAAGGTGCAGTGACCTCATGAGCAAGTAAGTGTCCAACAAATCTCGTTAGAGACAGAAAAAAACTGCAGATGCAAACTCCAAGGGAGACAAGTAGGAGGCTGGAAGAACACAGCAAGCCAGGCAACATCAGGAGATGGAGAAGTCAACGTTCTGGGTATAATCTGAAGAAAGGTTACACCCAAAATGTTGACTTCTTTACCTCCTGATGCTGCCTGGCTTGCTGTGTTCTTCCAGCCTCCTGCTTGTCTATCATGCAAATCTCAGCTCTCAGCTCAATCACTTCCTTTGCATTCTCCTGCCCAGTCCCCTGTTAACTTACACAACCACGGACCCACAAACTCCTTTCTCTCCAGCTTCCGCCTCACAATCTCCAACTTAACAAATGACATACAGTTCATTCCTCACATCCAGTGGCCTCAAATATCTACACATAGTCCTCAGAAATCAGGGAACTGCTGGCAATTCCAACTCTGTGCCTTTCCTATTGCAGAGGAGAGCTGATCAATCCAGGTAGAGACAGACTTCTTGGAGTGGACATCGAGCTATCGATGGAGGAGGAAGACATGGAGAATGGTAGAATGGTAGAAATACAAGTGTTTACCAATGAAGAGAAAGAGACTGCTAGTGACTTGAGGCTGAATTTTAGCAGCTGATAAGAAGTCCTGTTGCGAGTAAAAGGTAGGACTGGATTTTACATTGCTGAGGGGACAAGAGGAGTGGTGGGTGGTGTGGAAGTGTCTTTGGGGAAGCATTTTACTAGTGGGAGCCAATTAGAAAGCCACCTCAAGTTCAGTGGTCTAATTGAAGCCAGTTGAACATCCATTCATTCCCAATGGAAGGATATTTTCAGATAATGGCATTCTGCTAAAGCAATAGAGATTCTATATTGAAATTACAAAAGGAAAGATGCAAACTGGCAGGGTCACTTTCAGAATCCAGACCTACCATCCTTTTCTGGAAACCTCCAAGTGTGCTTGCTCCTCATATTCACCTACTATGGTCTGGGAAAATACTGTTAATATTTTAATTAAATTTTGCTGAAAAAGACACATTTTGCTGAAACATTTTGCTTTGCAAACATCAGGACAATTTGCAAGAATATTAATGTAAAGGATCCATTGGTGAATAAGCTAGCAAAGTCAAGTGAGCAGTTGGACACTGCATTACTCTGGTATGCAAGTCCTTGTATGGCCTTCACAAATATGAAGGAAAAACCTCATTGTGTATGTGGAAAATCTGCTCACATCTGGCACGCCTTGAATGTCCTTATAGAAGGTATATGGCTTTGAGCAGAAGCAACAAGTCACTTTGTTCCCATGTATTAGATGCTCTTGCCCTTATAGATGGTGTAAGTCACTTATATGCAAGTTGCTGTCCAGAGGAGCCTAAGTGATCAAATTCTCCATATTCTTACAGACCGGGTGGGGGTATTTCACAAAGCTGTCACCCTGCCTGCTTTTGTTCTCCCCACTGTTAATATAGTAGACTAGATTGCAGATAGCTTAAAATTGATTACACTTCCACCACCCCCATCCTTGCTTTGTTTCCAAAGAAGAGCCACATTGGGCTCTAAATATTAACTCTGTTTCCCACTGCACAGATTGGTTAGCTTGCAACACAGAGAGATGCCAACAGAGTAGATTAAATCCCCACACTAGCTGACATTGCCATGAAAGAGTCACCTTCTCTCTCTTTGCCTGAGGTGTAAATGGGGTCTAACTTGATGTGTTTGTTGGTAGAGGTCTGGTTGGAATGCCATGCTTCTAGGAATTCTCATGTGTGTCTTTGTTTTTTTGGATAAGTCAAACAAAGTTTGACCCCCATCTACCAACCCCTGAGAAAAGGAACCAGAAGTGACTTCACCCACAGGAAGTGACACAATCACAGGAAATGACATCACCAATCCAAAAAACCCAAACATATAAATAGAAAGCAGGAATTATCAGCTTTGCTTCATCTGAGGCCCACTGAATATGTTACCTAGTAGGGTGATGAAACGACTGGAAATGAACCCAACAGCTCAGCGAGCAAACCTATATCCAGAAATGCTTTCTCTAGCACATTCCATCAGCTAAACATAATTTCTTTTTCTGCTCGTCATGGACTTACTGGACCAAAGAGTCTGATTTCATGCTGTATGACTCTATGACTCTATCACATGGCTTTTCTTTACATTTAACAGCTGAGCTTCCCTTGGTGCTCCTTTCAAACTACTTTTGTTCTCGAATTTTTGTTAACTACCAACTGGGTTGCCAGGGAATTCCTGTTTAAAGGTATTTTTCATATGCTGGTGGTGAAGCAGCGACCTATATTTCCTCTGAGGGTTGGAGCATGCTGATGCATTGACTTCTAGTTCCTGAGGTCTCTGTTGTGCGCAGATTTCAGAGATTCACACAGAAGAAACAATATTCCAGGAAATGTCACCAGACTAGTCATCCTGAAATGTAGGCAAATGTTCAAGACAACCTGGGTTTGAATCCCACCATGGCAGATGGTGAAACTTAAATGTAATAAAAATCTGAAAGAGAAAGATGGTCAAGTAACCACCATGTAACCACTATTTATTGTCATTTTAAACAAAGAAATGTCTGATTCACTAATATCGCAACCTCCAATCCTCCGGATCAAATTTTTAAAAATCCTTTGCTTTTTGACTGGCTTCTTCTCATCTTATCTAGACTGTTTATGGTATAATAGTAGACATTTCTATGAAGGATTCATAGGCTGGGTGTCCAGGTGGCATGCTTTTTGAAGAGTTGGTGCAGACTCGATGGGCCAAGTGGCTTCTTTCTGCATTGTAAGGAATCTATGATTCTATGATTTGTAATTAGTAATACAACATCAAAACTGTTATTATGCATAAACAAAAAGTGCAATATTGCTCTGGAAGGCTTGCACAAATCAGACAAAACATATGAGTAAATGCTGATGTTACAGTTGTGCAATAAGTTCATTGTGGTAATTTCTTAGAATTGTGTTCCTGTTAAGAAACATTTAAATTGTGTTATTCGTAACCTATTTACAGGTATTCTACTTGTAAATCAAGTTGAATGTGTAGCGATCACTGCTTGGTTAACCTTGAATTTATAAAATTGGGCTGAAATTGACTAGCTCATAGTGATAAGGAAAACTACACAATTAATCACACATCAGTTTTATTTATTCATTGCATTTCTTATTTACTGAAAGAAGTATTAGAGAAAGGAATGTGCTGCTTTTTGCCACACCTTGTTAATTTTAGGAATATTTCATATTCAACTGTAATCAGTGTTGCCAGGTTCTGATTGTGTGCAGTGACTTTAGCGAAGCAATCTCACTTGATCTTGAAAGTACATTTGACAATACTGATGCATTTTGGCAAAATTATTTTGGGTGTGTCATAGAAACTACTGTTGAGAATTATAACGGAACAACAACAGAAAAAATAAATAATAGTGAGTTTCAAAAGTTTTATTTTCTTATTTTCCCACCTTTGTTTCCTTCCTGCTCCTACTTCTGCTCACCTCTGGGCAATTTCCTGCAATTGGTATGGTTGCCAAATCTTTTAATGTCTTTGGCAAATAAAGCGATTCAATGCCACTGAATGTCAAGTGATGAGATTGAACTTTCTCTTCTTGGAATTTGTCATTACCTGGCAGTTGTGTGACCCAAACATCACTTGCCAAGTATCAGACCAAGTCTGGATGTTGTCCAGGTCATGGACGTGGAATGCCTCAGGATCTGAGTAGTAGCAAGTGATGCCGCACATTGTGCAAGCATCAGTGTTCAGCCCCACCTCTGACTTTATGATGCAGCAGTACTACTGATTGAGCTGGTTGGGTTCTAAACAACATAGCTGCTAGACCCGATCTGCAGTAGATGGTGAGGGAACCAACAAGAGGGAAAAAACATACTTTACCTTATCCTTACCAATCTGCTAGTTGCAGATGCAACAGTCCATAACAAAAGTGGTAAGAGTGACCACCAGACTGTCCTTGTGGAGACGAAATCCCACCTTCACATTGAGAATAACCTCCATCATGTTTTGTAGCACTATGTGTTAAATGGGACATACTTTGAACAGATTGAGCAACTCAAGACTGGGCATCTGAGAGGCACTGTGGGCCATCAATTGCAGCAGAAGTGTCCTCTAGCACAATCTACAACCTTATAGCCTGGCAAATCCTCCACTCAAGCATCACAATCAAGGCAGAGGATCAACTCTGGTTCAGTGGAGAGTGCAGAAGGGCATGCCAGAAGCAGCACCAGGCACATCTGAAGATGAGGTGTCAACCTGGTGAAGCTATCAAACAGTACTACTTGCATGCCAAACAGCACAAGCAGTAAGTGATAGACATAGTTAAGTGATCCCACAACCAATGGATCAGATCTAAGCTCTGCAGTCCTGCCACACCTGCTTGAGAATGCTGGTCGACAATTAAACAACAGCTCCACAAATATCTCCATATTCAATGATAGAAGATCCCAGCATATCAATGCAAAAGATAAAGTTGAAGCACTCGCAGCAATCTTCAGCCATAAGTGCCGAGTGGATGATCCATCTCAGCCTCCTCTAGTGGGCCTCAGCATTACAGATACAAGATTTCAGCCATTTTGATTCACCCTCCATGGTATTAAGAAAGGGTTTGAGACACTGGATACTGCAAAAACTATTGGCCCTGTGCTCCAGTACTTGCTGCTCTCTGAGCCAAGCTGATCTAGTACGATTGCATTACTGGCATCCACACAACAATGTGGAAAATTATGCAGGTATGCCCTGTAGACAAAAAGCAGGACAAAAGCAACCAGCCAATTACTGCCCCATCAGTTTACTCTTGATCATCAGTAAAGTGATGGAAGGTACCATCATCAGTGCTTTCAAGCAGCACCTGCTCACAGTGATGCCCAATTTGGGTTCTGCCAGGGCCACTCTGCTCCGGACCTCATTACAGCCTTGGTTCAAACTTGGACAAAAGAGCTGAATTCCAAAGGTGAGGTGGAAGTGATAATCCTTGACATCAAGGCTGCATTCAACCAAGTGTGGCATCAAGGAGTCCTAGCAACACTAGAATCAGTGAGTGGTTGGAGTCATATCTGGCACATAGGAAAATGGTCATTTCAGCTCCAGGACATCTCTGTAGGAATTCCTCAGAGCAGTGTCTTAGGCCAAACCATCTTCAACTGCTTCATCAATAACCTTCGCTCCATCATAAGGTCAGAAGGGGGGATGTTCACCAATGATTGCACAAAGTTCAGCATCATTGCTTCTCCACAGATACTGAAGTACTTCATGCCCAAACATAGAAAGATCTGCCAGGTATGGGCAAGTACCATTCATTCCACACAAATGCCAGGCAATGACCATCACCAATAAGAGACAATCTAACTACTGCCCCTTGGCATTCAATGGTGTTACCATCACTGAATCCCCCACTATCAGCATCTTGGGGGTTATCATTGACCAGAAACTCAACTGGACTCACCACATAAACACAGTGGCTATGAGAGCAGCCCTGAGGCTAGGAATACTGCAGCAAGTAACTCGCCTCCTGATTCCCCAAAGTCTTTCCACCATGGACAAGACACAAGTTAGGAGTGTGATGGAATACCCCCCACTTGCCAGGATAAGTGTCCCCAACAACTCTCAAGAAGCTTGACACCATCCAGGACAAAGCAGCCTGCTTTATTGGCATTTGATCCACAAGCATCCACTTCCTTCATCGCAAATGCTTAGTAGCAGCAGTGTGCACTATCTACAAGATGCACTGCAGAAGTTCAACAAAGATCCTCAGACACTATCCAAACGCACAACTACTTTCATCTAAAAGGATAAAGGAACATTATCACCTTCAAGTTCCCCTACAAGCTACTCACCACCTTGACTTAGAAATTTATTACTGTTCTTTCCCTGTCACTGGGTCACAATCCTGGTATTCCCTCCCTAATGGCATTGTGGGTCAACCCACAGCAGGTGGACTCCAATGGTTCAAGAAGGCGGCTCACCATCACCTTCTCAAGAGCAACACGGGACAGACAATAAATGCTGGCTAGTCAGTGATGCCCACATCCCTCAAAAGTGACTTAAGAAAAAAAAAATGCAGTATAGGTAATTAGTGAAGCAGTTGAGAATAGTTGAACTTGGACCATTGCCCTGAGGAATTCTGACAGAGATGTCCTGGAGCTGAGATGATTGACCTCAAACATTTTCTTTATTGCCAGGTATGACTTCAACAACAGAGATTTGACTCCTATTTCCCATTGATTCCACTTTTTTTTAAGGGCTTCTTCAAACAATACTGAGTAGAATATTGCCTCCTCATCAGAAGTACTCTTATCTTAACTTTGGAGTACAGCGCTTTTTTCCATGATTAATCCAAAGTTGCATTGAGGTCAGGTGTTGAATAACCCTGATGGAACCCAGACTGAGTGTTCGTATGCAGGTTATTCCATTGCAATTCCATTTCTATTGTACTGTCAATGACTCTTCATTCACTTTGCTGATATTTGAGAGAAGGTTGTTAGATGGTAACTGCTGGATTGGATTTGTCATTCTTTTTGCCCACCAGACATACTTGCCAATTTTCTATATTTTTGATAGATCCTAGTGTTGTAAGTGTACTGGAACAGCTTGTCTGGGGATACAGCTAGTTCTGCAGCACAGGTCTTCAGCACTCATTCTGGAATATTCTCAGAGCCTTTGCCAGTATCTTCAGCCAATTCTATATCTCACATGAAGTGAATCAAATTAGATGTATGCCGAAAACAAAATTCAACACTGTAAGCCATAATCTATCAGTTGCAAGGAATTGTATACGTACTTCCATCTTGAGCTGCTTAATTGTACCTGCTGAATTTGTTGTGCTACTGCTATCACTTTGAAAAGGACAATACAAAACAGAAACAAACAAACCTCAGCACGTTTCAAATCATTTGTCTCTTCCTAGGTAACAATAATACGATGAGCTTTAGTACCACTCTGAGCCAAATGGAATCTTATAGCATTTAGCAATGCTGTATAGCCTGAAGGATTCTTTGAGGCAAAAATATCTATAATCAAGTTAACAATTCACTGACTGATGGTACAAGAAAACTATTTCATACTGGTCTTCCTTCACTGATAATGTTGAACAAATACATGAAATATTACAAATGCTCAACTCACATCTAATTTTATAATACTATAGAGATGGTCTTTCTAATCAAATTTCTTGGCTTTTTTTTGCATATTAAGTCTGCCCTGGGCATTGAGTATCTATTATTCTTCTCTTTTATTGATTTAAAGTTTAATTTATTTTGTCTTCTTTTTAGTTACTTATATCTACTTTGATTATATTGACCAATTATGTTGTTGCACTTTTTTTTTGCTTATAATTACACAGTACCAAATAAAATACTCAAAATAATCTAACAAAAAAAATACACCTCAACATTCTACATGAAGTTGTGTGAAACTGGATTCAATGTCACTGGTAGTTTTTTAGTTAAAATTACACAGTGTGAGATCTTACAGGGACATGAATAATGTGGGTCATGGCAAGAAATGAGACAGAATTGCATGGGAAATCTAGCAAGGTGTGTCTCAACATTGGGAGCAACCCACTGCAGCTTTTAACTGAATTCCAGTTGTTGATGTGAAATTCTCACCAGACAGCAATGAATTGCCTATTAAGGGAGATCATTGCCTCTTAATGATCTTATTAATTGTGCATCTTGCCTCAATAATATGCAGCTTCTTATCATTCGCCTCAAGCAAGCAACAAGTCAAGAGTTCTGGAAATAGAAATCAGAGCAGCAACCCAGCAAGTTCAGCTTGTCACTTGCTCCCTAGAACAAGTTGAATTGACAACACAAATTACATTATTCTGCCTAACTTTTCATGCTCACATTTATGCTCTACATTAGCCTCCTTCCATGCTTAATCATCTAATATCATAAGCATAATCTTCTGTCCCTTTTCCCTCATTTGCTTATCTAGCTTCCAATTACAACATCTTGATCATTCACCTTAACCATTCCCAACATTCTCACTACTGTCTAGATAAGGAAACTGCTTCTGAATTCTGCATCTGATTTCTTGGTGACCACTATGTTTTGAAGATCTCTACTTTTGCTTTTCACCACAAGTAGGACTCTCTCTCTGTGTTTATTTTAATCCTAATTCTTTATAATTTAAAAAGTTTTATAAAACTGTCCCTCTTTCTTCTTTCAGCTTGTTCATTCTTTCCTGATAGATATACACTCTTAGCCTGGTATAATCACTGTCGATTCATTTTGTAGCCTCACTAGTCTAGCCTTTTATAATGTGAGCTACAATGCTTCAGTGTGACCCAGCCAAGCTTAACATAACTAATTTTCAATTCTACACCTCTTGGGGGAAAGAAAAGCCCAAGTGCTATGTCACTACTTTCAGCAATTGGTTCATTTGTACTCCCAGATTTCTTTGCTTTTCTAACCCATTTAGTTTCTTTTTATTTTGAATAATATATGGCCTCCTTAATTTTCTTCCTAAATACAGTACCTCATGCTTATCTACATTGAAGTTAATTTGATCCTAAATACATTCATTTCTTCTATTTAAATAATACACATTGCCTATCCTCCAATTTATGAATTATGCCTGTATTACTGTTGGTTTAAATGTTTTATATTTAACAAGAAGAACTGAGTTAAAAGTCTATCACAGCATTTTAAGTAATCTGTAACATGAATAGTTAATTAATATTTAACCATGTGAGACACATTGTAAGTCAAAGGAAAAGCTTAAACATATTTAATTAACTTCCTTTATAACCACATAATGCTTTATACTAGTTTATTACAGTGCTTCTTGTTTCAATATTTGTTATTTCTACAGCTTTTATCAAATAATGTGTTTCAGTACCATTGACATTCTATCTCCAAAAACTGATGTCATGTATTGAAGATTCTGCAATTGCCACACTTTGAAATCTGTACATATTTATGGTTACAAAATCCTTGAAAAATGCCCTATCTTTCATTTTGCTTTAGACTGCATCCATTTCTCAGTTGATCTCATTAGTTTTGAGGGGTTCAGACCATTTATAAAGATGTAGATGACACAAACTTTAATGATCTTAATTAATAAAGCAACATGGCCTTACATCCAAGCTATACACACACCAAAAAAAATCAAAGGAGTTCAGTAATAAATTGTTCTGGAATGGAACAGAAATGGATAGAATTATTAATCAATAATAAAACATGTTTTACTGTTTCCTTTGTTTTACAGTTTGTGATCCAATCTAAAATAAATAGAGTTCTGGTCATGTAGAAATCTGAGATGATAACATTTCAAATTGCCTGCAAAAGTCGTACATTAGAACTAAAGCTGAACACGGAGATATTCAAAGACTGATTTAAAAAAAAAACACTTCTCACAAAGAAGAAAAAATTCCCACAAGATTTTTTTGAAAGTGAATTTCCCATGTCATAATTAGCCATCCTAGTAATGGAATGTTAATCCAAGCAGGTGGCTGCAGTGGTTCGAAGTGTGAACAGGTGCTGATCCAGCAATACAACTGTAGAAAGTGTTCTGGTCACCCGATAACGGGATGCAATTGAGTTCCTTTCTCAAAAATACAAAAAATTGTGAACTTCTTGTTTCACTGACGAACTGCACTTGCCAGGGAACAGTGAAATGCAATTGCCCTTTATCAACATTATTTCTTTCCACAGCTGGAATTGTCGGCAAACATAGGCAACTATGCTGACCCATTGTGCCATTGCTGAGTGATGTGTGCTACAGCCTATGAACTGTACGTCTGAAGCTAACTTTGTTTTTCACAGCTGAATGGGGGGAGAGAGAGAAAGGTACTGATTAAGATTCTAACACAGCTGAAACTGTCAATCTTGGTTCTGCCCTTTCTAAACATTTCTGGAACAACTGCAGCTGCTAGCGAGAGGGAGGATTAACTCTGCCCACCCCCACCACCTCCCCACCAACCCCCTCCCCTCAGTCCAAGAGCAGTGCAAAGCACACAATGATCAGCCTGGACAGAGCAACCATTCAGTCAGATCCAGAGCTCCTAGAAAAGCAGCTGCCATGGCCAATCCTCCTGGGGTCTCCTGTTGAATCACTTGAACAAATATTAAAATATTCAGACAAGTACAGCCTTGTCGACAACATGTAGTACCCCTGCCTGAATGCCTCACATGTGCAAGCCGGACCAGCTTGCCAAGGAGAACAATGGAGCAAAAACAGGTGCTTACGAAAAATGTCTCCTGCTCTCAAGACCAGCTGCTGGAGATGAAATTTGATCAAGGTAACCCCACAAAAAGCTCTTCATCCCCATGTGCCTAGTATACGAATGAGGCACTTAATGCTGATTTAAACTGAGTATTATGCATTAGGGCAACTGCTGTAAGATGACTGACATAATCACAGTACTTAGTGTTGCTGATATTTTTAAAATTGCACTTAACTTGTTTACTGTGAATACAAATGCCCCATTCACTGAGCAGAAGGAAGCTGTTTCCTGAGGCTTTAGCCACCACTGTTTCTCTTGCATTGCTATTTTACTTTTGGACTTCTCGAGCTACAAAAGCACCAGGGCAGACCATAGTAATGAATGGAATGTGAAGTGGCATCCATTGGTCAGTTACATTTCCTAATTTCTGAATTATTTTGAATTGAGCATGTGTCACAGTAGATTAGGATTTATGGGACATATTGACTTGATGGTGGTGAGTGATCAAATCCACGAATTGTGGAAGGACAGCCCAATGCATTAGCTGAATAAGTAAAACTAACCTATATCTGTAAGGCATGGAGTTGCGCATGTGTGTATCCTTTGTTTTAAGTGTCCAGAGATCTTAAAGGCAAAAGGTCCTCTTTACATTTACACAAAAAGATATTCTGAGTATAAAATGATAAAACTATTTTGTTTTAAATGTATAGTGATTAACCCTCTTCTGTGTTCAATTTCACCCTGGAACTGCTTATATAATAATTGTTTAAATATCTGCTAGCGACTAAAAAGTTAATATTTTAATTACTGGGCCATTAAAAGTTTGAAGTAGGCATATTACTGTAAATATGTAAAACGGTATTGACTATGTTTTCCTGTCAATGGATGGCACTATTGAAGAGATCATCCTGTTAGCATGGGAAGTTTTGAACAAATTATATATTTTTTTCTTTGATAATGATACTGTTCCATTTTGATATGAAACAGATGCCAACAGAAGAACATCAAGAAACATATCTGGCCCAGTAGAAACATCCAGACAGGAAGTATAAATGCAATGTATTAAAATGTTTTCAGACAAGGTTTACTTCTGTCAAGTTATGTCTCAGACTCGTTTGAGTTTCCCTGTGCTCTGCACTATTTCTGGCCAACAGTATGAGCTGTCAATGCCATTCTGAAATCTGATGTGATTCTCATTTCCTTTCTCTGTCTGGGCTTCATTTCCATGTTTTTGTCTTGCAGCTGCTTCTTAAAGCTGTTTCTTTTAAAAGGGCGTAAGTCTTACTTGAAGTCTACTCTAAAGTAAGAGAAATGGGTAGTATTTCAACTTAATGACCAAAGGTAAAACTGGTGATGCCAACTGGATGTATGCCATAGAAACTAGCCAATTTTATGGTTATTAAAATGAATGATGTGATTATTGGTTGAGCATGATAACAACTGGATGTCCCGTTCAATTAATTTACTGTTGCATAGTTTTGGTGAAAACTGAACACTAAATGATGTACACCACGGAACTTCTTAAATTAAGACAACATTACTGGCTATCACTTCAAGCTAAGCTAATCCATTAGAAGTAACTATCTTTTCATGCCTAGATATAAGCTTTGGAATTCCCTCACCATTGAAAAATCTTGTGCCCTCCACTATGTAGTGTTTGATGGCAGAAGCCAATGAATCAGATGGAAGGGTAGCAGGTATGGACATTGTTTTCTTCATGTCCCCATCACAGTAAGTCTGTGGCAGGGAGGCCTGTAGACAACCTTCCTACCCTACTGCCAACTCTGGTCATTGTGGCCAATTAATGCCCACTTAAGGGCCTCATCTACTGCTTGTGTTAATCTATTGGTGGGCAGGGGAATCTTCGAGTGGTTGTGTTCCTACCTTAAGGTCAGAAAGTCCATTTTCAAGTCTGACTCTCAGCAATGATGGAAAGATTAAAATTTGGCATGTCCAAGACTTTCTGTGATGTATGTATATTGGAGGGTTGCAGAGCCACAAGAGATTATGGGTTGTGGGAAGGCCATTGTGGAATATGAAAAGAGCGATAAGCAATTTATAATGTTTGTTATCCAGAGGTCAATTTAGGTCAGCAGGCACAGAGGTAATGGGAAAAAGTGACCTGGCAACAGAGTTTTGGTTGGGTTAGAGCTGGGGCCGTTCTGAGGAAGGGTTACTGTGAGGAAGTTAAAAAAACCACAAGGGATCAGTTCCATCTTTTACTTCTCCTTCAAGGCACATTGGGGACTCAAGGGTTAAACATTCCACTGCCAAAAAGACTCACTGCAGTATCAATCAGAAGCCTGTCCTCTTACAATATAGACAGAACATCTCAGTAGGGGGAAGGCTGACTGTATCCAAGAAGAGGAGCCTCGTGGAACCACAAATGTGGATTCCCCTGTAGCCCTCAGACAGAGGTATTTGCCCTTTCCAGACAAGACTGATAGCTTTGGCCGTAACCCTGTTAAACTGCCTCCCACTCCCATTGTCTTACTTCCCCTCCATATTAGCATAGGTATGTGAATCCCCCATTTACAGCAAGCAAAACCCTTCTGCCTTAATCTCTTCCCATCAACATATAATCATGAAGAATATGGTAATCAGTTCCTGTAATCCATTCACACGTTATCACAGGACATCAACATTCATCAGGCTTTGTAAATTCATAATTACCTACTTTGAATTATGTAATGACAATCGACCATGTAACTGATCAACCTTTTGTTTAATCCCTATATAAAAAATACTGTCTTTGTGAGTAGAGCAGAAATTCCTGGAAAAGTGTCACCACAAGTAGACAAATGGCTACTTTTGGGGACATTGAGAATCTCTTGCCGGCTGTCCAATAATAAAGCATTTGCTGTTGTACTGAAACTTGTGTCGTCTGGATTTGTGGAACAAAGCAGACATTGAAACATTGGAAAAGTCAGGTCTAGAGGAGGAAGCAATAGAATTTCAGCAACAGATGGGTTGGGCAATAGATATTTTCTAATCAACCATTTTGGAGATGTTATTATATACGTCTGGAGCAAGTGGGACTTGAACCAGGGACTATTAAGCCAGTGGCAGGGACACTACCACTGCACCACCAGCACCTAATGCAGACAGAATTGAGTAGTGTTACAGAAGTGGAAATGGATTATTTCGTGATTTTAACCTGTGGCTATTCACTGTAGTTTCTTCTTTTAAGTCTGTAGGTTGTAGAAATTAGGAGCACCTAAAGATTTTGCATTAATTTTCCCTTCTGTAGGTGTCCTTGCTGCAGAAGTGATAGTATGAACAGGGAATAAATTTAATACTCTCATCATTGGTATGGTCTGGTTGGGTTGGGAAGATTAACCATGTCCGGTCCATTGCAATTAATACTAGGTCTGATTTAATCACAATGATAATTGACAATAAACTTATTTCCTTCAAAATCATATGAGAATATTTGCTATTTTTTTCTATAATAAGGGTATTTATATTGCAGAAATACATTCATTTTTAGTTTTACAAGGTCCAGAAGAATCTTAGTAATTTGGCATCGATAAGAAAGGAATATTTGCCTTTATACAGCATGTTTTATGCCAAAATACTGGTAAAGATTTCACATTGCTAATTAATTAATGATGTTATAGTTAATGTTGGTATGTAACAATGAATCATAATAAAGTTAATCATGATATTAAACTTGTGACCAGAATTATCATAATGCAAATTTATCTTCAGCATCATGTTGCTGAGAATGACATTATATGTAGATTGAACAATAATTATTAAAAAATCTATCTTATTTGGTTACAATATGTAGGCATAACAGGGAGAGATTACATTTTGAGTCACTGAATAATGACAATTTTGGAATTTCAAAGCTTTAAGAAGTAGTTAGACATCCCTGTACCATTTGGATCAGGCTGGCAAATGAGGAACATGATGAGTGCGGATTCAGGTGGAATAACAAGGAGTGGCATACCTGCCACTTTTCCACCTTTGTAGTTATTTCCCAGCAGCTAGCAGGGTGAGGGGTATACCATGTGGCGAGGTTACGAGGTGTGCTGTGATGGCTTTACTTTGGGCTTTGGACTGTAGGTAACCTGACTCTGCAGAGGGCCTACCAATGACAAGAACTGCCTATGCTGGATGACAGTGCCGATTGGCTGACAGCTTTTAGAGGTTGATGCACCCTTCCTCAAAAGGGAGGAAGCCACAACTTCAGGCAACTAATTGTTTGCTGCAAATTCAATAAAGTCGGGGTCTCCAGTGCTGCAAGAATGGCCTGAATTTCCAGCTCCTGTATGGGGACCACTACTTCCATGTTAAATTCCACTCAGGCATTATTGTAATCTGAGCATTCCACAGTGTGGAGAACAGGGCAGGTGGAACTCATAAGTGCACGGCCATTTTAGAAATTAACAAATGATCCTTGAAGCAATTCCCAAATTCTGCTCAATGGACTGCTAATGTTATGATCCCTTTAAGCTTGCTGAAACAAAATTGGTCAGTAGTAATTCCCTCATTTATTATAAGTTTAAGGAAATAAAGAAATGAAGAATGAGTTCTGTTTTTTGCAGGCTCCTTTGAGCAATTTCTTTTACATTTCTCATTCTGCAAACTAAATCCAGTGTCCATACTTTGGAATATGTCACAGAAATAGAGAATTTTGATCAATAGGAATTTCAAGTGCCATATCAGCCACTTTGGAAAAGAGATAAGTTGCAGCTTTAAAAGGGCTGTCTCCAGAAATACAAACGGAATTATGTTTAATTCATTCACAGGATGTGGGAGTCGCTGGCAAGGATTATCCATCCCTTAATTGCCCAGAGAGCAGTTAAAAGTCAATTGGATTACTGTGGGTCTGGAATCACATGCAGTCCAGATCAGATATGGATGGTAGTATCCTTCTCTAAAGGGCATTCATGAACATGATGGGTTTTCCCAACAATTGACAATGGTTTCGTGGTCATCATTAAATTATTAGTTCCAGATTTTTTGATGAATTCACATTCAAATTCTACTATCTGCCATGGTGACATTCAAACCCAAGTCCCCGGAAGATTACCTGGATCTCTGGATTAACAGTCTAGTAATATCATATGACCAATGTATCCTTGCAATTGACTTACATTGGCTTCAATACCATTGGAACTTCTAGCCTATCCAAGAATACTGAAACATATAATTCCTTTCAGTTGTGGGCTTTCTCAACTTCAATTTCACCACCCTGCAACCTGTTTTGTTTGTGGGCTACCGTGTGTGTGTATGCCTCAGAATTCATGCTATGTTTCATCTTTTTATAGGTTTTCTACACTTCTTGAATAAATTTTACAATAAATAATTTCTATTTATTAGAGAGGCTCTTTCTGGTTTACTTCTTCATGTGATTTTACGCATAGTCATGTACATATTCAAATGATAAAGCAGATCTTAAAAATTCAGACTGTGTTACAATGGACCTCAGGAGCGAAAAGAGAGGAGCTTATTCATCTTCTTGGACTTGGTTGTAACATTCTCTATAGATGCTGCCTGACCAAATGAGGTTTTCTAGCTTCCTCTTTTCTTATTTTAGTTACCAGACTTCCTAGTATTTTGCTTTTAGTTCAGTCTAGCTGGCTTAGCTATCTCTTGAGTGTTGTTAAAATCCATCAACATCCATCACCAAGTGTGGATCAGTAATATCCACTAATGATTACATTGGTGAAGCGCTGAAGAATATGTCTGCAAGTTGATCAAAGGACCAAAATGAAATGAAAACATATTCAACCATCATCATCAATGTACCAGTGGATGGATATGTCCATGAGCGTATTCGTAAGAGTGACAACGACAATGTCTTTATGGTAATGCCCTTACTGTTCTCCTTCTAAAGCCACCCTCCATTGAGTTGTGTTGTAACTACTTAAAAACTGGGAATGTTTCAGAAGACAGCTAATGGCTCAGAACTAGATATCTATGAGTTTCTGTGGATCATAATCGACTTCAGAAATGATGCTGAAAAATGTTTTGAAGAAGAGTCCTATCGGCTTTTAAATGTCAACTGACTAAATGGCTGATGGGAGGGGAAAGAACATTGCCATCCCCAAGATAGTGGAGTCCAGCAGGTCTGTGTAAAAGACAAAGTTAAAATGTTGTAATCATTTTCACTGGAAGTGTCACATAGATAATCCATCTTGGTGTCTTTCTGAGACCCCCAGTATCGCAGAAAACAGCCTGGAGCCAGTTAAATTTGTTTCTCATGATACCAAGAGATGCTAAACACACTGAATAGAGCAAAGATGATGGATCATGATAACTTTCAGTCTATTATGCTGAAGACTTGTGATGCAAAACTAATCACCCCTAGCCGAGCTGTTCCAGTATAACACTTGCATCTGCTCAACACTATGGAAAGTTGCCCCTAGTATTTCCTTTCCATCAAAAGAATGACAAATCCAATCAAACCATTATTGTATATTCCCAATCATCAATAAAAGCAATGAAAAGTGCTGTTGACAGTGTTATCAAGAGGTACTTTCTTAACTGTTAACCACTTACAAAAGCTCATTTTGAGTTTTGCTGAGGCCATTCAACTTGAAACATCATAACAATTTTTGACCAAGCATGGATAAAACTGCTGAAATCCAAAAGTAAGGTGAGAGAGACTGACCTTGGATTCAGGATGAATTTGACTGAATATGGTATTAAGGAGGCTTCAGAAAATTGAAAGTCAATAGCAATCAAAAGAAAACTCTTCTCTAGCTGGAGGCATGCCTAGCACAGAAGAAAAAATGATTGTTTTTGAAAGTTAGTCCTCTCAGGCACAGAACATTTGTGTCCCATTCATTTCAGCTCCTTCCATCTTAAGGTCAGATATGGAGATTTTTGCTGATAGTTGCACAGCATTCAATTCCATTGACTCAAAGATATATTGATGCCAATGATTAATTTTAATTTCATCAGTTAGATTCATACCTTGAATTTTCAAAAGGGATACTTACATTGAAATAAATAAAGAGCTTGACATTAAGATGACCAAAACTAATTATGTCTCCAGATATTTTTGTAGCATCCTTATAGAAATAGGCTTCCCTGGAGATGTGTGAATAGCATTCATCCTGTCTGACCAAACGATACCTAGGTAAGCCCTTACCATATGCACTCAGTTAGAAACAGGACATTAAAATCTAATCACCTGGGGCCATAACAGCATGGCTAACATAAACAATGCAAGATATGAGCTATTCATGTCACTGAGAAAAAAAAATGTTGCCAAACTTTTTTGTCTTGCACTAACCAGAACATTTATAAGAACACTGGTGTAAAGGAGAACAAGATTTTTTCATTGCATGAAAAGGGAATGCTGATTGGTTGACAAGTGGACTCATTTTAAAAATTTCTATGCAATCACATCTCAATAAGCATCCTAAGTTATTGACAATTAATATCAAACTGAATAGAAAATCTAAGAATTCAATGATGCATTTCAGGAATGGAAACAATACGCAATATCAAGAATGACATGTCACAGAAAGGGGTACAAATAACTAAAGTGGCCAGACGAGTTCAAAACTGACAACAGTGGAATAAATGATTATAATCTCATCCTTGTTGCAAAGTTGACAAATAGGAATTTAATATTAGCGGTATTTGAATTGAGCTAACTGCTCCAAACAAACATGTAGGTACATATAGTAAAGACATTCAATGAACCCTAACAATTTTTATTAGAGTAGATTTTTATAACCTTAACAAGCTGAATTGATGATATGGACTGAGTTAACCTGGAACAATGCATGTGGGAATATAAAACATCTTTTGATATGTCTAACTCTGAAAGATTTTCTATCTTTCATTTACTAGCAACATGCCTTTTCGCTTGTACAGTTTCAATAATAATTCTGAAAAGTAGTGCATTGATACTAAAAAGCACTCTTGCACGGTAAGAAATCAAGAAATATACAGTATACGGCTGGTAGCTAGACCCAAGGGAAGCTCTTCCAATTCTGTTTGTCATAGCTGAGATCCATCATGTCATGCAAGCCTAACTTACTAGCACTCTGTTTTTGCATGCTCCAACTATTTTCTATTGAACTTGGCTGTCACAAGAAAACTGATAAAAATGTTCTTTTGCAAATACAACATTGGCACATGTTCACTTCCCATTGAAATTCTTGAGAGTTAGTGTTCTTTTTCCTTTGTCTCTACCAAGGTGAAAGGTGACTGACTGCCGAACATTCCTATAATCTGTGACAGGGTAAAAACTATTTAGTGTAATGTTCAGAATACCAAAGGAATGTTTAATATTTGGCCACAATTGAATTGAATTATATAATGATGCAGAATAGTGATAGAAGATAATATTGAGATAAGGCAAATAGCTGCAGCCAAATGAATTATCATTATGAATTGGCAATATATTATTAATTGATATGTATCATATTTTCTTCAGTCTTCACCCAATATAGTTAATTGTAAAGATATATGTAAATGTGTTATGAATTGAGGTTTACAGAGTCTGTTTTAAATGATTTAGGCATTTTTACTTGGTAACTTTTGCTGCAACCTCCACCTCTATTGGTGTTAGATCTTCAGAATCAGCATACTGATTATTGTGCATCTATCATCGCATTCCTATGGATCAAAATTTTGGTGATTGATATTCATTATGAAATTCATTCACCAAAATACCAATCACCAGTATAAGCCTTCTGTTTCTTTTCAGTGATCCTCATTTCCCCTATGAGCTAGCCCAACAGATAGGTAAATGTAGCAAGACCCTAGAGACAAACAGAGAAACCTCCTCACTGTTATTCAATTTGCTGGAATCCCTCATGTACAGCCGCAGCCATTCTCATCTTTGATAGGCTGAAAAATACACACATTTTTAGCAGATGGTTACAAAACTGTGAGCCAAATGTTTTCAACACCAAAAGCAGGTAAATGAACAATTGCTAAGACAAAAGGTATTTTGAAATTAAGTTTAATATTTATTAGTTACCTGATACAGACCATAGTACACAGGCTATCCTTAGCTAATACTATTTGTTTCTTTCAGAGGATAAAAATAGTACTTTTTGTACAGAATTCGGTGTCCTATGATCCTGACCCCAGCTACCTAATGAAGGAGCAGCGTTCCGAAAGCTTGTGCTTCCAAATCCACCTGTTGGACTATAACCTGACTAAAACCTGGCGTTGTGTGTTTTTTTTAACTTTTTTACAGTAAGTGTTACCTCTCTGACACCAATTGAGACCTAAAGCAGACAAGTAGTGGAGCCACATCCTGAAGTCACTGGTATTAATGCAGCAATGGTTCAGGAGGATTCACCTTGTGGGGTGTACAACAAGCAAACCCCTGCAGAATTGCTTGTTGCTGTATCTAATTCAATAGCTCTCAGCGAGTTGTCAATCTCCCTGCATCGGGAGCGGGTATGGTATAGGACTGAGTGGCATCCCCAAGTTCTTGTTGTTAACTCTTTTTGGCCAAAGTCCATATCTCTACTCATGACACTAACCTGTCATCCCTTACCTCTGACCTGACTTTGAATGATGATATCGAGTGATGAGTGAGTCAGCATGGTACTGGCAGAAACCACAATGTTGGTGGGGGAAGGCCTGCAACTGGCACATCAAGCTTCTGAGTTGAACAAGATGCACCAGGCCTTTCCAGAAATAAGTAATGTGAGGTTCTGGTCAGTTCTCTATCCAGCGGCCATGACCCCTGTCACCTCCAAATGACTTCTCCCATTGAGTCATTAAGACAGTCCAGTTTACAGATTTTCAGTTCACTATAAATCAATTCAGCCAGTCCCATTTCCACTGCATCAAACTATGTGTTAAGAAATGAAGGTTGCAACACAGTTTAGTAATAAGATACTTTTTATCTGATTGAGTTTTCATCATGCATTCATTCAAACTCTTAAATTGTCCAAACGTATTGCATTTAACATGAAATCTCCACCATTAGTATTGTTTTATTTTGAGGTTTGGGCTTTCAGGTGCCTAGGGTCAAAGCTCTGGAATTCCCTCCCTATCCTTCTCAACCTGTATCTGCTTCATTTCTTAAAACACTCCCTAAAAGCTTTTAGTCGCTGTTCTAATATATCTTTATATCGTTTGATATACTAGTTTTTACAGTGACTTTATACATACAAGTTTAAAACCTGTCTCACAGTTGCAAGGTATTAGAAAGTTACTGAATGGTACATATTTTAATTGTCTAAATGTTGAAGTTCTAGAAAGTAGCAGAAGCTTGTATGTAAATAATCTCTAAGCATCTAGCTAAGTATCTCTAAGCATCTAGCTAAGGAGTGGCAGTAGCATGCGACCCTACTCATTTGAAACATGATATCTTAAGGACTATTTTTACCACCCAGGCTGGAATTGCACCACAAGTTCTACATAATTAATCCAGCAGCCTTGAGACTGGATCTCTGCTGGACCAGAGAGTGCTGGACCACAGAAAGTCACTTGTCAGGATCAAAACAATCATCAATCAAATATAAGTTATTCACTTTAGTACCAAAATCAACAACTGAAGCCCTAATGAAACCTTTTGAGCTATCAAAAATATCAAGTCAAAATATCATTTATCAAAATATCCAAATATATTTTCAACATGCCCACACCTTTTTCCACTATTGAGTAAAGACTTCACCTTGACTTGTTTTAATCACATATGTAATGGATGAGTAATTTTCTAATTGGACATGAAAACAGGATTTAGAGTATCCAAGCTACACAAAATATAACAAAGAGTATTACAAATAAAGATTGATGCCAGTAATTGCTATTGCAGAAAAAAAAAGCAGAAATATTGTGAGTGATGGACAGCAGACCAGAGAATTCCAGATTATGGAGTTGCAACCTGTACCTCCCAATATATTTTTATTGGAAAGCTATGAACAGTTTTAATTAATAAGCTGTACTGACACGATTTGAATCAACTCTATTATATATCAACAGAAAATGTATATGTAAGCTGATATATTGAACTAAGTGCTCATCCATTTCACTCACATAAAGGACAATATAATAGAGTACTAACACTTGAATTCAGCAGAACTGAATCTCTTTCATATTGTACTTGTAGTAATATAGTTCCTGCAGTTAAAACCCAAGAGCTATATTTGGAAAACAAATTATAAAAAAAATCCCTGTAGTTTGCTTTTAAAAATTAGCCTTTGATACTTCTTTAACAAGTTTCAGTGGGGCTAGGTAGAATATTGCTTTTGTTTGTTCACATTCGTTAACAATTTCACTGCTAAAGCTCTAGAGACACTGTTAATTGGATCCATATGTTAATACTATTTATGGTCAGATAGGTAAAACTTTGCACATGGGGTTGGCAAAACAAAGAATGCAAGTTCTTTATCTGAAATAATTGACTTCTTTAAAACTAAGAGTTAGAATAGATTTATTTTTAGAAATCATAACTGGTAACTTAATATTTATGCCTGCACACTCTCCGACTTGATATCAACTTGCTCAGGTATGCTAAAAGATTAATTATAATGGTCAGTGCAAAATATCCCTGCAAGATTTTTATAATTTTTCCAGAGTACAGTATCTTGTTAATAAAAAGTTACATATTAGCACAACAGTGACAGATATAAGTTTTCTTTCCATTTATTTTGACTCTGATCACTGTGCAATCCAACTGGCACTCGAGTATAATTCATTATATTTATAGGTAGATTGTAGATTGCTGAAGAGAGGTATTTGTTTTAAATAATCTCAAACACGCCAGAGAGAAACAGACATAGGACATGACAAGAGAAAACCACTGAGTTCATAGACTAGTTCTGAACTTCCTTATCATTTTTTTTGTCTCTGGGAAAGGCTCTATTTGTGCAGCTGGCTCTAACTTCTGTTGAACAGATCTTTGCATTGATTGTTCCCACAGATATTCTTTTTAAATAATATTCACCTCAACGAACTCTCGTGCTTAAAGCTGTACTCCCCTTTGACAGCTCTCATATTGCATTCAAAGCTACTCAAGTTTTACTGTATTTAGAAATGATGAAATAGAATAACCCCGATTCACTGTCAGTTATAAGCAGCAGTTTCAGTATATTATGTAAAACATGAAAAAACTGTGTTAATGTGACTAGATTTATTTCAGCTACTAGAGGTCAGTTTGGACTGTTCTATTAATAATGTAGTTTTTTTTAGCAGTTTACCATTAATTTTGGCAACAAAAATTATACGAATGATGTTGCAATCCCTAACAAGTTTGCTTTTAAGGTGTAACTTCCTCCTGTCATCTGACTGCAATAACAAAATTAACAGCAACCAAAATAAATGACTTCAGACAGAACAACAATGTTCTCAGCTTGGGTTGGGCTGAATTATTGCTCCTGAGTCATGTATGTAGAGTCAGGGACATTCCTAGTGTTCTTAAACTGACGTGGACCCTATATGCTCTGACTTTCATTCTGGGGTGGGGTTGGAGATAATTGCTAATAGAATTCAGGCCGATTGTCTCAGGAAACTGCCTTAGCAGAGGCATACACAGGGTTTACCATGTACAGGAATGAGCTCTCTAGCAGGTTCACCTCTATGATACAGAGCTGTACAAGAGAGCTCACCCTTCAGACTGCACCTTCTGCGTACTCTGCATACCCGATCCATGACAACTCATGGCATCTCAGGCCTCCTACCAACACCAATGCTAATGATAGCTTTTGCCCTTATATTAGCCATTACAACTCACCCTATTATTTACCATCAACAAGCCTTTGCTGACATGAAAAGAAATACATTTGTTAGTGTGTATTAATGCATTCAATATTTTTTTAAAAAAGCTCTCATTGAGAACCAAATCTATTCAAAGCATTTCCAAACCTATAATTAGTTCATCACATATGAGAACAATCATTTGTATTCAAACTCCCACTTCAAAGGTAGCTCTCAAACAAATTGTGTTTACAAGTTTACGAAATATTCCCCCAACCCTCCACCAAATCTCACAGCTACTTGGACTAAACCCACTGACTCTCACTGCTACCTGGACTAACCCATCACCTCCCACAGCTAACTGGACTAACTCATCAACTCCCACAGCTACCTGGACTAAACGTACCGACTCCCACAGCTACCTGGACGAACCCACTGCCTCCCACAGTTATGTGGATGAACCCACCGCCTCCCACAACTAATTGGGCTAACCCACTGACTCTTACAGCTACCTGGACTAACCCACTGACTCCCACAGCCTACCTGGACTAAACCCACTGACTCCCATAGCTACCTGAACTAACCCACCACCTCCCACAGCTATCTGGACTACACCTTCTCCCACCCTGTCTCCTGTAAAAATGCCATCCCTTATTCCCAATTCCTCTTCCTCCATTGCATCGGCTCCCAGGAGGATCAATTCCACCATAGAACATCCCAGATGGCCTCCTTGTTCAAAGACCGCAATTATCCTTTCCACGTGGTAGACAATGTCTTCCAGCATATCTACTCCTCTTCACGCACCTCTGCCTTTGAACCCCACCCCTCCCAATGCTACAAGGACAGAACCATCCTGGTCCTCACCTTCCACCCTACCAACCTCCAGATATATTGCATTATCCTCCGCCAATTCTGCCACCTACAAACAGACCCCACGACTAGGGATATATTTCCTTCCCCACCTCTATCTGCATTTTGGAGGACTATTCCCTCTGTGACTCCCTTGTTAGATTCACACTCCCCACTAGCCCACACCTCACTCCGGGCACCTTTCCCTGACATCGTAAGAAGTGCAAACTCTGCGCCCAAACCTCCCCCCTCACGTCCGTCCAAGGCCCCACAGGATCCTTTTACATCTAGCAGAAATTTACTTGCACTTCCATACATGTTATCTAATGTATCTGTTGCACCCAATGTGGTCTCCTCTACATTGGGGAGACAGGACGCCAACTTGTGGAATGTTTCAGAAAACATCTCTGGGACACCCGTATCAACCAACCCTACCACCCCATGGCCAAACACTTTAACTCCCCGTCCCATTCCACCGAGGACATGCAGATCCTGGGCCTCTTCCATTGCCAAACCCTAAATCACTTGATGCCTAGAGGAAGAACACCTCATCTTCTGCCTTGGGACTCTGCAACCACATGGAATCAATGTGGATTTCACCAGTTTCTTCATCTCCCCAACCCTCAACTTATCCCAGTCCTAAGCCTCCAGCTCAGTGCCACCCTCTTGACCTGTCCATCTTCCTTCCCACCTTTCTGCTCCACCTCCTGTCTGACCTCTAACCTTCCTCCCACCTTCATCTACTCTCCCAGCTACCTTCCCCTCAGCCCCACTCCCCTCCCAGTTATCTCTCACATGTACCCCCAACCCCTCCCTCTCCCCCCGGTCCACATATCTCATTCCTAATGAAGGGCTTATGCTCGAAACATCGATTCTCCTGATCCTTGGATGCTGCCTGACCTGCTGTGCTTTTCAGCACCACACTTTCGACTCGATCTCAGCATCTGTACTCTTCACCTTCTCCTTGGAGGTGGAATTAGTCATAATGTGCTTATGTTTTCATGATAACCTTCAGGCTTATGTCAACAGATAGCCAATGAAATTGTCAACTTCATAGCACGATTTATTTCAGGTTAAAAGAGCTTGGATATTTAAATGCTTTACAACTTAACAGTTCCCATTAGAATATCCACTTATTATGCACATCCATGACCACTTTTAATAATCCCAAATGGCACCACTAAGAACATCTTCTAACAGGAATCTTATTTCTCCCAAAGGGATTTCTGGACCTATCCCTATGGTCTCTTTCCTCTCCAAGGCTCCTGCAGCATTAGGCCTTTTGCTCAAATGACTAAAATCCATGATTTACATTTTGCACATTCCACTGATAGAAAGTGCAAGTGTTTGAAGGCCAACCATGAACATTGGATGTGCAATGTGACCCCATTCTGCAAATAATGAAATCTAAAGTGCTGGGTTCAAGGGCAGGTCCTCCAGAATGGGGTTCCAGTTCCATTTTAGCCAAGTATCATAACAGACAATTTTTATGTACACACCAAAGTGACCAGCTGGTCAACAGAATGCCAGTGTGTGAATCTACGCTTACTAATTCAGCACATAGTGAGTTCCTTCTCCCATTGTGGAGATAAAGCAACAGAGAAGAGGAGAGATTAAGGTGATAGAATGCAAATTCATAGCTTGAATTCTCCACATGTTGAGAAACATCTCCTGCAGTTGGAGAGAAAAACCTTATTTTGTGCATCCCTAAGAAGCTGGATAGGCTATGGCAGTGCCATTACCGGTTACTTCAAAAATAGCAACTTGTGTTTTTATGGTATTGCTAAATACCTGAATAAGTTTCCATTAACTCCCTGCACATAAGTTCTGTGCCAGTACATTTCCCTTCACTGCCATGTTTTATAGCAGCCCATAGCTGAGCTCCATGATCAACTGTCACATAGTTGGGAGCTTCAGTCCCACCTCAGGAATTAAGTTCATCATCCAAACTGAAACTGCAATACAGTACAGAGGGACTACTTCATTTTCAGACAATGTCAGCCATATCCTTTAAATCTTCCACTGGGACATCCCAGATTTAGAGCTTTCATTGGCGTTTCTGGATACGGGCAGCCACATTTACTTCATAATACTTGGAAAAGAAAATTGCTTTATTGAACTTTCAACCCAGGTCCTTTCTATCTTTACAGCATCCTCCTATCTCCTCACCTATTCCCTCTCCAATATGAGTGACATTTTATTTCCCAAAATTAAGCCACAAAATATCAGACTTTTACTATAATAGTGCAACCTATTTATAGCTTAAAGATGACCAGCGAAAAAGAGAGTATGGACTGGAAATGAAGATGAAGGAAAGAAAGCAGGTGAGCATTGTCAGTGGGTGGACAAACATTTTAACAAGTCCAAAGCACAACTTAGTTTCAAGGCTACAGTAGGAGATACGCGAACTGAAAAGAGAAATTAGGGCATGATGTTAAATTTAAACTGTTTACATTCAGTTGTTTAATTCAAGATAAAGAAAGTGACAAATATAGCGAAGAGACTTCTCCAATCCAGCATTTGACAAAGGGTCAGTTAGACACGAAACGTAAGCTCTTTTCTCTCCTTACAGATGCTGCCAGACCTGCTGAGATTTTCCAGCATTTTCTTTTTTGGTTTCAGATTCCAGCATCCGCAGTAATTTTCTTTTATTTGATCCATCTTAGTGCTCTTTTCAAGTGATCTCTGGTGTAGGTGAGGAGAGCAAGAATCAGCAAGGCTCAATATCTATTTAGAAGGAAAAATCCTTACTGAATCATGCAGAGTATAGATTAGATTATTTACAGTGTGGAAACAGGTCCTTCGGCCCAACAAGTCCACATCGACCCGCCAAAGCACAACCCACCCAAATCCATTCCCCTATACCTAACACAACGGGCAATTTAGCATGGCCAATTCACCTAGCCTGCACATTTTTGGATTGTGGGAGGAAATCGGAGCACCTGGAGGAAACCCATGCAGACACAGGCAGAATGTGCAAACTCCACACAGGGAGTCTCCTGAGGCGGGAATTGAACCAAGGTCTCTGGTGCTGTGAGGCAGCAGTGCTAACCACTGTGCCACCGTGCCGCCCTTTTTTTTTCAAACTAGAAAAACAAGAAAGCATATATTAGATTTAAATCACATTAAGAAAAATAATGATTGGGCAAGAAAGAATCAGTTAAGAAGGCAAGATATTTGCAGAGAAGAGTAATAGTGAGCCCTTGCTTCAGAAACACAGAGGGCTTTTGTTGTGCAGTGATACTGTCTATTCCTCTGGGATTGGAGACCTGGGTTCAAGTCCTGCCTGTTCCAGAGGTGTGCAATATCTTCCTGAACAGATGGATTAAAATGCCTGTAGTAATACTCAAGTGTTAATCCAGGTAAAATAAATCTGAAAAGACTGTAGAAAAGACATGTCACAAATTGCAAATTGTTTTTTTAGAGAAAGCACAATAGGCACAAGACCTTTAGTATTTGACAGAGTGATAGATGACCACCCACACATTAAATGACATTTCTCTGGCAAAAACTGAGAAGAATTCAAATACTTCTTACTCTTCCTTTCACTTGAGCTACTGATATACACAGACTCAGTGGTATCATCTCACCTCTACCCAGAAATGACCTCTGTAATCTGTGCTGCCTGTTCATCACTCTCTGAAAGTCAGCTCTCTTTCAAGTTTTGTTATAACGTACCTCCCTTTCACATGTACCTTAGTAGATGAAATTTAAACCACATGCATGGAAAAAAAAACAGAATTCTGATTTTATCCTCTGATATCACTGTTAAAACTGATACATGTTAAAAGTGTACAGCTTGATGTATATTAGTTCCTAAAAGGACAATTAATCAGCAAAATTATACCTATAGCTGTCTGTTACATGCCTCAGCAAGATGTTTGAAATATACGGTTATTACCAATAACTGCTGACCAGTTCCATTGGCTTTTTTGCTGAGCTATACTGAAACCACTACAGATACAATATTTCCAGCTGCTTTAGTGTTGCTTTTCAAAAATCAATGTGAGTGAACAAAGTCTCCTTGCAAGACTTACCGATTCATTATATGTAGAGGGTTTGTGTTTCTTGGCACTTGTTAGTGCTCATGGGAAAAAAGCATATTTAGAGTTCTCTGATCAATAATAAAATACTGGCAAGTGCAGCATTTTTGGAACGTTTTCACAATCTACAAAAGTAAGTAATATGCAGCAGATCTTGTTGTACACAGTAGTCTTTGACTGACACCAGATAGCTATTAGAATTATATTGAGCATCGTGTAACTAATACTGTTTGATAGAGGAAAACAAAAGAAACTTCATTACAGACAAGTTTCAATTAGAAATATCCCCATATTTTGATTTAAATTCAGCAAATACACAGTAATGTTTATCAAATTAATATTGATATTGTAAATTTAATAACTTAGCAAATTATTTCAAAACAAGGGACATTATCTCTCTGTACTAACCATAACAAGGCCTCTAGTGACATTTCTTTTCATAAAAGTGATTGTAATTTTGTTTTGTGTAAAGTTGGCAAAGTCCCAGAAGACCACCGAGCTGCTCTCTTATTAAAGAGAGATAACTAGTGCAAAGTGGTATGGACCAGACTAAACTCCTTTAAAATATTTTAAGAAGGTAGCCTAGCCGCCAACTTTCTCTTATTTTTTAAAAGCAAGCTTTGTTCTGGATCCAATTCAATTGGTTAAACTATCAGGCTTGAAGCAAAACACATTTTATTCTTACACTATAGTTAAAATACAGACAAAATCAGAATGTTAAAAAAAAATTAGCTTAGCTGTAACTCGATCAAAATACTTAGCAAGATAATATCTATGGTAAATGCTACTGATTAGCTGTTCCAAGAGAGTAACCTCTCATAAACGCACCCTTGGCAAAGACAAATTCAGTAAAATAGATTGTCTCATATGTAATTCTCCAGTCCAGGAGGAAAGAACATCAAGAGAAAGCTCTGAGAGAACAACAGAATGCAGGCATTTTTCTGTAGCAGGAGAAATGTTTTAGCAGCTTCCACAACCCAATAGCTACTGAAAGTTGAACTAAAATCCTGGTTCTGTTGGAGCTTAACCACATCCACTCATGATTCTTTTGTCCACTAAAAAACAAAAGCTAGCTACATTGCTGCCTTGAAAAGACAGCTCTGCTCCAAGTTTATAACACTTGCTTTCAAAAGAAACATGAGAGGACAAATCTGTCTTAAAGGAACATCTAATAACATAACTTTAACCGGAAGGTCACCATGCCACAGATGAGGGGTAAGGTTTAGAGAGTGGTACCTTCAGGGTAACACAGCCAAAGAAGGAGCTGCACCTACACATTTGGTGTCACTATGCATTGCAAATGAGCTGTCCAAACACCTGATAATGCACCCTCATGCCCTGTGTATCCCATTGCAAACTCATGTTTTCCTGAATTTTACTTAGGTAACAATGGTAAGGCTAACAATACTAAATGTTAGAATTGTCAGAAAATAAAATGGACAGCACCTTTCGCATTTGCACGTACACAGATTTACATAGAAATTTGGAAGCTGTGGTCTGCGCTAAATCATAGAATCATAGATGTTTATAGCATGGAAATAGGCCCTCCAGCCCAACTTCTCCATGTTGCCCAGTTTTCACAGTTAATCTCGTCCCATTTGCCTCAGTTTGGTCCATATCCCTCTATACTTATCCCATCTATGTACCTGGACAAATATCTCTTAAATAACTAAATCGTTTTCACCTCCATCACTACTTCTGGTGGCCGATTCGAGACACTCATCACCCTCTGTGTGAACAAAATTGCCCCTCTGGACCCTTCTGTACTTCTCACCTCTCACCTTAAACCTATTCCCTCTAGTTTTAGACTCCCCTACCATGGCTATCTACTTTATTGTGCCTCTATAAGGTCATCCCTCAGTCTCCTACGCTCCAGGGAAAAAGGTTCAGGCCAATCCAGTCTCACCTTATAACTCAACCTTCTAGTCCAGTTAGCATCCTAGTAAATCTTTTCTGCACTCTTTCTAGTTTGATAATATCTTTTCTATAGTAGGATGACCAGAACTGCCTACAGTACTCTAAACTTGGCCTTACCAACATCATGTTCAGCTGCAACAAGATGTCCTAACTCCTCTACTCAATGCTCTGACTGTTGCAAGCATGCGAAAAGCCTTCTTGACCACTCTGTCTACTTGTGACTCCACTTTCAAGAAACTATGAACCTGCACCCTGAGATCCTACCATTGACTGTGCTGAGCAGATGAACTGCTCTCTTCGGGTTTGACTGTAGCAGTGCTCACTAATAGTCTAGGCACTGAAATCAACAGAAGAGTATAAAATGTGGTTCTTTGCCTCCCAGTTACTCTCTGAAGATGCCTAAAAACTTGCAGCGAGTACATTCAGGAGTAAGTGAATGTTTAATGATGTATGTGATAAATACTGCAAATACTACGCTAGCTTTGAAAATTTAATTTTACTTTCACATATTTGTTTTTTTTCCTTTATGTCCTTACTGTCTGTATTTTTGAATTCTTCATTGAGGAGACTGCTCACATCTCTGCCCCAGAAAGAAAGTCAGCAAGAAGTTGGTTCACTCCTTGTGAGCCCACTCCATAACCATAACAAACTTCAGGACATCATCCTCAGGTTGTTCCATCTCAGGGAACTGTGAGCTGGAGAGAGAGAAGGGTTGGGTGAGGAGAGGATGGATTCTATTAGATTGGCATGGAAGGAAGTGGTATATGACATCTTAGTGCAGATGACCTGACACACACAGAACATAACTCACCTGACTGAACTGCTGCCCCCTTTTCTACTTGCCTTTCCTCACAATGGCCATACAAAAACTGTCAATTTCTGTCCAAATACCCAACGTATTATACGTTGGCCAACAAATTATCCAAGACATTGTCTGTGGGCGGCCTGGTGGCACAGTGGTTCGCACTGCTGCCTCACAGCGCCAGAGACCTGGGTTCAATTCCCGCCTCAGGTAATTGTCTGTGTGGAGTTTGCACATTCTCCCTGTGTCTGCGTGGGTTTCCTCCTGGTGCTCCGGGTTTCTCCCACAGTCCAAAAATGTGTAGGTTAGGTGAATTGGCCATGCTAAATTGCCCATAGTGTTAAGTGAAGGGGTAAATGTAGGGGAATGGGCTTGGGTGGGTTGGTGTGGTCTTGTTGGGCCGAAGGGCCTGTTTCCACACTGTAAGTAATCTAATCTATTAAAAAGGTCTAATTGATTTGTTTATGTAAATATAGGAGTGCCAGTCATTTTTTTAGCACCCACCTTCCTAGTGTATTATGGGAATGAGATCTTGGATAGATAGAAATGTAGTAAACCTGTTCCCCTATTTACCTGAGGATTGGCTAACCAACAGAAAATAGAGAGGAAGCAAAATATTGTCCTTTACTGTTTGGCAAGCTGTGACTACTGGGGTGCCAGAAGATTTTTTTCACGGGCCTCAACTATTTACAATCTATATTCATCACCTGAATGCAGGGAAAGAAAGTGCTACAGCCAAATTTGCAGAAGGCACAAAAATAAGTGGGAAAGTAAGTTACATTAAAGTAATAAGAAATTTACAAATGGATATGGATAGACTGGGTGAATGTGCCAAAATTTATACAAGCTGAGTTTAATGTAGCTAAGTGTGAGGTTATCCATTTTGGTCAGAAGAACCAAAAGGTTACTTACAATCTCAATGGAGAGAAACTTCAAAATGCTTTGATGCTGATGAATCTGAGTCTCCTCATGCATGAGTCACAGAAAACTGTCAGGTACAGCAGGTAATAAAAAGGCCAAAAGGAATTATTATTAAAAGCAGGAAAATATTGTTACAATTGCACAAGACATTGGTGAGACCACATCTCGAGTACTGTGTCGAGGTTTTGACCTTTTGCTTGAGGAAGGATGTAATTGTTTTCGAAGCAGTTTAGAGAAGGTTTACTAGATTAATTCTAGAGAGGACAGGTTTGGCAGCAATGGGCAAGATGATGACAGAGTAGAACCCTCCAACCAGAGCTCCACCACTCCTTCTGTTTAGTTTCTGTTTCCTTCTCTTTGTTTCACTCTTTCTCCCCTTTTTGATGTTTTTCCATAATGTAGAGGGGGTTGGAGGCATGAAGCAGAATGGGCTGGAGGCCTGAGCATCGTGGGGACAGCCAGCATGCTGGAGGATCGAGTGGAGAAGGGGGCTGAAGGATCAGGCGGAGTGGGGATATCCAGCGGGCTGGAGGTTCGAGCAGAGTGGGGACGGCCAGCAAGCTGAAGGATCGAGCAGAGCAGGGATGGTTCTTGGAGCAAGAGTCAGTGCAGGCAGTTAGCGGCTTGCGAGCTTGGTCAGACCATGTGTGGAAGCCACTAAGCTGATCTACTGCAGATGCTTTGTAGAAAGATTGTAAAGTGTATCTTTTTAACTTTATTGCTCATTTAAACTTATACTATCAATAACTGTAAGTAACATAATCTTTCTCCCCTTTTTTTCCCTTATTTTTCTATTTTGTCTCGAAGCTCTGTACCGAGGTACCTGTAACTAAGATGGTGCCAAATGGGCAACATTTTAAATTTGCACTATATTCCTGTACTTCTGTACTTGAGTACACATGACAATAATGGATATTCTATTCTATTCTATTGTCTTATGAGGAGAGAGTGAACAGTTTAATCTATACTAGTTAGAGTTTAGAAGGATGCAAGGAGATCTAATTGAAGTATATAAGATGGTAAAGGTAATTGACAAAGTAGATGTAGCGATGTAGAGTAGATGTTTCCCTTGTGGGGCAATCTTGAACAAAGGTCATAGTTTTAAACTAAGAGGTGACAGACTGAAACTAGAAATGAGGAGAAGTTACTTCTCTTAAAGGATTGTGAATCTGTGGAATTCATGACAACAGAGTGCAGTGGACGTTGGGATACTGAATAAATTTAAGGAGAAGATAGACAGGTTCTTAATTAGTAATTGATTGTGTGGTTATAGGGAGCAGACAGTAAAGTCAAGATAGGATGAACCATGATCATATTCAATGGCGAAGCAGGCTCAAGGGGCTTGAGGGCTCTTAGTTCTTATGTTCTCATGTGCTAACCCCAGTTGGAAACATATATGATGATATATATGATTCAGCTCTTTTGTTCTTTTATTTTATCTGGTTTAAATCTAATTCCTACTTCCTAGTTTAGACTCTGTGTGTCTCAGTGAAGGTTTTCCATTTTAATTAGTTAAAGATCCTTGTTGTTGCTTGCCTCATCACAGATGCCTTAGATCTCCTATAGAGAGCACTGTGCTAGATCATTCACTGGACCAAACATTGTTTGGTTCAAAAGTCTGCAAGATTTGTGAGGCAACTGTCAATGTGGTGAACAGTGAACACTGTCCCTTTGGCATGAAATAAAAATCAAAACCTTTCTGTCTTGAAAGCAGAATAGATGCGGCTGTTGATTTTTCGCATTTAAATGTCACATTTAATCTCACCTTTGCTAACCCAAATAAGCATTCCTGGAAAATGTTGGCTTTCTTTTGTCAACTATTTCAGTGTCATCTTTATTATACAAAATAGAAATCAGACATAATTACTCCCTTTGAAATGGGCACTCAAGTTAATTACTTTTGATATTTTGTTAAAGCTATTAATAAAATGTTACTGCACTAAATATGGGTTTTATGGTATTCATAAGCAACCCAGAAATTTTATCTTATTCATGCATGGTGATACCTACACTGAGGTGTTAAGAATGGAACATTATCATTCTAAGTCAACAATATAGTTACATAAAACTGTTTTATAAGAAATAACACATCAGAGAAATATTCGTATGGAACATTTGTACTTTAATATTTATTGTTGTTCTCTTGTTTATTTTCAGTAAAATATGGAATCCAATGGGAGGATTGGTAAGTAAAACACATTGACATGAAGTGATTAGTGAAAAAGCAGTGATGATGTGTGGAAACATCCTTTACACAGATCTGGCATGGATTGTCTGAAAAGATGGTGGAAGCACACTAATTTAATTACATTTAAAAGAAAATTGGATAAATACTTGCTGATAAAAAGGAACAGCCCTGTGGTGAAAGAGCAGGAGACTGGGAATAATTGGATAGCTCTACCAACAAAATATCACTAGCATAATTAACTGGCCTCCTTCTGTGTAATGTTCTATGTTTCATATAATGCTTCAGATTTTATAAAACAGGTAAGTTGGTTATTAGCTATAGTTCACAAAGAACTACAGGCATATCTCTCTAACTGAGAGACAGAGAGAGAGAGAGAGAGAGAGAGAGAAACAAAATCTAATAGCTTGAGGGGCACCACTCTGTCGAGTATAGGGCAGGAAAAGAGGTAGCTTCCAAGTCAAGCTCAGCCAGAACAAGAATTGAATCCATTCTGTTGGCATTATTCTGAAGCACATGTCTGCCATCTAGCCAAATGAGTTAACTGGCTCTGTGTTTTCAAGCTACTGTGGAGTAAATAATGCCAGTTGACACATATACTATTTATTGATAAAACTAGTGTGTGCTGAATAAGATTCCAACAAGCGCAAGAATGGTGGGTCCTTGATTTTTGTTCATTTTACAGAAAGCATTCACCCTTCTGTTATTCAAGTAGTTACTGCAATAAACAGCTATTTCATGGAATCAAGCCACAAATACAATTCAAAAGGGTGTACAAATCAAAGAATCTGTGTAATAATATAACCTTTCTGCCCAGCTCTCCTCTTTCTTAAACTTTGCAGACCAGATTTTTATTGTTATGGAAAAGAAATTTTGAAGCAATGTCTCTTGCTATTTCAGAGTATTTTTATCCATGTACAGCAAGCAAGACTCCTTTTACAACCCCATACCCATTTCCTTAAATTTCACTTCCTATCATTTGGACAGAAAAGATTTCTCTCCTCTTCTTTCTAGTGCCAGATTAAACAATTGACAAGCATTCAAAAATTTACATCAGATGACCCTTTCCATCCAAACTCCCTCCTACAACTTGGCTGAGCCATCAAAGCTATGTGCTGCGAAAGGTTTTGGTCTGTTGACTGCAACAACGAACAACCCAGCAGTGCACAAGCTTTTGATATTTTCTCACAAAATCTGCACAATGACCCTTTCAAGCTCCTATTTTGCTCCGGCACATGACCTTGCTGCAGCAGCTAAGTGGAAACTGCTATGGCTTTTTCGAATATTGTTTCTCTACTTTAGTTAGGAGTCATAAAAATTAAATTGTCTTTTCTTGCATCTCTTCTTTGGAGATTCTCAATTCTTACACTATGTTGCACAGCATTTATACACATCTCTGTCAGCTTTCGTGTGGTAATGAATTTAATATTCTAAAATTTTTCCTGAATCCAACTCTTACATTTCTAATTATGTTATATTTAAGGTTCCCAGTTGTGATCTCTCCCACAATTGGAGACATATTCTTTTCATCAATGTAAAGAAAGCCTTTCGTAATCTTAACCCTCTTAATTGGACAATGACAATTCCTATCTTATTTCTTGCTATTGAAATAAATTTTAACCTGTTTACTCTTTCCTGAAAGGTTTAGATTCTCAACTCTGATATAATTCTAGTAAATAGTTATTGCTTGTATTTTGGCACAATTGTCCAAAGTTACCAAGTGAATTGCTGAAACAATATTTTCATTTTACTTTTTCTGACCACTTTCAGACACAAATTGAATACAATCTCCTTCAGATCACAGAAGATTCAGCACTAAACATGTCTCTATTTGTCTTTGGAAAGACCAACATTAAAATCAGATTACATTGCAGAAATCTGTTTTTAGCAATATTAATGTTATTTATGGAAATCTTCCAGCCTAAAACACAACTCTCAGATTTTAATATTAAACCTGGGGAATTAAATTCTGTCAGTGACAGAGATGAGCGCCCTCTGTGTGCATTGCCAGTTCTCTTCTGAATGTGTATGAAGTTTCCATTTATCCAGCTGTAAAAACACGTGGGTGTGGATATTCTGCGAAGATAGGATTGGACTTAATTTTGATATCCGTGCAATGATTCGGAACTTTATGAGAATAGTTGATTGTCATGGCAAAGATGGAGGAAATTCAAGGATGAGTGACTTAGGCTGTTTTTGCACCACACTAAAGTTTCCTTTATCTCTTGCACTGATTCACTGAAATTACATTAAATCTCCCTATTTCTCATGATTACTATCCACACCCTATTGAAAGAACTAACAAATATGTTTTAACTATGAAAAGGGTCTCATAAAGTTCTTGCATTGATGCCAATATGAACATGTATAATTTTCTACCTAAAGTTTAGGTGCTGTGGGACTCTAAGTCAGAAATATTGAATCTCATTAAAAAAATAAAAGGTTCTCAGACTGATTTTGTTTCTTTAAATACATTATTAAGAAATCAGGATGAGTTACATTAACAATGGGTAAACATCCAAATGGTATTTGTTCAGAATGATGGCTTCAAATTTCTTTCATACATTAAAAAGAATATAGAATAGGTTTTGTCATTTTCTTAGACCCTGCTAATTTTTTATGGAATTTTACCAGTTTTGTGCTGGCATTTCAGCAGATGTTGATGAAATCCTTAGGTTATTTCAGCATCAGTTATTCAAAAAAAGTGCTGCAAATTTCACGTAGACCAATGGCTACCCCATCGTGAGGAATTCTTAGGTTACTGTACCAGGCATAGAGAAAACTAGATGAAGTTTAATTCCTGATGGTCTTGATTTATCGAATTCAAGTGCCCATTTTTCTGATATCATAGAACTATAGAATGTGCTGAAAGAAATATGCATTTTGTCAAACCTTTTCATCTATTGTCTTTTTGCAATATTCATTTGTGATTAGTATGATAGGCAGAACATCTTTTTGAATTGACGGAAGAATCTTATTAAGAGGGAACCACACTCATGTTATTATTGCATAATGTGGAGCTGTTGGTGCTGGCTGGGGGTGGACAAAGTCAAAAATCACATGACACCAGGTTATAGACCAACAGGTTTATTTGAAACGGCAAGCTTTCAGACCCCCCGCTCCTTCCTCAGGCAGCTAGTTTAGAACATAGAACAATACAGCACAGAACATGCCCTTCGGCCCATGATGTTGTGCTGAACATTTGTCCTAGCTTAAGCACCTATCCATGTACCTATCCAATTGCCGCTTAAAGGTCACCAATGATTCTGACTCTGCCACTCCCACAGGCAGCGCATTCCATGCTCCCACCACTCTCTGGGTAAAGAACCTACCCCTGACATCCCCCCTATACCTTCCACCCTTCACCCTAAATTTATGTCCCCTTGTAACACTCTGTTGTACCCGGGGAAAAAGTCTCTGACTATCTACTCTATCTATTCCCCTGATCATCTTATAAACCTCCATCAAGTCACCCCTCATTCTTCGCCGTTCCAATGAGAAAAGGCCGAGCACTCTCAGCCTATCCTCGTACGACCTATTCTCCATTCCAGGCAACATCCTGGTAAATCTCCTCTGCACCCTCTCCAAAGCTTCCACATCTTTCCTAAAATGAGGTGACCAGAACTGCACACAGTACTCCAAATTTGGCCTTACCAAGGTCCTATAGAGCTGCAACATCACCTCACGACTCTTGAATTCAATCCCTCTGCTAATGAACGTTAATACACCATAGGACTTCTGACAAGCTCTATCCACCTGAGTGGCAACTTTCAAAGAGCTATGAACATAGACCCCAAGATCCCTCTGCTCCTCCACCTTACTAAGAACCCTACCGTTAACCCTGTATTCCGCATTCTTATTTGTCCTTCCAAAATGGACAACCTCACACTTGACAGGGTTGAACTCCATCTGCCACTCCTCAGCCCAGCTCTACATCATATCTGAGTCCCTTTTCACCGACAACAGCCCTCCTCACTATCCACCAACTCCACCAATCTCCGTATCGTCTGCAAATTTACTGACCCAGCCTTTGACTTCCTCTTCCAAGTCATTAATAAACATTACAAACAGCAGAGGACCCAGAACTGATCCCTGCGGAACTCCACTTGTAACTGGGCTCCAGGCTGAATATTTACCATCTACCACCACTCTCTGACTTCGACCGGTTAGCCAGTTCTCTATCCAACTGGCCAAATTTCCCACTATCCCATGCTTCCTGACTTTCCGCATAAGCCTACCATGGGGAACCTTATCAAATGCCTTACTAAAATCCATGTACACTACATCCAATGCTCTACCCTCATCCACATGCTTGGTCACCTCCTCAAAGAATTCAATAAGACTTGTAAGGCAAGACCTACCCCTCACAAATCCGTGCTGCTGTTCCTAATCAAGCAGTGTCTTTCCAGATACTCATAAATCCTATCCCTCAGTACCCTTTCCATTACTTTGCCTACCACCGAAGTAAGACTAACTGGCCTGTAATTCCTGAAGTTATCCCTATTCCTTTTTTTGAACAGGGGTACAACATTCGCCACTCTCCAGTCCCCTGGTACCATCCCCTGTTTCAAATAAACCTGTTGGACTATAACCCAGTGTCGTGTGACTTTTGACTTTTTTGCAATAGTGACAGCAGGAAACAGCTTCACCTGGTGCCGAAACGTTTGAGATATCTCCCAGGGTAATCTAAGGTAGACTGTTCAGATAGGGTGTGTGTGTGTGTGTGTGATTTACATTGTGAAATCATCTTATCATGATATCCTTTATCCCACAGAATGGCTTTGATGCATCCGATTTCAGTCTCATGCATGCATAGTAAATAAATTACCCAGATCTTATTTACAAGGTTTCTGATAAGGCCAATCTTAAAGCATGTGAAACTGTAAGAATGCCATTGCATTCAGTGAAAGTCAGCTGCGGCTGGACAGCAGTAGAGAATTCTATGACAGGTTTTTCAACTTGAACATAAAGGAAGGGACTGCTTCATTTCAAAGGTGAGTTTAAGTGCAAGATATGTAAGGAAATTCTTCCATGCAACTGTGAAAACAAATGTGACAAAGATATCATCTACATATCAGAACTGTGCAAAGGGTAGGAAGTCAGCTATCATTTCATCAAAGGGTTATTTATCATGGAAACCCAATAAAAATGTTTGAAAGTGTGAGCCTAGCCTAGGACCCCATGGCAACATTTGAGCTTGCATGGTGTCACTGATATTGAACTCAACCACATCAGTTTTTAGGTTCATAAATTCAATGAATACTGATTCAATAATTTCAGCAGTACTCTAGTTTTTTTGTTTAGCTACCAAAGAATTAATCGTAGAACAGCACAACGCTGAAAGAAATATTTGGTCCATTGACTCTACACTAACTCATTCAAAGAATCTTCCAGTCATTCCCATGACCATCCACATTAAGTCTTTTCTCTTTTTCTTTAAATATTCATCTTTTTCCCTGCTATTTGTATTTCTTAGTTGTTTCTACCCCACAATGGGGAATGGTTGGAGTGAGGATAGAAGAGAATCCCATTTACCACAAATTTCCGGGTCTGGAAACTCCCATTTCTCCCAAGGGTGCAGAGTGTCTAATGTTGACAATCTGTGCAACCATAGTAGGAAGCCAATTAAAATAGTTAAGGAATCAATTTTCTTCAATTTTCCCAGCAAAAAGGAAATGTTGCCAGAGTGGTATGGGCCCCCAGCTGTGTGAGCAAACCAACAACACAGAGGAGGCAGCTGAACAGCGTGAGGTTAGAGCTGTGTGAGATTTCAATGCTTTTTCAAAAGGCGGCAAGGCTGCTGCATTCCTGTTTTAAAGGACTGCCACAGTATTAGGATACCCCGGAAATCAATATCTAACGTTGACACTGAGACATTGTTTCCAATGGTCAAGGAATCTAAAACATCAGGGTACAGTCTTCGAGTAAGGGTCTGATCATTTATGACTGAGGTGAAATGAAAATAATTCATTCAAAGTTTTGTGAATCAATGGAATTTTGTCTCCTAGAGGCCTGTGGATGCTCCATGGGTGAACATATTTAAGGCTGGATATCTCAGGGAATCAAGGAATATGGGGACTGAGCAAAAAGGTGGAGTTGAAGCCCAAGTTCAGCTACAATCGTATTAAATTGAGGAACAGGTGCAATTGGCCAAATGGACTATGCCTGCTCCTATTTATTGTTCATGTGTTCTTCCGAGGACTGATCGAGCACTAACCGCTTCACTTAAAATACTGCCCCTACCCCTCCTGCTGCCTGCAGCTCAGCAACAACTTTCGCAGGTGACATTACAAAAGTTCCTGACCATCCTCTTATTGGCTGCAGTGTATCCACCTTTTGCCTTTGGAACCTGTCTGCCAGTGCAAATAGGACAGTGGCCCTGGAGGCAGAGTCTTAATTGAACAACTCATGCAGTTGAAATCTTTCTGTTTTCTGAATGTAGTCAGGATCTGAAAATGGTTCCAATGCTTCTATTTTTTTCCAAAGAATCCAACAAAATCAGCTGCACTTACTCTGAAAATGCAATTCATAATTTGCCAGCACTTTATATACATTTTAGACTGATCCTTCTCCTGAGCATAATGCAGGAATTGCTGATGCACGTGTGCAATAGTGTAAATGTCAGTAGTGTGTACAGTGTAGATGTATGCATTAGTACAAAGTTCACATCAAAACAGAATAGTGCTCTGCTCTAGATTCATGCACTGATAATAATTGCTTAGACAAAGTGTTGGGAAGAAATTGGCACTTGGAAAATGTACTCAAGGGAAGAATCAATGCTTTCACAAAAGGAAGAAGTGCAAAGAATTGGCAAGCAGCAAAAGAGCAGAATGAAACCACATTGACTCTGAAATTCTGGAGACACTTTTAGCTAAATGTTTGTGTGCAGCCAAAATATGTGGCAAGGGTCCACAGATGAAACACGTACCATTCTTACAATGCATGAGAAAGTCACCTTTCACCCATTCAAAGCACACAAACTACACCACAAACTGGGTCATGACTCATGCACTTTTCCCACCCGTCACATCCTAATGTGGAACTTATATTTTCCTAGAATTCTTGTGTTATATTTTCCAATCCAGGGACTGCACATTGGTAAAACCCTTGACATTTTTTTTCTCAGCTTTTTTTTCAACAACACTAGGAACATTTCATAAGAGCTCCTCCCAACAACCATTGTCCAGCTCAATTTCTGTAACACTTCACACAAACAAAAGTCATTCCACATATTCCATTGTAAGTATGTCAAACTCAAAATGAATTCCTGGCAAACTTACCTCAGGGCTGCCTTGATAGAAAAGCATTTTTCTTTTTCAGAATCATAGCAGTGTATTAACTTTTCTTTGCAACGCAAAATGACAGCCAGCATTCTTACACAATGCCACCATGTTGTTTCCAAAACATTTCAGAGGAATAACATGGTTTATATTTGCAAAAGATATGCCTTACCCTGAATTAATTTCAGCTATGCAAAGTGTTTGAAGTGTTGGTAGCCCTCCAGAACCTCTGTCTTTGATGCAAAATAGTCTTGTGAATTGCAGAAGCATCAGCTGTATAACCAATGCCATGCTCGCCTAATATCCAAACATAGCTATACAATGATGGTTAATAGATATGGATTAAAAACTGGAATTTCTACTTGATATTTCCTTCTTTTCCACTCTCAAAGTCTCTTACCTTCAATACCTTTGTTGATCAGTTTACTCAGCATTGCACATATAGTTCAGTATCATGTTACTCCATGTTTCGGGGAACGAAATAATTCTTAAACTGAAATCTCTTTATCTATGATATTGTAATATTGATGTTGGGTTTTGGCAAACCAACTGGAAGAATGTAGTGGTCAATCACACATACCCATAGTGAAGATTACAAATCAAGAAGAGCAGAAGGTTTAGTTCCTCCATTAACAATTGCTTATCTAACCACAACAGTGTTACTAGTATATTTTTCCTGTATGAGTTATGAGTTTTTGCCATGTAAATAGTCCAGGTACACCCTCAGATTAAGTCAGTACCCAAAGTAGCACTGAAAATGGAGGCAGAAATTCAACTTCTTATTGCAGTAGTAGCAATAACATGTTTTGAAGCCTTCTGCTTATGAACAATAAACAACAACCACGTGGGTTCTAGTCAATCTCTTACCCGATGTTCTGTTAACAAGGAAAAACATTCCTATGTAGGTCCACTCATAGAACACAGAGACTTGAGGTTACTAGCTCCAAGTAAGGAGGTAAGGAGATTGCAGCATCTTGCATGTTCTCACATAAAGGAGAGTCATTGGAATTGTGCCTATTGTAGGCATGGACATATCCTGCCCCTTATTCTCTCATCCCCAAGGAAGCTCCAGAAATCCAAAAGTGAAAAGGTGAGAGGAGTAAGGGCATGTTACTACCACCAAATTTCCCCTGAAGCAAACAATGCTGGTAGGACTGGTGAAATATGGGGTACAGGTCTCTGGCACAGAGTCTGTCCCTGTTGCTCAAGGGGGAAGAGGGGAGAAGAGCAGAGCATTAGTCACTGGGGACTCTCGATTTAGGGGGACAGATACGAGGTTTTGTGGGAACGAGAGAGACTTACGGTTGGCATATTGCTTCCCAGGTGCTAGGGCTTCTGATGTCTCGGGTCATATTTTCGGGATCCTTGAGGGAGAGGGAGAGCATCCCCAAGTCATGGTCCACATAGGCACTAATGACATAGATAGGAAGAAAGGTGGGGATCTAAGGCAGAAATTCAGGGAGCTAGGGTAGCAGCTTAGAGCAAGGAAAAACAGAGTTATTATCTCTGGTTTGTTACACGTCCCACGTGCTAGCAAAGCGAGGAATAGGAAGAGACAGGAATTGAACATGTGGCTACAGGGACGATGCAGGAGGGAAGGTTTCGGATACTTGGATAATTAGGACTCATTCTGGGTTAGGTGGGACCTCTACAAACAGGATGGTCTATGCCTGAAGCAAAGGGGTATCAATATCCTGGGGGAGGAAATTTGCTAATGCTCTGCAGGAGGGTTTAAACTAATTCAGCAAGAGGGATGGGAACCTAAATTGTAGTTCCAGTGTCCAGGAGGTTGAGAGTAGTTCGGTCAGAAATAATATTTCAAGGTTGCAAGAGTGCACTGACAAGCATGAAGGTGGTTCGAAGTGTGTCTACTTCAACACCAGGAGCACCTGGAATAAGGTGTGTGAACGTGCAGCATGAGTTGGCACCTGGGACTTCGATGTTGTGGCCATTTTGGAAACAGGATAGAGAAGGTACAGGAATAGTTGCAGTGGGTTTCGAGATTTAGATATTTCAGTAAGAACAGAGAAGATGGTAAAAAATGAGGTGTGGCATTGTTAGCCAAGGACAGTATTACGGTGGCAGAAAGGATGTTTGAGGACTCCTCTACTGAGGTAGTATGGGCAGAGGTTAGAAACAGGAAAAGAGAGGTAACCTTGTTAGGATTTTTCTATATACCTCCGAATAGTTCCAGAGACGTAGAGGAAAGGATAACAAAGATGGCTCGAGATAGCAGCGAGAGTAACAGGGTGGTTGTTATGGGGGACTTTAACTTTCCAAATATTTACTGGAAATGCTATCGTTCGAATACTTTAGATGGGTCAGCTTTTGTCCAATGTGCACAGGAGGGTTTCCTGATACAGTATGTAAACAGGCCAATAAGAGGCGAGGCCACATTATATTTGGTACTGGTAATGAACCTGACCAGGTGTTGGATTTGGAGGTAGGTGAGCACTTCGGTGAAAGTGATGACAATTCAGTTATGTTTATTTTAGTGATGAAAAAGGATAGGTACACCGCAGGGTAAGAGTTATAGCACGGGAAAGACAATTATGATGTGATTAGGCAAGATTTAGGATGCATATGATAAGGAAGGAAGCTGCAAGAGATGGGCACAATTGAAATGTGGAGCTTATTCAAAGAACAGCTACTCTGTGTCTTTGATAAGTATGTACCTGTCAGGCAGGGAGGAAGTGGTCGAATGAGGGAGCCACAGTTTACTGAGGAAGTTGAATCTTTTTGTCAAGAAGAAGAAGAAGAAGGCTTATGTTAGAATGAGATGTAAGGGCTCAGTTAGAGCTCTTGAGAGTTACAAGTTAGCCAGGAAATAACTAAAGAGAGAGCTACTAAGCGCAAGGAAGGGACATGAGAAGTCATTGACAGATAGGATCAAGGACAACCCTAAAGCTTTCTATCGGTATATCAGGAATAAAATAATGACTAGAGTAAGATAGGGGCCAATCAAGGACAGTAGTGGGAAGTTGTGTGTAGAGTCCGAGGAGGCAGGGGAAGCACTAAATGAATATTTTTTGTCAGTGTTCACATTGGAGAAAAACAATGTTGTCGAGGAGAATACTGAGATACAGGCGACTAGACTAGGCTAGATTGAAGTTCGCTCGGAGGAGGTTTTAGCAATTCTGGCAAGTGAGAAAATAGAAAAGTCTTCTGGGCCAGACGGGATTTATCTTCAGATTTGCTGGAAAGCCAGGAAGGAGATTGCAGAGCTTTTGGCTTGAATCTTTATGTTGTCAGTGTTTAGAGGAATAGTACCAGAAAACTGGAGGATGGCAAATGTTGTCCCCTTGTTCAAGAAGGGGAGTAGAGACAACCCTGGTAATTGCAGACCAGTAAGCCTTACTTTGGTTGTGGGTGAAGTGTTGGAAAAGGTTATAAGAGGTAGGATTTATAATCATGTAGAAAAGAATAAGTTGATTAGGGATAGTCAACATGGTTTTGTGAAGGGTAAGTAGTGCCTCACAAACCTTATTGAGTTCTTTAAGAAGGTGACCAAACACGTGGATGAGGGTAAAGCCATTGATGTGGTGTATATGGATTTCAGTGAGGTATTTGATGAGGTTCCCCATGGTAGGCTACTGCACAAAATATGGAGGCATAAGATTGAGTGTGTTTTTGCGGTTTGGATTAGAAATTGGCTAGCTGAAAGAAGACAGAGGGTGATGGTTGATGGGAAATGTTCATCCTGGAGTTCAGTTACGAGTGGTGTAGTGCAAGGATCTGTTTTAGAGCCACTGCTGTTTGTCATTTTTATAAATGACCTGGATGAGGGCGTAGAAGGATGTGTTAGTAAATTTGCGGATTACACTAAGGTTGGTGGATGTTGCAGGTTACAGAGGGACATAGATAAGCTGCAGAGCTGGGCTGAGAGGTGGCAAATGGAGTTTAATGTGGAAAAGTGTTAGGTGATTCACTTTGGAAGGAGCACCAGGAATACAGAATACTGGATTAATGCTAAGATTCTTGGTAGTGTAGGTGAGCAGAGAGATCTCGGTCTCCATGTACATCGATCCCTGAAAGTTGCCACCCAGGTTGACAGGGTTGATAAAGAAGGCATACAGTGTGTTAGCTTTTATTGGTAGAGGGATTGAGTTTCGAAGCAATTAAGTCATTTTGCAGCTCTGGTGTGGCCACACTTGGAGTATTGCGTATATGTGGTGGTCACCGCATTATAGGAAGGATGTGGAAGCGTTGGAATGGGTTCAGAGGAGATTTACTAGGACGTTGCCTGGTAAGGAGGGAAGATCTTATGAGGAAAGGCTGAGGGATTTGAGGCTGTTTTCGTTAGAGAGAAGAAAGTTGAGAAGTGACTTAACAGAGACATACAAGATGATCAAAGGATTAGATAGGGTGGACAGTGAGAGCATTTTCCTTGAATGGCGATGGCTAGCACTAGGAGACATAGCTTTAAATTGAGGGGTGATAGATGTCAGAGGGAAGTTCTTTACTCAGAGAGTAGAAAGGGCATGGAACACCCTGCCTGCAACAATAGTAGACTCGTAAATGGTCATTGAATAAAGATATGGATGAAAATGGAATAGTGCAGGTTCGATGGATTTCAGATTGGTTTCACAGCTCGCTACAACATCGAGCACTGAAGGGCCTGTACTGTGCTGTAATGTTCTATGCTTGATATGCTTCAAGATTAGATCCTTGAGTATTTGCCAAAATTGTAAAATGTTGACTGGAACTAAAACTTCATATTAACACAATGCATCGAACCATCAGGTACCTCACACCTTGGTCCAGTCTCATTGGCTGCAATGGAGAATGTGAGAAATCAAATTGTTTTTGTTATACAAGCCAGATCTTGATTTGTCAATTTTGACTGTTCTTGCAAATGCAATTGAAGGGATAGGACAGGATGGGATTGATGCCCTTTGAGCAGAAAAGAATAAGCTAAGATTTGATAAAGGTGTTCAAAATTATGGAGAATTTTGATGAGGCATATGAGGAGAAACTATTTTTACTAGCTTAAGGATCAGTAACCGAAAGGCACAGATTTAAAATAATTGCAAAAGCACCAAGGTGAAATTGAGAAGGCTTTCTATTAGTCAACAAGTTGTTATAGAATATATTGCTTGAAAGGGTGGCAAGACAGGTTCAATAGTCAGGGAATTAGATACATATTTGAATAGGAAAATAATATTGCAGGGTTTTGGGTAAAGCACAGGAAAATAGAACCAATTAAATTGTTTAAAGAGCTGACACAGCATGAATGTACTCTTTCTGTACTCTATAATTCTGCAATTTAATATTGAAATAAAAACGTAGAGCGAATATAGTTATGTCAGCTTTAATTTATCAGTCTGTACTTCTTGTGCTATGTCATTTTCAATTGCACTTGCAATCAAAGTATTAAAAGTTGAATTCATAAGGTACAAATTTGATATTTACCCAGTTTAACAAGAATAATTTTAAGCACTAGATGGCAGCAGATTTGATTTTATTTGTTCATGAAGTGTTTCCTGTTCCAGACTCTCTGTGCACAAATATAGCACAGGGACTGAATTCACATTTCAAGCATCAAAACCTGGAGCATATGAAACATGAAGCATGAGCTTACAACAGCAAAACTTAAACAGAATCATTTCTGGCAGACTGGTGGAATCCGAGGTATATTCAAAGGAACAAGCACAATTGAAGCATTCAGATGGTTCATCCCTCAGGTTAACATAGGAAATCTGGCCTTGATGATTAAATCTAAGCCTGATACATTTATTTAAAGAAAATCGTGTTGGTTTAGAATACATTGGCTTCAGTGCCTGTAGCTTTAGTTTACAGTTGGGCAGATAAGGTCATGGAAAGAGTGGGTAGGTATTTTAATCCATTTAACTCCCGCTACCTCCCTTTCTTAACTAAGGAACGGGCAATAAATGCTGGCCAGCCAGTGATGCCCACATCCCAAAAGCTTGTTCATATTTTTCTGACTTGAGTTTAGAAAGTAGGAAATCTCCTCAGCTTTCTCTAAAGAATAGTGCGAACAATTTCAAAATGTATTCCCTTATTGAAAATATATGAAAAAAGCCCTACAATATCTTTGGAATTTCTGGGCAAGACTTCATTATTGTTTATTTATTTTGGCAGTGTTTGAACAAGACATTTTACCCATCTATTTCTACTGCACCCAATCAAACCCCAGATGGTACAGTTATGATATAATATATGACAGAATTGGAGATCAAATTAATTGAATAACCATTATTAATAAGTGTATTATGTAGCTAAATCTTCATAAGAGTTAGTAACAAATTTGAAAATCAATATGACTAACTTTTAGTAAAATGCTTAATGTATTGGCCTCCATGATTTAGCATTAATAAAGTTTTATCTCAACACATTTTCACTGCATGCAGTGTACAATTTGCAGATGAGAATAACCGCCCTTTGCTTCGATCTATCTATACTGTTTCTTGGCCCTAAGAACACAGGATGCATGTTTGTTATTTCAAATGCTGAATTCGAAAATTCATTCAACAAGATAACAAGATGGTTGCTACTTTCCAATGATTGAAAATTAATTAACTACAGCATTAATCTCTTATTATTAATTTCTTTGTTTTCTTTGGTAATCTAAAATTTTAAATTTGTCAAGTTTTAAATGCATCCTATTTCTGAATGTTTGGCAGTGTTGTTAATAATGAGGAACATTAAGCAAGGTGTATTTGTCACAATTTAAAATATCACAGATTTTCTGAGCTAAACTATCAACAAAATCAAAACATTGGGAATCTGTAATAAAGACAGAAAAATGCTGGAAATATTCAGCAGGTCAAGCAGCATCTGTGAAAACAAAACAGAGTTAATGCTTAAGATCACTGCTCATATATCAAAAATGAGAAAGTATCTTCCCATTCTGATGAAAGGTTATTGACCCAAAACATTTTACAACCCATAAGCAATAGCAATGTCTTAACTCAGTGACCTGAAATAATAAAATGACTAAAACGCTTGGAATTCAAGTGATATTGAAGTAATTTAATTTAATAGAGGTGAAAAAGTTTAGGGTTGGATAAGCTTTGCATTTGGAACCATGGAGCTGAAACCTGAGCACAATGACTCAGAATTGAAATATGTTTAAAAACAATGAAGTACGGATGCTGGAACTCTGAATCCAAAACAGAAGTTGCTCGAGAAACACAGCAAATCTGGCAGTATCTGTGGAGAGAAAGCAGAGTCAATGTTTCAGGTCCACTGATCCTTCTTTGAAATACTGACTCGGCTTTCTCCAGCAATTTCTGTTTTTACTTTAAATACATTCAATTTTGCATTGTAATTACCTCATAAATGTCAAATCTTATCCCTGGAAGTAAATTTTTAAGATGGTTATAACTAGCCATGGAAAAGAAATGAAGAATGTTTCTGTTACAACAGGATCAACAATGAAACATCTTTCATATTTGTAAATGTCACAAGGAAAATTAGTTAAGTGAAAAAAAATGAGCTGCATAAATATGAGTTTCAAAGAAACACTAGTGACAAAAAAATTCTGGATAATTTATTTATGACTTTAGCACTCATAAGTTATTAAGGTCTGCCTCACTCATGAAATAAATTCTATATTCTACAGTTTTCCATGGAGACTACCCCACTCAGGCCACTCCTTAAAGTGGCTTGAGAACAAACGTATTATAAGTGAATATAAGTTGTGGCAACATCACAGAAATCACTTTGTGATGGAAATATTTATGTTTTATTCATTTCTTTTGAATTGTTAACAATGCAACAACTTGACAATTGTGCCTTTTGAAAAAAGCAAAACTCCTTCAAACTGAAATGAAATATAGACTCAAAATCACAATTTAAATCAGCTGTGTTTACTGTAATATGAAATACTTTTATGAAATCTTGTTTACTCTAAATTTAAGGTATGTATTCAAGATGCTGATAAAAATTGCAATTGTTTTCAAGTAACTCTTAATGTTAGTTCATGTAAAAGGTCTGGAAGGAAATGATGAGTGTTAGCCCATCTGTTTCAGACTATACTGCTCTGAACTGTCCATCATATTCAATGTTTCTGGTGTGGCCAAATCAGCGATAAGTACTGTGTAAGTTAATCTTTAGAAATGGAAAATGGAAATTAGAATTCGAGAATAGGAGCCTTCTATCCAAAACCTGTCCAACCTGTCCAAGATTATAACAAATTGAGGCAAATTTGTTTTTGTGAACACAAAACAAAAATTCCATGAATTAATACCAGAAAGGATCCTGTAACAGGTGGGCCAATTATTCTGCCAGATTACCCCACAGGGATGAAGGCAGGAATTTATTTCATGTAGGCCTCAAAATGGAAACATTTGCAAACATAATATACACATTAGTCAATTAATTTTATTTTCTTTATACTTTCTTGGGGTGGGAATATTGCTTACGATTCCAGTGTTTCTTACCTATCCATAATTAGCCTTGAACTGAATGGTTTACCAGGCCATTGCAGAGTGCAGTAAAGAGTGGGGCAAATGGCATTGGGTCCAGAGTCACATGTAGACCAGACCAATCAATGATGGCAGACTTCCTTCCCAAATGACACCAGTGATCTAGATGGGTTGTCAAGACAATCAAGAAGCTTCATGATCACCATCACTAAGACTGGCTTTTTATATTCCGGGTATATTAACCATCCCTTAAACATTAGCCTGAGCATCTGGATTCTTGTCCAGTGATATTACCACTATGTCAGCATCTCCTCCAATTATTGGCCAAATAGGTACAGAGAATAGTACTTAATATTAAAAGTCACTAAATCTCACCCTCCTAATTTGAATATTTTTACAGATAAAAATATAAATAATTAAGGCATACATATAGAAATAAAGTAGAAAATAAAATATTGTATGAACAAACTTCAAAACGTATTTAAAATATTGTGGAATATATTTTACTTTCAGAATGAATAAGATGTTTCCTTTATTAATTCATGGGATGTGGACATCACTGGCTGGCCAGCATTTATTACCCGTCCCTAATTGTCCTTATGAAGGTGGTGGGGAATTGACTTCTTAAAAACACTGCAGTCCACATGCTGTAGGTTGACCCAGAATGTCCTTAGGGAGGGAATTTCTAGATTTTGACTCAAAGATAATGAAGAAATGGTGATATATTTCCAAATCAGGACGGTGAGTGGCTTGGAGGGAAACTTGCAGGTGGTGGTGTTCCTGCATCTGCTGCCTTTATCCTTCTAGATGGGAATGATCATGGGTTTGGAAGGTGCTGTCTATGGATCTTTGGTGAATTTCTGCAGTACATCTTATAGATAGTACACACTGCAGCTACAGAGCATCAGTGGTGGACGGAGTGGATGTTTGTGGATGTGGTGCCAATTAAGTGGATTGCTTTGACCTGGATGGTGTCAGGCTTCTTGCGTGTTGTTGGAGCTGCAGGCAGGTGGGAAGTATTCCATCAGGTTTTGGGGAGTCAGGAGATTGAGTTACCCAATGCAGTAACCATGTGTTTATGTGACTCGTCCAGTTCAGTTTCTGGTCAATGGTAGCCCCAAAAATGTTGATCGTGGAGTATTCAGTGATGGTAACACCATTAAATGTCAAAGGATAGTGGTTAAAAAGTCTCTTATTGGTAATGGTCATTGGCTAGCATTTATGTATTATTAATGTTACATGCCACTCATTAGCCCAAGCATGGATATTGTCCAGATCATGTTACATTTGAACATGGACTACTTCAATATCTGAGGAGTCATGAATAGTGCTGAACATTATGCAATCATCTGAACATCCCCACTTCTGACCTTAAAATAGAGAGAAGGTCATTGATAAAATAGCTGAAGATGATTGGGCTGAGGACACTATGCTGAGTAACTCCTGCAGAAAGTCCTGGAGATGAGAAGACTGACCTCTAACATCCACAACCATTTGTGCCAGGTATGACTCCAACGAGTGGAGAGTTTGCCCCCTGTTATCCATTGATTCTAGTTTTACTAGGGCTCCTTGATGTCATGGGCTGTCACTCTCATCTCACAAATGATGTTGAACATCATGCAATCATTGGTGAACATCCCCACTTCTGACCTTACGATAAAGGGTTCGTAAGGGATCATGGTTGACAGTAATGATGCATTTAGGTCATGGTTAAGAAACTAGTAATGGCATTTTCAATGAGGCACAACTGAAGATTAAGTGCACAAGTGTAGAATTTCTCATCAGTTCAGAAACTTAGAATCATAGAGTCATAGAAATGTGTAGCACGGAAATAGACCCTTCAGTCCAACTCGTCCACGTCGACCAAATATCCTAAATAAATCTCGTCCCATTTGCTAGCATTTGGCACATATCCTTCTGAACCTTTTCTATTCATATACTCATCCAGATGCCTTTTAAATGTTGCAATTGTACCAGCCTCCACCACTTCCTCTGGCAGCTTGTTCCATACACGTACTACCGTCTGCATGAAAAAGTTGCCCCGAGGTCTCTTTTAAATCTTTCCCCTGTCACTTTCAACCTACACCCTCTAGTTTTGGTCTTCCCCACACCGGCGAAAATACCTGGGCTCTTCACCCTATTCATGCCCCTCATGATTTTATAACTTTCTATACAGTCACCCCTCAGCCTCTGACACTCCCGGGAAAAAGCTCCAATGTATTCAGACTCTGCCTACAGCTCAAACACTCCAATCCTAGCAGCATCCTTGTATACGTTTCTGAGCCCTTTCAAGTTTCAGAACATCCTTCCTATAGCAGGGAGACCAGAATTGCACACAGTATTCCAATAGTGGCCTAACCAATGTCCTGTACAGCTGCAACATAACGTTCCAACTCTTATACTTAATGCACTGACCAATAAAGGCAAGCATACCTAACATCCCACACACTATTCTACCTGTGAATCCATGTTCAAGGAGCTATGAACCTGCACTCCAAGATCTCTTTGTTCAGCAACACTCCCCAGAACCTTACCTTTAAGTGTATAGGTCCTTCCTGATTTGCCTTTCCAAAATGCAGCACCTCATATTTATCTAACTTAAACTCCATTTGACATTCCTCAGCCCATTCGCCTAGCTGATCAAGATCTCTTTGTACTCTGAGGTAACTTTCTTCACTGTCCACTCACATCCAATTTTGATGATATCTGCAAACTTACTAACAAGACCTCCTATGTTCACATCCAAATCATTTATATAAATGACAAAATGAAGGGGACCCAGCACTGATCCTTGTGGCACACCACTGGTCACAAGCCATCAGTCTGAAAAGCAACCCTCCACCACACCCCTCTGTCTTCTATAATTGAGCCAGTTCTGTATCCAAGTAGCTAGTTCTCCCTGTATTCCATGTGATCTAACCTTGATAACCAGTCTACCATGAGGAATCTTGTCAAATGCCTTACTGAAGACCATATAGATCATGTGCACTGATCTGCCCTCATCAATCCTCTTTGCTATTTCTTCAAAAAACTCAATCAAGTTAATGAGACATGTTTCCCATTCACAGCCCTTGTCATTCCAAATACACATAAATCCTGTTCCCTCAGAATTCCTTTCAACAACTTGTCCACCATGATGTCAGGCTCACCGGTCTATAGTTCCATGACTTTTTAAAATCACCTTCCTTAAATGGTGGCACTATGTTATCCAACCTCCAGTCTTCCAGCACCTCACCTGTGGCTATCGATGATACAAGTATCTCAGCAAGGGGCCCAGCATTCACTTCCATAGCTTCCCACAGAGTTCTAGGGTACACCCCATCAGGTCCCAGGGATTTATCCACCTTTATGCATTTTAAGGCATCCAGCACCTCCTCCCCTGTAATGTGGACATTTTTCAGGATGTCGCTATTTATTTCCCCACATTCTCTATTTTCCATATCCTTTTCAACAGTAAACACTGATGCAAAATACTCATTCTGTATCTCCCCTATCTCCTGCAATTCCACACCTTGCGGACTTGTGAGCTGTAAGAGGCCCAATTCTCTCTCTAGTTATCCTTATGTCTTAAATGTATTTGAAGATCCCTTCGGATTCTCCTTAACCCTATTCACATCAGTCGTATGATACTTTGATCTTTTACTATAAATTTTGTGTCCTATGGTCCTGCCCCACTAGTTACCTGACAAAGGAGCAGCACTCAGAAGACTTATACATCCAAATAAACCTGTTCAACTATAATCTGGTGTTGTGTGATTTTTAACTTTGTTCACCCCAGTCCAACATTGGCACCTCCATATCATGGCTATTTGGCAAAGCTATCTCATGTCCCCTTTTTGTCCTCCAGATTTCCCTCTTAAGTATACTCCTACTGCCTTTATACTTTTCTAAGGATTCATTCAATCTCCGCTGTCTATACCTGACTTTTAATTGAGGAATGAAAATCAGAGTATTACTTCAACGGTGAACCAGAGAATCACAAGATGCAAGTGATTTAGGTGTGCTTGTGCACGAGTCACAAACTTGTAGTGTGCAGATACAAGAAAGCTGATGGGATACTATCCTTTACAAAGGAATTCAACATAAAAGTAAGGATGTTATGGTTCAGTTATACAGGACACTCACAAGATTGCATGTTGAATACCGAGTAGTTTTTGCCTCCTTAATTGAAGAAGAAACTGGTTAAGAGAAGGTTTACTATGCAAAGACAGAAATTGCTGGAGAAACCCAGTAGGTCTGCTAGCTTCTATGGGAAGAAAACAGTGTTAATGTTTCTAGTCCAGTTCTTTGTTACATTTTAGTTAGCTTATTCCTGGAATGAGTGGATTGTCTTATGAGGATAAGTTGGACAGGCTGGGCTTGTTTCTATTAGACCTCAGAAAAGTGAGAAGTGACTTGATTGAAATTTATATGATCCTGAATGGCATCGACAAAGTTACTGCAGAAAGGAGGTTTCCCTCTGTGTCAACCCAGAAGTAGTGTATGCTGTTTTAAAATTAGTGATTGGCCCTTTTAGAGCAGATGTCAATGTGCCAGTGTCAGACTGAAATGGACAAAGTCAGAAGTCACATGACACCTGACGAAGGGGCACCGCTCTGAAAGCTTATGATTTCACTTAAACCTGTTGGACTATAACCTGGTGGCTTGTGACTTCTGACTTTTAGAACAGAGGTGAAGAGAGGGTTTGAAACTTTTTGCCTCAGAATACAGTAGAGGCAGGATCATTAACTATTTTTAAAATGAAAGTAGATAGATTTTCATTAATCAAGATGTTCAAAGATTATTTGTGTGGATATGAATATGGAATTGGAAATACAAGCTGATCACCATCATCTTATTGAATGAAAAGCAGGATTAAGTGCCCAAAAAGGCTACTTCTCCAACTATTTTGTGTGTTCATAGGAATATCATCTGTGTGGACTTTAACAGCACACCCTCCACAAAACCACAGAATGACTGAAGGCAACTTCTGCATCTGAGCATGTAAGTAGAAACATGCAAATGTCAGAAGTTCCAACAGTTTCAGAAGAATTATTATGGTAAAGGCTGGTCATTTTCTTCATTATTACTACTGGAAAATTGAGGCCTTATATGATAGTTTTATTATTGGACTGGATAAATTCTATAATATCACTTTTTGTCACATCAGAGATGCATGTCTAAAGAGTATTGCAAATAGGCAGAGATGTTTAGTTTATCCACTTGTGTTATTATTCAAACAATTCAAAAGGATGTTACCTCCAACCACTTGGCATCAGTAAATAAAATCCTAGCGCAGGCATAGGATTATCATCTACATATTAAGTTTCCATGTATTCTGACCCAATAAAGTTTCTTAATTCCTAGGTAAGAAGAGCAACTTCACTGTATCAGAAGGCCTTCTGTTTCTCAAATCTGCCATACCTGCTAATTCCTGGGCCCATTATAATGAAAATGCAGTCATTTTGATCTGAAGATATGCCATTAGGCATTACTAATGCTCAAACTATTTGATATAGAAGAAAGTATTTAACAAAGAAAAATAGGAATTATTGTCCAATAATTCTGAGTTGAATTCAAATCCAATGCTTAGATGTACAGTGCTTAGGGAATGCACCATCAGCAGCATTGCAGTGTTGAAGATACAGAAATAACTCCTTCTTTCTTTCATCAGATGATCAAAAGAATCTAATTGGCAGAAATTACTGACGTTGGGGCTTTGACATCATGACATACAGTACTTTCCTAAATGTCAGTATTTGCTGAACTTAAGAAAGAAAATCTAACTTTGGAAGCTTTCTTTGCATTTTCAAACAAAATCTAGTATTCCTCAGACAAATGTAGCCTATTAAAATTCAAGTTTTTATTTCAATCTATGCAGTTCAAAAGGAATTTATTATTTGTCTGTATAATTTTAAACTTCAATTTTAATACCATTAGTTCTGCACTCCATGTGTGAATTCTATTTGACAGGAGAATATAGTGAAAGAGGTTATTAAAACCTAACAACAGGAAACAGATGATTCAAAAAGATTTATGTAGATTAAAGCTTAACTTAGGTTTGAATGATTCAATATCAAAGTTTGATTCAGGTTTGGATTTGTTTGCTGCTTAGAGTGAGAAACCTCTAAATCTTTTTGTTAAAAATCTGGTGGCAAGTTAATTAAAACATTGAACTGTGCTTCAGTGTAAGCATTGAAAAATAGAAAATTTCAAAGCAATGTCATTTGAAATACAACAGTGCAGAATATCTGATATGGATACAACTTATACCAGTATGAGTGGTGAGGTGTACTAATCTCATCTGTACTGCAGTGTAGTGATTGCATACAATTTCCATGGTTATCTTATTATGATGATCATGCATTATTTACAGATTTGAACATTAACAGAGAATACATTAGAGTGGAAAATTACATGTAGGTAAAATTAGAAAGGGCATAGAAAATTGAAGAAGAACAACATAATTTAAAAAAAAATATTTTGTGAAGCTTGGCATTTAAATCCACAGGCAATCTGAGGCAACCACAGATGAAGGCATTGGATCTATAAGATGTTGAATACGATGTGCAGGCTTTGTTTGTGGATGTGATGCAGCTCTACACATGGCCAATGGGGTTGTGAAATATACCACAGAATTTAATAATTGAAGATGATGACCATTGTTTGACACTCTGCATTATCATTTTCTTAGACCAGGAGTGTAGTATGCCATGAAGATTATAGTGTCATGTCTTCTTTCATAATATACCACTAAATGATTCCCAACAATGACTTATATTTCTTTACAGGATGGTGCTAGCATCAGAAAATATTGCAATATACCTCACAGGAGTGTCATAAAACATATTTTGAACTCTTGGGTCAAATTGTCATTTTAATTATCTACTTCAAGGATGAAAAATGGTGTAAGTATCCAGAGAGATGAAGGAAGTGCATTGCAGAGTGAAGCATCTGAAGGCATGGCCACCAGTGGGGGAGCAAATAAAATCAGGGAAGCTCCAAGGTAAGAATTAGATGAGAATGGATTTTGCAGCAGTTTGTGGAACTAGCTGAGGTAGAATGGAAAAAAAAACAACAGAGAAACTTGAAAACACGGATGCAAATTTTAAATTTTTCAGCAATTTGTTTATATTTTCCATTTTAAAGTTTTGCGAGTCATTGTAGGTTGATGAGTGTGGGAGTGTTGAGTGAATGGAACTTGGTGTGTGGTTAGCAGATGTTTGGATGACCTTAAGTTTATGGTGGGTGAATGTATACTAACCAGGAGAATGGTCAGGCCGAGAGGTAATAAAGGCATGAGTAAAAGCTTGGGCAGCCCATCAACTGAGGCAGCCATAGAGTCTGCTAAGATTACAGAGTTGGAAAAACAGTCTTAATGATGGTTTAGGTATATGCTCAGAAACTCATCTCAGGATCAAGTATGACACCAAGATTGCAATCAATCTGTTTTAGCTTCCAACAATTGTCAATAAGGTGGTATGATTGAATTGGGTGTCGGTCATCCATATGAAAACTAATACTTTCTAGATATTGAAGGCAGCATGTAAATCAGTAAAAGGGGATTACAGAAAATAGGAGATTAATATGTAAGTACTTCTGATCAAAAACAACACTTATAGTTTGCTTGGATTTACAAACACGTTTTCTCCTTTGGGGAACAATAGGGAAAGTTTTGAAAAGATTAGTAGATTGGTCATCAACCTGTTTGAACCACATCCCAGATAATCCTTCTGGTGCCAACCAATTCTTGAAGCAGGCTCAAGGTGCCAAATGGCCTACTCCTGCTCCTATTTTCTGTGTGAGACTTGAACTCAGAGGTTCTGACTCAGAAGCAGACATGCTACCCGCAGTGCCACAATACACTGATATTTACCTATTGTATTTATGCTGTTCAATCTGTGGTTCTGAGTTCCTCTGGACATTGGAGAATCTGTATTGCAAAGCACTGAAATATATGCCTTTGTCTACTGTTGATATGCAAATATCAATGAGTAAGCATGTAATTCGCATGGTACTGTCTTATCTGTTTAAGGCATCATCCATTGCTCCTACTTCATCAATTATTATTGGTACAGAAAGGATGGTAATAGGAAACTTAGTGTGCCAATGATACAGTCAGAGAAAGAAGGTAATTGTACAGCAAATATCACAAGACTGGATATAAAGTGTAAAGATATAGAAAAGGAAATAGAGAAATGATGGCGAAATGACATTTTTGTCATTTCTTTGCTACATTCTGCTCATTGTCTCGGAATCTTGAACACAAAATATTATGAGATAATACAATAAAGGAGAAATAACAAACAAAAGCATGCATGATATCATTAATGCCCTTTTACCTAATGTGGACATGTACACAAAAATAGGCAGGTGCTTCCTACCTGCATATGATGGTAGAAAGAGTGAAGTTGCAGTAGTGAGCAGAAATCCAGCATAGCCTTCACTCACTTTGCAACTGGGTAAATCTAATATCTATTTTCAAATTTGATGAATTCAATCCAAAAATGCACACTTACCATATATTCACTTAATACTATCTATTGACGACAGTACTATTCTTAGGCAAAGGCAGCAAGCGAACTCCTTAAAATTGCCAGGATATGTGAAATCGCAGCTTTCTTCAGTTAAGCAATTGTTTTATCGTTGTATTATGCAAATTACTGGATTTGCAATAATGTTAAATGTATAAGTTGATAGTGAAGACTGCCAAATACATTAGGTACCTTCCATTTAAAATATATAGGTATTTCGTTTTTCTGTTTTCTCTGCAAAACGTTTTCACTTTTCATGTTAGAACATGCTCTTGTTGCTTGCCATTTATCTCCATGTCAGATCTCCCTCACAGCTAAGGGTGCTTTTTGGTAGCAACAATTGGAAGCAGTTTATCTTTTAAATTACTCTTGTGTAGCCTGCTGAATGGAGGGGGAATGTGCAGAATTAGTGCGTGTTAGGATCTTACAGGATTAGGACACTAGTGATTCCATGAGCAAAAGCTCCTTTCCCCAGGTCTATGATTTTCTCCATAATTGACACCACTATAATATTTTTTGTGGGAGATTTATCTTTGCCCACAAGAGTCTCAAAAATAGCAATACATTTGACACATTAAAAGTGAATGCTACACAAAGTTGTGGAAAAAAATAGTATTTACTTCTGAACAATACAGGTTTCTTTTCTATTTCCTTCCTCTGTAAGCTCTATAATTACCTTTCTAAATTGTGCATCATGGTACTACTTTCATTATGTTTTGACAAAGGGGTATTATATTTAAAGTATGGGAATCATTGCTAATATTGCTGTCAGAGATTTCTGCAAATGATTTTGCATTTCTTCCCATATCTTCCTACTATGAAATTTTACCCTTGTTTTTCTTATTTTCATTAATTTATTCCAAGATTTTCATGTCCATTGTTAAGGATGAAATTGTAGTAAAAGAACTTGGTAAAATAGGGTTGAGTCAGCATAACTTCATCAAGGAAAGGTCATGCCTGACAAATCTGTTAGAATTCTTTGAGGAGGTAACAAGCCAGTTAGACAAAGGAGAGCCAGTGGATGTGATCTATTTCGATTTCCAAAGGCCTTCGACAAACTGTCACATAGGAGGCTGCTAAACAAGATAAGAACCCGTGGAGTGAGGAACAAGAAACTGGCATGGGTAGAGAATGCGCCAACTGGCAGAAAGCAGAGAGTAGGGAAAAAATATCTTTTTCAGGATGGCAGCAGCTGTCTAGTAGAGTTCAGCAGGGTTCCGTGTTGGGACCACAACTATTCACTTTATACATTAATGGTCTTCATTATTGCAGATGAAACATTGATAGTTAGAGAAACAGATAATATTGAGGAAGTGGGCAGATTATAGGAGGACTTAGACTGGCTAGGAATGTGGACAAAGAAAAGCAGATGGAGCACAATGTGGAAAATTGTGGAGATGTGCACTTTGGTAGGAAGAATAGAGGTGTAGATTATTTTCTAACTGGAGAAAGGATTCAGAAATATGAAGCACAAAAGATCTTGAAAGTCCTAGTTCAGGATTATCTTAAGGTTAACATGCAGGTTCAGTTGGCAGTTAGGAAGGCAAGTGCAATATTACCATACATTTCAAGAGAGCTAGAATACAAGAGCAGAGACGTACTACAGAAGCTGTACAAGGGTCTGGTCAGACTGCATTTGGAATATTGTGAACAGTTTTGTGCCCCATATCTAAGGTAGGATGTGCTGGCACTGGCAGGGTTCCAGAAAACATTTACAAGAATGAAGATCTTGTCATACACAGTCAAGTGCTCTACATCTGTATTCTGTGGAGTTTAGAATGATGTTGGTGGGGGTTGGGGGCAGGGATATCTCATTAAAACTCACAGAATACTGAGAGACCTGGAGAGGGTAGAAATTGTGAAGATATGTGTCCTGGTAGGAGAGACTAGGACCCAATGGCACAGCCTCAGAATGAAGAGACAAAACTTTAGAACTGAGATGAGGAGGAATTTCTTTAGCCAGTGGGTGGTTAAAGTGTGGAATCCATTGTTGTAGCAAGCTGTGGAGATCAAGTAATTGCATGTATTTAAGACAGAGATAGATTTCTTGATTGGTAAGTGGATTCAAGGTCATGGTCGAGAAACAAATCAACCATGATTGAATGGCATAGCAGATTTGATGAGCCGAATGGATTATTCTGCTTTGATCTCTTATGGTCTGATGGATACCAAGAAATGGGGAGATTCATTCGTAAAGCTAAATAGTTCTATATTTCTTAAATAACTCAGTTACTGAGCAATCATTTTTGGTGTTGACTGTAAGGTTAAAATAAGTTTTAGAGGGAAAATCTCAGTAGGCACATGCCCGTAATCATATTCTCCAAATCATTCCAAAAAATCACCAATATGGAGCCAGGGGACAGGTAGCAACCTGCTCATTGTTGCAAAGTGGTGGGGGAGGGGTGGATTCCAAGGATAGGAAGGAGGTCTGAGCCTCAGTGGAGGGAGGTAACTGGGGGAATAATTACAAATCTAGGTCGAAGATTGGAGGCCTATGATGTAGGTGGGACCCTGCAGCTTTGGTGATTTGTGAGCTGGGGATTGGGCTTTGGAAAAGAGAACTTGTTGGCTTGGGCAGTGAAACCAGAAGTTGTCGGAGAAATAAATCCACAGAATTAGAAGGTTTGGGATGGGGTCAGCCAATTATAGACTTGCCTATGTAGGAACATTAGATTCAGCAGATAGCTGCAAAGGCACTTGACTCCTAAACTTGGCAGCTTAATTGCAATATTTCAAAATGCCCACTTTTGATTTCCAGAATTGGCTAGGCTAGAGATGGGTTGGTGTTGGGATTTTGAGTTTTATGGCTTTAATCCCACCAAACAACCCAAACCTGTTTATTTTTATTATTAAAGTATCCCCATTGGGTAAAAAGCTTGATCAGTTAGGCTGGGGAAGCACACACCAGTTGCTAAATGACTAGTTTCTGCACTCTAAATTCTATATCATTCCCACTCTGGAATAATGAGTTCAAGAAAGCAGTACTTTAGTGAGGACCTCTTTAACAGGCTTGAATTTTAGGAAAATATTTTAGATCATTTCAACAAAATCAGTTGCTTCCTTCCCTTGGCACATCTTCCATTCACACTGACAAACTGTGCATGGAACATACCTGCACAGCATATATACAATGCAGCAGGATGAAAATAGGATATGTATATATATCATCAGTATTTAATTGCATCAGAATATATCAATGGATTGGGTGAAGTATAAGTGCATATTACAGTTGACAATTTTAATTGTTGGAAGCTGGGATCATTCTTACTCAAACTATTGCCCCCTTTAACATATTGTAGTCAAGCATGAGGCAAATCTAATTTTGTCTGCCAGCCAGTCGCAATGTTTCAGCAATAATTGTATTCATCAGAATCTTAGCCTTACTTATTGATTAATCTTGGATTAAGCCACTTTTCATGTTGAGACTTAATGAGATTTCTGTAATTACATCCAACTAAACTACTTAGTGTTTCTAATTGCTCTTTCTCTAACAACAAAGTGCCATACTGCACTATTATATCCTGGAGCAATCTAGAATTATATCCAAGGTATGAATCTACATGTATATGAACTAAGAGCAGAAGTAGGTAATTCAACTCCTAAGCCTACTCCACCATTGAATAAGATCATCACTGACCTGATTGTCATCTCAACTCCATCTTCTGACCTATCTTAGACAACCTTTGACACACTTGTTAATCAGGAATCTTTATACCTCTTACATCTCCCCATACCAACACCTCCACACCCTTTAACTTTTCACTGATGTTTTATTTTTCATTGTAACATTTAATATGGCACCTTGCTGAATGCTTTCTAGAAATCTAACTACAATATAACTACAACATATCTGTATTTCTTGTAGATGTGCTTATTATTTCTGAAAGAACTTCAATAAACTAGTCAACTATGATTGACTTCTCACAAAACAATGCTGTCTGAGAGTATTGAGGTGATCCATTGCAAACCTTCTTAATAAGAGTCCAGTGTTTTCCCTATGACAGATTTTAAGCTCACTGGTCTCTCGATGATGGTTTCCTGTCTTTTTTCTTTTTTGAAAATAGGAGAATTTTCTACTCTCAAATTTGATTGGACCTTATTTGAATCACAGAAATTTTGGAAAAATAAAAAAAACTCCATTATCTAAGTAGTAACTTCTTTTAAAACCTTATGATGAAGTCCATTGGGACCATGAATTTGTTGGCTTTTAGTTCAAATAATTTTACATGCACCCTTTACCTCCTTCCTTCTTTCTACCAACTAACACAGAATTATTTCTGGGAAGCTACTTGCATCCTCCACACTGAAGACAGATGCAAAATATCTGTTCAATTCATCTACCATTTCCTTGTTTGCCATTACTTAACCTTGGTTTCTAGAAAAATCAATGCTCAATTGACTTTTTTCAGTTTTGAATGCCTGGATACTCTCTTACTATTTGTGTTGATATTTCTAGCTAGTCTTCTCTCATAATGTCATTTCTTTCCCTCTTATTAACCTTTAAGTCACTCATTGCTGTTCTTTATCATTTGTTCAATCTTCTGACTTGCCACTCATTTTTACAAAATTAAATGTTTGTTCTTTCAATGCAATACAATCCTTAACTACCTTCAAACACCATAGATGGTGCATTCTTCCTTTAAAATCTTTCTTTCTCGCTGAAATGTATCTTTTCTGAGTATCTCTGATCCTAGCTGATCTAAGCAATGGACAAATCTGATTTGAATAGCTTATTTTTATTTCATTTAACAAGAAGGTCTTTCACTGAAAAAGCAAGCATGCAATGTTCCAGTTATGGCTTTAATACTAATAGAGACAGTTTTATGCAAAATAAAATAAATTAGAATAAAACAAGTTAGTTACACATGTGATAATTTGAGAGATTTCACAATACATAATAAAGATATAATTTCGTCAATTGCAACACCATCACTTTAAAGAACTCCAACACCAGAGAGATTTCCCTTCACTATCACATCTATAGGTTTGATTTAATTGTCTCTTTCAAATCTCACTCTTTAAAGTTTGATAGTCTTTTTCTTCAACTGAGCTGAAACCCATCCAGGGCTTTATTCAACCATTTTTGATTTGGCACTTTCAAACTAAAAACATTTCATTAAGGTGACCTATTTTCTTTACTTAACTGACTCCCTTCTCAACGAGAAACTGTGTCATACAGGAAATTTCAACCAGGTTGGAGTGTTGGATAGGAGTACAGTCCTTCTTCCAGTGGACCACAGGAGGCACATTATCAGACCATGCTAACCTGGAACTAAATAGTAGGCTAAGACAGTACTGTGTCCTGAAAAAGGAGGGCTGTCCAATAGTGCAGATAAAAGGCCAATAATCTACTCTTCTGTACAAAGGCTATGCCACCATCTTCTCACACAGCCACCATTCACTCCAACTCTCTCACTGAACACACATCTCATTAAGGCACATGGACTGCAACTCTCACTACTGTGTGCATCCCATCCACTCTACTGTACTCACCCACATCAGACTCTCAAGCTATTCACTATTCCTGCTTTCTGTGCCTCCGAGTGACTCAAAGGGGAAATCTCACCATTTCTCCTCGGGGTGCAGATATATGGTTCCTTGAAAGTGGAGTCGCAGGGAGACAGGGTGGTGAAGAAGGCACTTGTTGCCATTGGACAATACATTGAGCATAGGAGTTGGGACACCATGTTCTGACTGTACAGGAGCTGCAACATGATAGAAGGTGAGGCCACGTCTAGAATAATGCATACAATTCTAATCTCCCTGCTAAAGGAAAGATGTTGTTAAACTTGAAAGGGCTCAGAAAGGATTTACAAGGATGTTGGCAAGATGGGGGGTGGGGGGGGGGGGGGGAGGTGTTGAGCCATAGGGAGAGGGTGAATAGGCTGGGGCTGTTTTCCCTGAAGCATCGGGACGCTGAATGCTAACCCGATAGATGTTTATAAAGTCATGTGAGTCATGGATAGGATAAATAGCCAAGGTATTTTTTCCTCAAAGTTAAAGAGTCCAAAACTGGAGGGCATACATGAGACAGCAAGATTTAAAAGGGACGGAAGGGGCAAATTTTTCATGCAGAGGGTGATGCATGTATGGAACGAGCTACCAAAGGAAGTGGTGGCAGATGGGTACAATTACAACATTTAAAAGGCATTCTGCTGGGTACAAAAATAAGAAGGGTTTAGAGGGAGTAAGAGCCAAATGCTGGCCAGTGGGATTAGATCAGTTTAGGATATCTGGTTGGCATGAACAAGTCAGACTAAAGGGCCTATTTCCATGCTTTATAACTCCAGGCCTACTTTCTGGACCTTGATACCTATCTCATTTGCAGTCATATCCTCCTTTTCCTGACCATTTACTAAATCAGAAAACTTTATCCTAAAATGTATGCACAGCTCTAGGAGCAAGGTGTCTCATTGCATACTGTCCCTGATATGGTATCGTGTTTGCAGTTTAACCACCAGCTCAATAATTCTGAACTAAATTCCCTCAAGCTGCAGATATGTTTGCCTGGATCACCACCAGTGTCCAGAAGCTCTCACATCTTGCAGCTGTAGCACATCAGTTGTTGTACTGTTATTATTGTATTCAACAATTATTTTATCTTAATTAATAAACAGTACTATCTCAATAAACAGATGAAGTTACCAATAGCAGAGTGTAACAATTACAAATGAATGACACGAGTTTTGACAAGATTACAGCTTAGCTTTTCAAAAGATAATTGCCTAAGCATGCTACACAAGAACCACATAGCCCTTCAACATTCATTTCAGCACACAATTTAAAATAAAGAACTTACGGAAAAAAAAATCAACAATCGACTTGAGAGATGATAATTATTATTATTTGGCTTAGAATTGTTTAGCCCTTTCTAAATATTCACTGCAATAGTTTGCATTTTCATGTAAATATTTAGGTTTCATTGTTATGAAATGTCTAGCTGACTTTTGCACAAAAGTCAGTAAGGAGAAGAGTGTAAGAAAATAAATATTACTTTGGGAAAGAGCATTTTAGACTATTTCCCACAATTTATCAAAAATGCAAACACTTCAAAAGGCAAATGTAAACATTTTAACTGTGTCACCATTATGGACAAAGATCAAAAAGTACTTTGTCCTCCTTCACTGACCTAATATAGTGTGTATGGAAACAAATCCGAGTTAACAAAGAGGTTGTTAAAAAGCAACATCTGTAAATTGTAAAGATCTGTATTTTATTTACCGTTCTGTCTAAGTTTAAATGATCTTTCCCATCTCCATTATATAATTTACAGAAAGCTTTTTCTCCCACATTCTTTCAACAAACTATGTCACATTTCTAGATGTTTTCTGATACACTACAACTAAATATGTGACATTTTTGAAAAATCCAAAGGCTTTTTTTGGTTTCATCACTGAAAGTATAAGCTCAGTGTTGCAATATTCTTCTCTCAGTTCTGAATTCTCCATACTCAGCATAAAGCTTATCTGGCAAGCACAAACATAATTAATTGACCCCAAAATAAAATATGATTCGAGATTGATGGCCTCACTTTAGGAAAATAAGAGGACACCTTGACTGAATTGTTTCTCATCAAGCATGACTCCTGTCAAACAAGCAGGAAAGATTTGAAAAGGCTTGAAGAAGACTGTGACCCAATTTTAGAGCTTCCCTTTAGAAGGAAAATGTGGGAAGTTACAATAAGGATTACATTAAATAAAAGTCCAGATAAATAGTCTAAACTGAAGCAGGAAAAGAAAACACTAATTTTTAAGTTATTTGTGGATGCTGAGCATATTGATTTGCTAATTGAATTTTAGGTGAGTGTAAGAATTTTTTACTGAACAGTGCATTAACCATGTGTTCAAGGATATCCCCAGAAGAAGGCTGCTTTAGATGGTGCTGATATGTTTTTGTGCTTCATTCTATAATTCCACCAAACTGTGCAATTTAAATCTGATGTTCCTTTCGCCCTTTTCCATGCAGAAGCTGAATTCACTTGCAATAGATGGAATGAAGAAAAGTGACATCCTTCAGCAAAGCAGTGCATGATTTTCAAGTGAAACCTAGCTCGGCATACATCATTTGAAACATTTTGCAAATGATAGCTTTGCACAACCTTTTGTTTCGGTGCCAGCAGCACAGCTAGGATGTGCTGCATCAGCTTGAAATGGAAAAGTAATATGTTTCAACATCAGAAAATGCAGCACAAATTTAAATTTTAAATCTACCGCCATCCCCCTCAAGAAGACTTTATTTAGCTCCATTTAAAATTTAAAAAGGTGCAGGGATTTCAGAACATTACAAGCAAACATCTACACACCACGCACATGCACGCATACAAAATTATTCTTGACAAATGAATGTCAAGCCATGGCACATTTTCTGAAGCACTTAACCCCCTGCTGTTGATTGACAGTATTGTCCACCTTTAAGATGGTTTTATTTAGTCACTACATACACTGTTATGTTGATGACACTTTGGATTATTTGGGTTTATGGAGTAATCCTTTCCAATCCTCATCACCTCAAATTTCAAACCAAAAAGTTAACATTAAACTAACACCTAATATTGAAAATATTTTAAACATCTCAATTCGCAAGAAAACCTGGGTTATTCAAGTGACAAAAATAAAGCTTGCCTTTAGCAAAGCTGATGCAACCTGTTTTAATCTAAACCAAACTTCTCACAGCCAGCCTTATCAGATAATCATTGGCTGCAATCTTGGAACGTCTGTTTTTAGCCACAGGCAGCAGTACAAATAAACTGTGCGGTCACCAGCACTAGGACTATGATCTTGTGTAAGCGTTTTAGAAAAGTAGCTTTTTATTAAACTCTTCAGACTTGAGATGGTAGGAGAGACTATCATACTCTGTATGTCTACAAAATGAAGTGCTGAGTGGCTTTATAAAAAGCCTGCATGTAAATGTGATTGAAGTTGGATGGAGAAGAAAAGCTCTTTCACACTGAGCTCCAAAGATCTCTCAAGATTTCTGAAGGATGTAGTTAATGGATAACTATGAAACAGATTTCTTGGAAAGAGATTCAAACACAACATAATTTAACCCAATTGAAGAGGGTAATGTGTATGTGATAAAAGATAGTAACAACTGAAGAGAATTATAAACTGTGAAATAATAGTACCACTACAGAAGTTTCCTGGTGGCTCCTTTTTGAGCTGTACCATTTCTTTCTCAATATTTGACATTTTTGTACAATCCTGCATGGCCCATTTCAGCTAACTTATCACTTTTATGTATTTCCTGCTCAACATCAATGGAAAGGACAGGAAGCCTTTGTCAGACTGTCATAATGAAGTCGACGTTTGAAACCTTTATTTTTCAAAATAAACAATGGTATTTCGAATAAAAACATTACTGAGCACCTTACTAATATCACAACCTGTGATTTGAATCGTAATGCATTACACAATGGTTACTCAGATGCACAATTTTAATTTGGCAATGATGACATTAAATTAAATGGATGGCTGTTTAATCAATTAGAAAACAACTCCCTATCCAATGGTCACAATGAAAAGAAAAGGCACATGGAGGATAAGAGAGAATTTTAACATTTGGGAAACTAACTGTGAGGAATGCTTGGGCTGGCTACCCAATACTTTCAATGAGAGGCCTAGTTCATTTCGAAGGACAAGACTCATGAACATACATCCTACAAGCTGGAGAGCTTTCATGGATACGCCATAGCTGCTTGAGCAGAATCAATCATAAGAGGCTTTGAGATTGATCTGATAGACCTGGATGGAATGCATGATCATGGAGAGTTGGGAGGGGAAGAGTGAGAGCATTGAATGACAGATGTCTATGTTGACCCTAGAGAAACAACTGGGCCCCGTCAAAGTAATTTGAAAACTTGTCTTTTCCTGTTGCCTGTATCTTTAGCATACCAAATCTTATTGAGAGTACAGGCCATGGAATACAATCTGATTAATATGTCACTCAATTCTTTTGCACATATGAATGTCGATTAAAGGATGTCTGTCTGCATGGTTTCATAAAGGTTGCCATCAGGTGTATAGAGTTGGATGTCCATGAAAACTTGAGAGTGAATAAAGCAGTGAATATAAACTAAGTAGGAAATCTGGTGGTAAATGGACATTTATGATTTTAGTTCGAACTGCTCCCTTTCCAACAGAGGCAGTTAATGTAGGTGTCACTGTTTTGGTAAATTGAATAGATTGTGCTAGTTAAGTACTGCATAAGATAGCAACATGGTCTAATGTTGTTAAAAAAGGCTTTTCCAAGTGAGATTCTTTTCAGTAAGCTGTCATCTATACAGTACATGGGGATTCTTCTACTTCAACATGCTGTTTTCCCTTAATCAGTTCTATTTACTGTCTTTTCTGCATCAATTTCAAACGAAAATGACAGCTCATCTCCGAAAGCTCAAGTACTGAAAAATTTCCAGCCAGACAATTGAGTACAAGATTGATCATGTTGTTATCGAAACTATCCTACCTGAAGCACATTTTTTCTGCTGGATTTGTCTTTTGCCCAGTCAATCTGAGCACCGCACAGGTCCACGTTCTCCGGCTTACAGCCTGTTTTCTGCACAGAGGGAGTGAGAAACAATGTCACATCCAAATCTCAAAAATTGTGAACAAATACTGAAATGTGAGGATTAATCAAGAAGAAAAAAAACCGTTTTGACAACTTCAGTTGAAATTGGAAACAATATTTAATAACTCACTCCAGTGCTCATCATTGTATGAGAGAGGACATTTCACATCAAATATCAAAAGTGAAAAGAATAATTTATGTCTGTGTTATAGTGGAATAGAAGTTTAAAAAAAAAAATGGCATGGTTGAAAACATACTTTGAATACCATTAAAGATCAGATCCATAAACATAAAAATGTTCTGGCGAGTTTTTCATGATTATGGATTTTAGTGCCGGAGTTTGATTTGAATTTCTTTCTAACTTTACCGAATATCGGCATCAAATATTTTCAAGTAGGTATGTGCAAATAAAACACTCTCTTCTTTTCCATAGCAGTGTGTCAACACAAAACAAGAAAGAGCACCACCTACTGCCTCTCTCAGTTGTTTCACTTTCATAATTCCTCATTATGATCTATCCAAGTGAGACTGTCATTTAGTGGGGTCATTAGTTGGCCTACTGCCCTGTAAACCTGTCACTGCTGCCGAGAGTAAACCAACTGCTTCCATGAACAACCCTGATAACCTACAAACAATACTATCACACTGGGCTGCTATTGAATTTCAATCCTATTATGCCACTCCATCCCCTTTCCTGCTTCTTAGGTAGTCTTTTGAGACCGAGGATGACTGGTTACCACTCCAGAGTTGTTGAGGCAACAAAACAGTTCAATTCTGGATCCCTGTCAATGCTGCTGGTTGATGAGTTGGTTGGTGGGATTCTTAGGTCTCCATAGGCTCCTTCCACTGTCTGGGCTTGGCCTCCACCTGTGCCTGTCAGCAATACCCAAAATAGTTGGAACCCACAAAGATGCCTCTTCTCTAGTTTGGGTGGTCTTGACAAGAGATTCCCATGTGGTATTGGCAAGAGATTTCTATAACTTCATGGGAATGTTGCATTTTTTTCAGGAAGGCTTTGAAGATGTCTTTTGCATTTCTGGTAACCACTTTCCATGACAAAACTTAGTGTAGAGAGCTTGTTCGGAATCATAGAATCCCCATAGTGTGGAAGCAGGCTATTCATCCCACCTAGTCCACACCGACCCTCCGATGAGCATTCCACTCAGATCCACATCCCTTACCCTAACCCTGTAATCCTGGACTTCCTATGGCTAACCCACTTCGTCTGCGCATTCCTGGACACCATGGGTGATTTAGCATGGCCAACCCATTTAACCTGCATACCTTGGACTTATGTTCTGGGGAGTCTTGTGTCAGTCATGTGGCTCACCCAGCACAGCTAATTGATCACAACCAATGCCTTGATACCAGACTGGCTTATTGGTTGCACTAATTCCCCATTTTGAAGTTCCTATTCTAACCCAAAGCTTTATTTCAACATAAAATAAAATATAATACAGAATGGTCGGTTTCCTGTCATATGATGCATGCAAAGTAACAAGAACATTAACGCCGTTACCATTTCAGTTTGAGTGTGATACGTAAAGGGTTAAAGTAAATTATGAAACCACTTCATAATTAAAGTGCCTTATAAATATGTTTTCTTTGTTCACAGCCCAAAAGCAAGCTGGTGGCAGCCAGCCATGGTGCCTGAGGTCTTTGCCAAATGTATCCTGTATGCTACATCCCCAACTGATTTCAGTGGAGACTGGACTCCGGAGTTCCAGCAAATCTCACACTGAACATGGAAAGCATGAGTTGATTATCATCTACCACAGCCTGGAAGCACACCATATGAGGACTCAGCATTTTACTTAGTTTCATGCGTTTAAAGTCCTCTAGCACCATCGTCTGACCTCCACAACATATACAAGTCAATGAAAGAGCAAAGCATCCCGAAGTCAGCACCATTCCTTCAGTTAAACAAAAAAAAAACGAACTGCAGATGCTGGAAATCAAAAACAAATGCAGAAATTGCTGGAAAAACTCAGTATGACTGGCAGCATTTATGGAGAGAAGTCAGAGTTAATGATTCAGGGGTCCAGTGACCCTTCTACAGAACCATTTTTGTTTTTGCTTCCATTTTATCAATTAGCTACTTTCAACAATTAGTGTAAGCTTTAGTCATTGCATTTCACCAATAATCTAGCATTAGTCTTCTTGAAGTAATAAGGTGGTTAAGGTAATAACACATTCAAATAATGCTCTATTTTTTCCTTCAAGATGAAAAGCAAAATCCACCTCTAGAGAATTTGTTAAAATGTATTCATTGCTTTCATTGCTGAACTCTAGTTATTTTCCAATGTTATTTTCTAGTTACTCAGATTGATGGAAATGAACATCTAACTACTTCTGATTAGTTGCTGAGTTGTTAAATAGTGAACATCCGATGATAATCCAGCCATGCTTTCCTTGTTCAATGAGAGATTGAGTGGCTTCAAACAATTTACCTATTCTGCAAATGGCTTGAATTGATACTTACAGGAGAATCCAATAAATCTGGAGACTAAAATTCATGAAAAGTTAATTTGCTCATTAAGGTCTGTTTAGAGAGCAGTAGATCAGGGGCGTACTTAAATCATAATAAAACCGAAACCAAAATTGAATCTGATCTGCCATTCAGTGAGATCCCTTGATCCAAAACAAAATCATAACTGCAACACACTGAATAAAACTGCTGAACCAACAACCTTTATTTAAAGGGTTGATAATCAAATTTTCTGAGACATGGGAGATTGTGAAAGGCACTACATAAATGGAAATCTTTCTTTCTTTTCCTACTTTACTGACAGGATTGCATTCGAGTTGAAAGGTATGGTGCTGGAAAAGGACAGCAGGTCAGGCAGCATCCAAGGAGCAGGACAATTGACGTTTCGTGCATAAGCCCAAGACCTGCTGTCCTTTTCCAGCACGACACTTTTCACACTGATCTCCAGCATCTGCAGTCCTCACTCTCTCCTTGACAAGATTACACCTCAAAGGAACTTTATAAGCCACAAAATACTTTAAAGCATTTTGTGGTTGCCTTACGACTAGGTGATAAGGAGGGGATGCGGGAAATTACCTTGTCCTCTTATATGACCCTCTCTGTCAGTTGCAACAAATAGTTTTATTTTATTTTTAGCAGCCAGCCATTATATTTCCAAGAGCATATAATTAAATAAATTAAAATTAAGCCGCCAAATTACAAGGTGAAACAAAGAGGACTGTATTTCCTATGACCATCAAAAAATTAAAAAGACATCATCAAACACATAGACAAACATAGGTAATGAGTTTTAAAATGAATGAATGATTTTATTGTCACATATGTTTTATAGTGAATAGTCCAGTAAAATACTGTGGAAAGCTTCCACTGCAGCCATGACCTGGTGCCATTTTGAAAAGTTTAAAAATAACAATTTTAAAAAATATATAGCTTAAAGAGAGTCCATAACCCTTGCGCCACCATAAGTGCCTGACGCAATGTTAAAGCCGCCAATCCTCAGGCACCATCTCTTGCCACTGGGCCTACCTCGCCCGACAACACCTCTGTCACGGCTGATGCCAGGTCCCATGCTTGCCACTCTGCCAGCTGCCTCTGCAAAGCTGCTGCCAGAGCCCCGCTCTGGCCTCACAACTATCCTGGGCCACCCATCCACCAGAATCCCACTCCGGGCTCACTAGTCACCGCCACCCTCAGATCAGACTTATCCTTGTGTACTCATGGTTTCCTAAGCTTGTCTCAACCTGGTCAGGTAATCACAGCAGCTGTCGTGGTTCTGTTTTTAAATATAAAGTACTGCAGATGCTGGAAATCTTAATTAAAAATAGAAAATGTTGGAGAAACTCAGCAGGTCTGGTGGCATTTATGAAGAGAGTTAAAAAAAATACTTTGAGTCCAATATGATTCTTATTCATAAACAACTCAAAATGTTCACTGCACATCTCTCTCTAGTGACGTTGATAGACTACTGAGTTTCACCAGCACTTTATCTTTCTAATTTAGGTTAGTATTTGTCCTCTTTTAAAAAATAACTTTCTTCCATGAACATCTCAGATATTAAAATCAGAGATGAAAATTGAATATTGATAATTTATGTAACCATCTATGTAACAGTTGTGAAAAGACCTGTATAATTCTAAGTATTTATATTCTCTCTCTCTATTAAATTTCTGAGTCAGAACCAAAAGCCTTTGGATTCAAAGAATGTCAGATCTCATCAGTGATTCATTCTTCTGATATGTATAATACCGAGAACCAAGTCACAGGGAGGAAAGGAAATATTGACCATTAAGCAGCAATTCTTGCATGTTTACAATATTTTGCAAGTGTTCAGCAAAATGTGCCTTCCAAACCACACCCGAAAGCATCTTATGCCCACAAGAAATTGACCTCTGAGGTTAATGAAATTCAAGAATAATCATAGATAGTTAATTCAAAAATGTATTAAGTTGAATAAACACACATATTCTAAAACAAAGGAAAATCAATGCTTAATTCCACTTTGTTGATGCCATGACCATAGTGACCACAATTTAAAAGTGAAAACATTCTTCCTTTGTCCAAGTTGCAGCAATGTGTATAATGTTAACAACTCCCTAATGAAAATGGGAATAGCATGTCCATTTCCTTCAATCTTTATATCAAATATCCAGTTATGCAAAATGATTTTAAGTGCCAGATTTGAACTCATATACTAGAAATACTAAACGCCGAACCAAATATATGGATGAAAAGTCAGCTTTCAGGATGTGGGCTCTTAGCCTAGTTAGCTATCAATTATAGATATTGAAAAAAATATTGGAAGAAGAATAGCAAATCAAGAACTCGGCTTACAGTAATATCATACACATATCCACATGTAAATACACATCCTAGAAAATGCAAAACTTAGTGGTTAATTAACTTTGCATTTGTTGATGATATTCATTCCAGTTTATATTAGACATTTTTTCTTTTATTCTTTTATGCGATATGGAAGTCACTGGCCAGTGCATTATTTACTGTCCATCCCTATTTCTAAATAATGCTATTATCTGTGGGGACTTAAGTTCATATCTGCTTTGCACAAAGCTCTTCAGATCCATAAACCATTGTCCCTTAAGTTGATCATTTCTTTGAGTTTATAGGAAAACAAAACTGTCATCAAATGCTATTTTTGAATGCAGAAAAGAATGTAATTAAAGTTTTATTAATGTAGAGATACAGCTAACATGCATTAGAAGTGGCATGCGGCAATCAAAGAATCAAAAAGGCTCTGTCTCTGTTTCTCTTGCATTTTGAATCCAATGGAACGACCTGCTAGCAGAAATGGAGTGACCTTGAGTAAGCCACTTCCTAGCCTTGATAATGAAACTCCTTTTCCCACCTTCATTGGCATCTTGATGACTACTCTGGTGATCCTGCCCATCTCTTTAACTCCCGGGTTTCAATGACAATCCTTTCCTCAGCCTACTGCAGTACAACAGTGGCCACCAATCTCAATGGCACTGCTGACCTCTTTGTCACACTGGCATCTCTTAGAGGATAGGACAGCTGCCCAGTATCAGGAGGTCCAGCAGGGAAACTTCCCTGGAGGAACTCTGATGGCAGCCAGTGGGTTGGGATTTAATCCTTATGGACTCACAATGAAGGTTCCTTTTGTTTGTCCAGTCCCGAGACAGGGACACTTATATGACGATTAAATTCTGACCGCAGTGTAAAATGTATGAATTCCAAATTTCATCTATCTTCACAAGTTGAACAATCTTAAAGAAAAGTATACGCTTAAGTTGAGGCTTAGTGTGGAGGAAATCTGAAACAGGGATGATATGTCTTATGATGTAATATTAAAATTGACCCGCCATCACTGGCAATACCACGATACCGTCTACACTGGTTTCCTTTGTCACTGCTTATGCTGCCATTGGTTCATTGTATTATGAAACCAGTAACTAACTGGACAGTTGAATGACAAAAGAATTAGATCAGTAACAATATAACTTTGAGGTGCGATGGCTTGCTCATATTCATTGAGCAACTGTAAGTTACTTTTTGCAAGGTTTCATATTAAGCATTGGGAAAATAAAGAAATACTGTCATGTGAGTAGTGTTTTTCATAACATCAAGATGTCTCAAAGTGCTCAATAGTCAAGTAAGCAAATTAAAATGAAATTGCTGCTTTATTGGATGGAACATGGTCAATATCCACACAGTAAGCTTCGACAAATGGTAAACAGATTACCACCAGATAATCTGTTTTATAATCTTGATTGAAGTTATAAAGTCTCCCAGGTTCTTCCTCAGAGTCAGGCATTAGGACCTTTTATGTCTACTGGCACTTGTGTGGGTAAATGGACTTTGGTTTAATGTCTCAACTGGGAGTTGGCATTCTTTTAATACTGCACTCCCTAGATAATTACAGTGTATATTTCCAATTCCCTAGTGTGAATTTGGCTGGGTTCAGACCACCTTCCCATTAATTTTGTTTCTGTTTCCATTGATTTCACAATGTTTGGTAACACTTTAAATATTTTCTTTATTGTATATAAACATATCTCCCCTTCTTATGTGGTCAATGTAAAGTGAATGCACAATGCACATTCATTACGCAAAATGCTGATAATCTAATCCAAATAAACACCAGCTTGGAGCTGGGACACTAATTTTAAACATAATACCTGAACAATTGTGCCACTGTTACGTTAGAAAATCATTAGACAAAAAGAGAAAAAAAATAAATTGGTGCAGTTTGAAGTAAATGACAATGCATAATCATTATCATAATCAAGCTAATCTTAAAAGAGAGTTAAAACACCTATCTAAATGTATGAAGCTGTAATCACTCAATGTTGAATAGTAGATACAGTTGTAAACAAGTTCTAGATAATTACCAGCAGATATCACACATTCCGTTCATGGATTCACTAATTTACTGATTGGTTAAATTTGTTTATCAGTCCATGTTTTATGGCTTGTGGTATTTGACTATAACTCCTTCAATGTATGTAAACTAAAGCATCTATAATGGGGTTAGATCCATTAAATGTAGTACTTAGGCTCTTTTTACTATGTTTTAGTAAACACTAGAACAGCCTAAGTGATTGAGTAAATTCCACTTATCACATAAATTAAAGTTTACTGTCTAATTTGTTTATATGTCTCTGTTATAGCTTTCTTTTTGCTGTCACTGAAGCTTGGACTGATTAGTTAAATTATACACAATGTAAGGTAAACTTCATTTGAATACATATTCAAATTCTGTGTCCTGTCATTACTAACTGGAAATAATGCTCCACATCACAGTACTAGCCCAGAATTGCAGTTAATGTTAATGCACACCATTTGTTTTTGACAACATTTTAGTGACGATGACTTTTTGTTGACCCTGACAGTTCCTGCTAACTTGTTCAAAATTCAGTACGCTTTTTGTTACACCTTATCTGGATTTTCTTATGTTTAAAAGAAGTATTTGACCTGAGGCATGATGGCAGTGTAGCAGTAAGAGCACATGTTTCATAATCTCAGTGTCTCAGGTTTGGGTTCGGTGACTGCTTAATAACTGAATCTGCCAGCTTTTCCACCCACCAGCTACAAAGTCTGATAAGTCCAATTGCTCTGATTCTGCAGTAACTCTGAAGTGATCTGCGCCTGTGATCACTGTCATGCAGACTCTTTCACAATAGATACAGCAGAATTTATCCATCTTGTACTTGTCAGTTTTATTGGTTACAGACTTGGAACATGTCAGGTTTATTATTTTCTTTCAACAAAAAAAAAGTTTGCGATAAACTACCCTGCTCTAAATTCCAATTTGCTGGAATTGAATTGGGTTCAGTGGTTTAAACTGTCCTTTACTATTGCTGGAATTTCAGCAAGGTATTATTTCAAACAAGTCAGCCAGACCCATTCATGATCAAATTTGTCATCAGATTCTAAAAAGAAAGACTGTCTATGAGCATGTTCCCAGTATACATGAAGAAGAAAGAAAATGTTGACAATGCTTGAGAGGTGCAATCAAAAGTACATTTCTGCTGGTCAATCATTAAACAATCTTATATTTTGCATCCACTAACCAGACATAAATTGATTTGCACAAAAATATAGCTCATCTCCATATTTCCTTTATCAATTCAGAGAGTCAGGTAATACCCAGTTAGCAAGTAAATAACAGCATTTTCACCGATAGAGCTACGACCTGAATCTTGAGCCCACCCTCGGGTGAATTTGGTAGTAGGGGCGTTTAATTAGACAATTAAATGCCCCATTTTCCTTCATTTCATTTAACCTATTTATCAAATCAATCTGTTTGTAGATGTTATTGCACATCTCTGGAGCAGGTGGCACTTTTACAGCCTTGGTTCAAACATGACAAAAGAGCTGAATTCCAGAGGTGAGATGCGAGTGACAGCCCTTGACAACAATGCTACATTCGACTGGGTATGGCATCGACAAGGCCAAGCAAAACTGGAATCAATGGGTATCAGGGGGTAAACTCTCCGATGATTGGACACAGGAAGATGGTTGTATGTCAGTCATCTCAGCTGCAGGACGTCTCTGCATGAGTTTCTCAGCAATGTGTCCAAGCTCCAATCATCCTCAGCTGCTTCATCAATGATCTTCCCTCTATCATAAGGTCAGAAGTGGGGAGGTCCACCAACGATTGCACAATGTTTAGTACCATTCACAACTTCTCAGATACTGAAGCAACCATGTTCAAATGCAACAAGATCAGGACAATACCCAGGCTTGGGTTGATAAGTGGGAAGTAACATTTGAACCACACAATGCCAGACTATGACCATGATGAATAAGAGACAATCAAACCCACTGCCCCTTGGCACTCAACAATGTTGACATCACGAAATCCCACAGAATCAACATCCTGGGGGTTACCACTGACCAGAAACTCAACTAGACTCACAACACAAATAAAATGACTACAAAAGCAGACCAGAAGTTAGGAAAATTGCAGCGAGTAACACACTTCCTGACTCCTCAAAGCCCATCCACCATCTGCAAGACACAAGTCAGGAGTGTGATGAAATACACCCCACTTGCCTGGATGAGTGCAGCCCCAAAAACACTCACGAAGCTTGACACCATCCAAGACAAAGCAGCTCTCTTGATTGGCACCACATCCACAAGCATCCACTCCTTCCACTACTGATGTTCAGTAGCAGCAGTGTGTACTGTCTACAAGATGCACAGCAGAAATTCACCAAAGATCCTCAGACAGCACCTTCCAAATCCACAACCATGTCCATCAAGAAGGATAAGCAAGCAGATATATGGGAACCATCACCTTCAAGTTCCTCTCCAACTCAATCACCACCCTGACTTAGAAATATATCGCTGTTCCTTCACTGCTGCTGGGTCAAAATCCTAAATTCCCTCCCTAATGGCATTGTGGGTCAACCCACAGCAAGTGTACTGCAGCAGTTCAAGAAAGCAGCTCACCACCACCTTCTCAAGGGCAACTAGGGACGGGCAATAAATGCTGGACAGCCAGCAATGTCCACATCCCACAAATGAATTTTTAAGAAGTCCTTCCCAAAGTGCAGCGATGCAGGAAATCTTGCTGGTTTTCTGCTCAGCAAATGAGACACCCATGACTGCCATAGGATTCCAAGTGATATCACATCTGTTCTCTCACCCCAGTTGACATGTAATCCTGTTATAACGTGAAAAATTCATTAAATTATTGAGTACTTTCAATGACTAGTGCTGTAGTGGGGACTTGAGCACTTGTGACAATGTGAGTTTGTGGCTTGTTCACAATAGACGGTGCCTCAGGATTTCCCTGGGGCAAAAGTAAGGATGGTTAGCAAAATCTTGAAAGGGTGATAATCTATTTCATCCTCCTGACCAAACCATCTTGCATCATGTGGGCTTTCTCAATTCGGAAACTCGATTTGGAATTTCTAAAATATTTAACTTAAAGCCAGAATTCTTTGTCCAAGTTCATTCAATTTTTGTCAAAATATTTACTGATGCCAAAGCATTGTTTGATGAAAACAAAATGCTCTCAAATGTTACATTTCCTTGAGCAGATACTATCTTTCATTTTAACATGCCAGATTTAATTTCATTGATGGAAATGCATTAAATTATATCTGAACGTGTACATTATTTTGTTTTTCTTGTGTCATTTGCATAATACAGCTTATTAAATATTCTATTGTATTTTGGCTTCAATTTTTTTCATTTTGTATGAAGCATTCGAAAAATTAATAAAATGGAAATGTGACTTTTGATTTAAAAAAATGCCTGAGAGAAGCCCAGTAGTACAGTAGCAAAACATACATTTAATATATATAATTTTGATCCTGTCTTGATGCCGATTCTGAGGACTTTCATATTTTAAGTTGATAGCATTTCCCTTGGTCTGTAAATCTCCAATCGTAGCTGTTGCAGTATTCATACCTTCACACTCTTCTCTTGGAGAATGGTGTGAAGTAGTGACAGGAGTCATACATTAATTAACAGTCTGACTGCCTGCAAAGTGAATGCACCTTCCTTTGCTGCAGCCAACTATATAGTAGCTGAAGAGGCGGCCTGCCCGAACTGGCAGAAAGGTTTTGTAGAGCCCGTCATCCATACTGTGAAGAATGGTCACCCATCAGATGTCAGTATTCCTCTGCACTTCAACCTGAATTCACCCATTACTGCCTGACCTAATCTTGGAGAGTAATACAATATAGAAACTGGCCCTACAGCCCACCATGTCAAAGAAGAATAACACCAAACTACACTTATCCCACTTACCTGCATTTGGTGCGAAGTCTATTATGACCTGGCATTTTAAGTGCTGATCCCGATGCTCCTTAAATATTGTGAGAATACCTGCCTCCACCACCATCTCAGGAAGTGCATTCCATATTTCTACTATCCTCTGGGTCAAAAAATTTATTTGTCAGATCTTCTTTAGCCACTTATTTCTCACCTTAAAATTGTGCCCTTTGGTCTTAGACATATCTGCTATGGACAAAAGATTCTCACAATCTATCCTGTCTATGCCTTTCATAATTTTGTATCCATCAATCGGATCCTCTCTCCACAGAAAACAAACCCACCCTATCCTGTGTCTCTTCACAAGTGAGACTTCTCATCCCATGCAGCATCCTCGTGAAGCTCCTCTGCACCCTCTCCAGCATGATCACATCTTTCCAATAGTGTGATGATTAGAACTGTACATAGTATTCCATCTGTGGTCAAACCAATGTTTTATAAAGTTTAATAAGGCATCTTTGCTCCAATATTCTATGACTTGAATAATGAAGGCAAGTATGCCTTCCTCACGACTGTGTCTCCCTTTACTGACACCTTCAGGTATTCAAGGTCTCTTTATTCCTCAGTTCTGCCTAAGGACCTACCATTCATTATGTATATCCTTCCCTGATGAGACCTCCAAAAATGTACTTATCAGCTGATTGATATCAATGTGTACTCAGAGCGCATCCTCCTCAATATCAACCACACCACCACTTTTCCTGTCAGCTGCAAATGTAATGATTATATCTTCTACATTCGCATCTAAGTCATTAATATACAGAACAGAGAGCAAGGATCCCAGCACTAGTCTCAATGGTACACCACTGGCTACACGCTTCCAATCATAGACACAACCCTCCATCATTGCATTTTGCCTTGAATTTGTTCGCCAATTTTGGATCCACTTTGCCAACTTGCCTTGGATCCCGTGGACTCTTACCTTTTGGACCAGCCTTCAATGTAGAACCTTGTCAACGGCCTTACTGAAGTTAATGCAAACCATGTTAACTGCACTGCCCTCATCAATATATTTAATCACCTTTTATTACATATTATATGTATGTATAATATATTATGGGGAACAAAGAAATGGTAGAAGAGTTGAATTGGTACTTCAGATTCGTGTTCACTGGGGAAGACACAAGCAATCTTCCAGAGGTAACAGTGGCTGAAGGACCTGAACTGAAGGGAATTTATATTTGCCAGGTATTGGTGTTGGAGAGACTATTAGGTCTGAAGGCTGATAAGTTCCCGGAGCCTGATGGTCTACATCCCAGGGTACTAAAGGAGATGGCTCTAGAAATCGTGGATGCATTGGTGATTATTTTCCAGAGTTCGATAGATTCAGGATCAGTTCCTGCAGGTTGGAGGGTGGCTAATGTTGTACCACTTTTTAAGAAAGGAGCGAGAGAGAAAGCAGGAAATTATAGACCAGTTAGTCTGACCTCAGTGGTGGGAAAGATGCTGGAGTCAATTATAAAGGATGAAATTACGACACATCTGGATAGTAGTAACAGGATAGGTCAGAGTCAGCATGGATTTATGAAGGGGAAATCATGCTTGACTAATCTTCTGGAATTTTTTGAGGATGCAACTCTGAAGATGGACAAGGGAGATCCAGTGGATGTGGTGTACCTGGACTTTCAGAAAGCCTTTGATAAAGTCCCACATAGGAGGTTAGTGAGCAAAATTCGGGCGCATGGTATTGGGGGCAAAGTACTGACTTGGACTGAAAATGGGTTGGCTGACAGGAAACAAAGAGTAGTGATAAACGGCTCCCTTTCAGAATGGCAGGCGGTGACCAGTGGGGTACCATAGGGATCAGTGCTGTGACCGCAGCTTTTTGCAATATATATTAATGATAGAGAAGATGATATTAATAGTAACATTAGCAAATTTGCTGATGATACAAAGCTGGGTGGCAGGGTGAAATGTGAGGAGGATGTTAGGAGATTACAGGGTGACCTGGACAGGTTAAGTGAGTGGACAGATGCATGGCAGATGCAGTTTAATGTGTATAAATGTATGGTTATCCACTTTGGTGGCAAGAACAGGAAGGCAGATTCCTATCTAAATGGAATCAATTTAGGTAAAGGGGCAGTACAAATAGATCTGGGTGTTTTTGTACACTAGTCAATGAAGGTAAGCATGCAGGTACAGCAGGTAGTGAAGAAAGCTAATAGCATGCTGGCCTTCATAACAAGAGGGATTGAGTATAGAAGCAAAGAGGTTCTTCTGCAGCTGTAGAGGGCCCTGGTGAGACCACACCTGGAATATTGTGTGCAGTTCTGGTCTCCCAATTTGAGAAAAGATATTCTGGCTATTGAGGGAGTGCAGCGTAGGTTCACGAGGTCAATTCTGGAATGGCGGGACTATCTTATGTTGAAAGATTGGAGCGACTGGGCTTGTATACCCTTGAGTTTAGAAGACTGAGAGGGGATCTGATTGAGACGTATAAGATTATTAAAGGATTGGACACTCTGGAGGCAGAAAACATGTTTCCGTTGATGGGTGAGTCCCGAACCAGAGGACACAGCTTAAAAATAAGGGGTAGGCCATTTAGGACAGAGATGAGGAGAAACTTCTTTACCCAGAGAGTGGTGGGTGTGTGGAATGCTCTGTCCCAGAAGGCAGTGGAGGCCCAGTCTCTGGATTCATTTAAGAAAGAGTTGGATAGAGCTCTCAAGGATATTGGAATCAAGGGTTATGGAGATAAGGCAGGAACAGGATACTGATTAAGGATGATCAGCCATGATCATAATGAATGGTAGTGCAGGCTCGAAGGGCAGAATGGCCTACTCCTGCACCTATTGTCTATTGTCTTTTCAAACTACTCAACAAAATTAGTCATTCTAACATTTGACTCACTCTAACAAATCCATGCTGACTATGCCTGATCAATCCCTGCCTTTCCCAGTGTTGATTAAGCCTGTGCCTCAGAATTATTTCCAATAATTTCCCTAACACTGATGTCAGAATAACTGGTCAGTAATTACCTGGCCTATTCCTGCTGCCCTCCTTGACCAAGGAACCACATTAGCTATTCTCCAGTCATCTGATACTTAATCTGTGACCAGCAAAGTATTAAATATCTCTGCCAGGGCTCCGGCAATTTCTTCCTTTGCCTCCCAATGCAGCCTGGAATAAAGCTCATCAGGACCTTGGGGGCTTTATGCACCTTTATGCCCATTAAAACATGTAATACTCATCCTTATTATCCTTAACATGCTCTAAAACCTCAACATCCCAACTGAAACCCCAGCAATAATGCCATTGTACTCTGAGGCTCTCTTCCCTGGGACTTCCAAGACCTGAAACCTCTGACAAAAAAATACAAATGCTATGACTAAGGCTCACCCTTTCCCATTCTAATGGTAGCAACATTACTGAAACAAATACATATAATTATTTCCTCAAAAAGTTCCCTCATGTCAGAAAAGGCTGATATTCTTCTCTCACTGCAATTACATTTTAAAATTAAAAATGACCAAGTGGATCTAAGTATTGAACTGTCATGATAAGTTATATTAAATGCCTCTACCAAATTCATCTTTCCACAACTGGAAGAAAGACAAGAAGATGTCAATGTTCTGAACATTGTCGAGAGTGTGGTGCTGGAAAAGCACAGCAGGTCAGGCAGCATCCGAGGAGCAGGAGAATCAAGGTTTCGGGCATAAGCCCTTCACCAGGAATGACATTTTGTTTCAGTTTTTGTTTCAGTGTAAAGACACTAATAGACATTTTTTCAAGCTTTCATGTTTCAAAGTCACTTTCAAGTATTTAAAATCAGAGTGGTCTGGACATTTCCAAAAGTATTAATATTTGCAGAGATACTTGCAATTGCATTCATAAAACTTCATCAACTAGGAGAAAGTGAGGATTGCAGATGCTGGAGAGTCAGAGTTGCAACATGTGGCATTGCAAAAGCACAGCAGGTCAGCTAACTTCCGAAGTGCAGGAGAGTTGACCTTTCCAGCATAAACCCTTCATCAGCTTACCCATTGCAAAACCATAAGACCAATTTTTCATGCAAAGAAGGTATGTTCCATTGCACTTCCCAGTTGCACTTCCTTATGGAAGACTTTATGTTGTGATTATGTAAATTATTTGAGTGAAAACTTGGACCATAGCTTCACTTCAGGAAATGATTATAATTGAGGTCCAGATTGCCAATTGTTCTGAAAGTAGAAATTCTTCTTATCGTCATTTCATAACAGATTCTCCAAAGGGATTTACTGATGCAAAGCACAAGTCTCAGCAGAATAAATAATAGCAAATTATAAGCATAATTTTTAAAGGAAAGGCATCATCAACACATGCATAAAGTGTACTAACTCATTTTCCTTACATCTAATAATGTCATTTGACTCTTTTAAAGTGATCAGATTAACAGATCAAACGGTTATGTTGTTATGGATTATTTTAAGGGGTACGTATAATTTAAAAAAGAGCGACACATAACCCGGATAGTTAAATATTTCTTTAAAAATCTTTTGTGCTTGCTAAATTTGAACAAAAAGTTGCAAGCTTGTACTCATTTGGATGCATTCTTCCTTTGTTTATAATGGTCAACCGCTTTTGGAAGGATTTAACTTTTGGCTATTAAGTTCAAGTGTAAGGCTTTGAAATACAGATTGCCTTTCCTGTGGCGTTTAACATTTCAATTTTTTCAATAGCTTATCTTGGTCATTTTGTCAGAATTAATATGGGAATCGGATATTACAAACTGCCAAAATGCTTGCATGACAATCGGAGTAATGGATTTTTGTTAACTGCAACATCAAAAGAGTTTATTCATTTTGACTCCTGCACAGAGAACACCTTCCCAGCCGCACATCATTTCAATAAGGTCTGGCAGGTCCTACCCACCCTTGAGAGCACTTAGCAGTGGGCTATCATCAAAAGCAGCTATCTTCTACAGACACTGTGTCACTGTCTGCTCCCTGGCCTTGATCCCACACAGAGGTGCGCATCTTGCTTTTCCCTGAGCATCTTTCAGCTGCAAGGTAACAACTGCTGTCATACAGTCAAAATCTTTGATATTTTTACCCACGTCTGTCACAGTTAGTTATTAATGCCGAGTGCTTGGGAAAGAAAATCAGTGGTCTTGTGTCTTCCTTAAGGCTTGCTTTTATTCCCAACTGCAGCTATTCCTATCCCACCTTCAAACTGACTAGCAGACAGCATGAGACATTTAGCTGCAGATCAAAGGCTGCACGTCAAGTGCAGGTCTCACTTTAACAAGATGTCACAACAGATATCTTTAGAAGATCTTACCAAACTGGCTAAAGTTTGTTGCTTGCGCTCTTTGTAGAATTCAATTTTGTTTCCCTCGAGACAAACCCAAGAAGTAGTCCAGTTTTTCCTGAAAAAGAAACAAGAGATTGATGCCCTCAGACCAAATGTTGTCACAGTGAGAAATATTCATGACGATCAATCTTAGTGCAATACTCGATCAATCAATCTGTTAATAATTAGTCTGACAAAAGGTTTGTTCTTAAATTAAGAACTAGATAGATTTATTCCTGCATCAAGTTTCATTTCATTCTCCTGTTACCCTTGGAACACAAAACAGACTGCAACAACTTAGGTGCTGAAATCTCTTCCCCTGAAGTTGACGGTTAGGGTTTAGAATGGATATCAGCAGAATATCAAAACTAACATGGCATCATATGGAAGAAAAATGTGTGCTTTCATCTCATTTTTATGATCCTCATCATTCCCTACTGATTTCCAAGAAGGATTTTATTGCTACAACAAAAACTTGTCATAGAACATTATGCAGTGAAATTCTACTACTTTTGAATGAGAGCAGCTTCATTAATTTTATTCTAGTGCATCAAACTTCTTCATTTCTCTTTAACTAGATAGCATGTTTTCAACATTGTCAATTTTGTTACCAAAGGATTCATTAGTTATACACTATCCTTACGTTAGTACATTTTGAAAAGTATTGAAATAAAGTTGAATTAATTTTTCCCCCTCATCACTGGAAAGTATGTTTTAGGCTGTACTGTGGTTATATGGACCCGACTACACATCAATGCTTAGGTCAAATTGTTATTCTCCATTTCTGATCTGAGCCAGGCTATTTGAGCGTGACAGCATCAGAGGCATAACCAATTCTCTCTTGTCATCATCTTTTTTTTAAATGGCTGGTAGAAGGAATGTCAGTTATTTTGTTCTCTCTCCTGCATTACCCAGGGAGAATGAATGAGGCACTAGGGATTACCCTGACTGAGATCAACAAACTCAGCAAGGACTAAGTATCAAATCTGAGACCTTACTTGTTGGAATTATTCAATTCCAAACTTTTGATTCAGTTCTCAATCAAGTCACTGAAGATATTTCAGATGAAGTTTCATATTTCTGTTTCTCATGCAATAATGACTTGTTTTAATGTAGAAAAATTGGAAAATTAGTGCAGCCACAGGATAGTGCCATTGCTATCTTATTAAAACTATCACCACATTTATCACCTTAGGACCTAATAATGAAAGAAAAAGAAAAAAACAAGGCTAATCTGCTCCTGTAAGTTAAGCATAGGATAGTTATACATTGCAAATCAGATGCCCTTCTAATGAAATATAGTGCATTTGAGAACATCTATGAAAAGGCACATCTTTATAAAAATATCTGATTAAGGTGTTGATGAACCCTGGTCAATTCATACCCCTACCTCTGGACCAGGAGGCCCAGGTTTAAGTCCCACCTGCTCCAGAGGTATGTAACAATATTTCTGAACAGGTTGCCCTGGAAAACATCCTGATGAAGGGCTTTTGCCCGAAACGTCAATTTCGAAGCTCCTTGGATGCTGCCTGAACTGCGGTGCTCTTCCAGCACCACTAATCCAGAATCTGGTTTCCAGCATTTGCAGTCATTGTTTTTACCTCATCTAAGATATAGTACCAATGCTAGAAATACATCTTGTACAACAAATGATGAGAAAATAAGGAAATGCTTTGGATCTCCTGAATAATTATTATGATTAACTTTAAAAACCTCCTTACTACTTCCTTAGCAAATACATTGCCTTGGACTTCACCAGTTTCCTCATTTTCCTTTCCTCCACCTTACCTCAGTTCCAACCTTCCAGCTCAGCACTGTCCTCATGACCTGTCCTACATGCCAATCTCCCTTCCCACCTATCCGCTCCACCCTCCTCTCTGACCTATCAAAGAACAAAGAAAGAACAAAGAAAATTTACAGCCCAGGAACAGGCCCTTCGGCCCTTCAAGCCTGAGCCGATCCAAATCAACTGTCTAAACTTGTCACCCAATTCCTAAGCATCTGTATCCCTCTGCTCCCCACCTACTCATGCATCTGTCCAGACGCATCTTAAATGAATCTACCATGCCTGCCTCGACCACCTCTGCTGGCAACTCGTTCCAAACGCCCACCACTTCTGTGTGAAGTACTTGGCGCGTGTATCCCCCTTAAACTTTCCACCTCTCACCTTGAAAGGGTGACCTCTCATTATTGAATCCTTCACCCAGGGAAAAAACTTGTCTCTATCCACCCTGTCCAAACCCTTCATGATTATGTAAACCTCAATCAGGTCCCCCCTCAATCTCCTTTTGTCTAATGAAAATAAATCTAACCTACTCAACCTCTCTTCATAGCTAGCACCTTCCATACCAGGCAACATCCTCATAAACCTTCTCTGCACCCTCTCCAAAGCGTCCACATCCTTTCAGTAATGTGGCGACCAGAACTGTACATAGTATTCCAAGTGCTGCCGAACCAATGTCTTGTACAATTTTAACATGACTTGCCAGCTGTTATACTCAATACCCCTTCCAATGAAGGCAAGCATACTATATGCTTTCTTGACCACTCTATCCACCTGTGCAGCAAACATTCCCATCCCCATTCCTCCATCCCCACCCCCATTCACCTATTGTGCTCTTTGCTACCTTCCCCCACCCTCCTCTCTGACCTATCACCTCCAGCCCCACCCCCATTCACCTATTGTGCTCTTTGCTACCTTCCCCCACCCTCCTCTCTGACCTATCACCTCCAGCCCCACCCCCATTCACCTATTGTGCTCTTTGCTACCTTCCCCCACCCTCCTCTCTGACCTATCACCTCCAGCCCCACCCCCATTCACCTATTGTACTCTTTGCTACCTTCTCCCCAGCCGCACCTCCCCGTGCTCCCCCCCTCACCCCCACCCCTCACTTTTCTCTCCCCACCCTGGAGGCTCCCTGCCTCCATTCCTGATGAAGGGCTTTTGCCTGAAACATCAATTTTCCTGTTCCTCAGATGCTGCCTGACCTGCTGTGCTTTTCCAGCAACACTCTAATCTAAACTCTATATATTAGAACTGTTTCTTTGACAAATATTTCAACAGATTTCTGATTAAAAACTAGGTGTGAACAAACATATATAGGATCCCCATTATCATTTTAAGACTAAATTAAATGGAGGGTGCCAATGCATGATCTGCTCTCCTCCATTCTAAATAAAGAGATGTCACTGAAGGTGGGACAGATTTTAACTCGTCCCAGTCAGCCTTTACAAGAAAAGAAATTGCACAAAATGTTGTCAAGAAACTTACCATCCTCTGAACTCATCCTTCTGTCACCATTATTAAAGAGACTGACAACTGGTAAGACAACTGCCTGCTTTATGTAATATGCATTTTCTAAATCTGAATATTGGAGTCCCATTGCATAGGGCCTTGACTAATATGCATGGAGACAACTTGGCAGTACATGCATTGGACACTCTCTGACTAATTTTACTGGTCATCCAGAAGGACAACAGTCAAAAAGGTAAATATTGTTTTTCGTGTGTGGAGGCTGAAAGAGCAAGAAAGCTCTGTTGAATGTTTATCTTGATTAAAACAGATTCTCTCTGCACTTGCCAAGTAATTTAATCATTCTTTGATTTAAATTCAGATTTCCAATAATCACAGAACTTTGCTTTCGTATCAGCGATACAAAAATGGATGCCACAAATCACTGCAATTTCTTGTAACTACATGACAGAATACATTTATTAGACACATATTGCTATCAGTCCCTATTAATACCAATTCCTATAGATAAGTGTTTAAGTGGCATCATTAACCATTTTAACATGTATGTCTAAAGGGGGTGAGAAAAAGCTTTCTGTGTGACATGTCCTTACATAGCCACCAGATGGTAGCAAAATCAGCAACACACCAATGGAGATGAAAGGAAAATACCAAATGGCAATTTTATTATTTTTTAAAAGCCCATTTTATTGTGCAGTTAGTAACGTCTGTATAATTAGGATGCTCAGAATGTGAACTCCTCCAGGATTTCACAGTCTACTGAATTGTACAGGAGAGATTTATGAACGGGACTGCACAGAATCAAATGGAAGTTAAGATCTCCCTGAGGTGTGAGCCAGGGGTGAATGTATTACATTTGTCTTACTTTTCCTGCCTGTTACTATTAACACATGAATCTATTCTGAAACAGTTAGATCAAAGAAATCATCATGGAAACTGAAAATCATACAATAGGTGAGATGCAAGACAGGTGATTTTTAAAACAAAAACACAACTGCAAATGCTTTTATGTGTAACAAATGTTGCTCCTGACAGAATTTATTAGTATTGAGAGCTCTTTTAGCATAATTACATTTTGGTAAATCAGGAGAAACTGAAGTTAACTGAGAAATACAATGTTTTGCTAGTGCCAATGAATTATATTGTTATACATGACGGAAATGGACAATTTTATGTTTAGTACCATCACTCAACTGAAGGGAAAGGAAATATATAACTTCTTAAAAAAATACTTTTTTTCAAAGAATGCAAACTATTGTCCTACTCATTCTTGTTTAATTTTTGGTTAATATCTTCAAATGGTTGTTAAATGCTCCTTCTTTTGTTCAGATTAAAATATTTTAACTGACTTGATTTTAAAATACAAACACTTAAAGAACAAAGTGGTCACTTTTAGCTCTAAATGCACATTCATTGAATAGGGTGCTGAATTTTTGAGTCAGGTTGTTTTTATTCATATGAAAATTTGACAATTACTACACAGTTGGAAATAAATATTAGAATTTTTACTTCTTTTTGGAGTTTTGCACATTATTAGTAAATCTACTACACATTTAAAAATGAACTGGACCTACTCTGGATCACTAAATTCAACCAATAAATGAAACAAATTATTAAGAATCACAGTATCAAGAATGAATTGTCAACCATGGTATGTCACGGAGGGAGAAGGTGTAAACATCAATAAGAAAAGCTAATGTATGAATTATTATCCATGGGACACAAGTTTAAATGAACCTATCAAACAATACATTGCTAGTATGCAAAAGAACGTTTGGTTTGCAAAATTGCATAAGTGCATCTAACAATAGATAACCTCTCAGGCTTTGAATTAAATTTGAGCTATGTTTTATTTGATACTATGGTGCATTCAGATACTGTAACTTCCTATTATAAATTTTCAAATCAAAATACACCTGTTGATAACTTTGTCCTGTTTTTTAACATCAGACAACACTAGTAAAATTAAAATGAGAGATTTAGAAATAATGTACTCTCTCAAACTGCACATTAAAAGGTAAACAATTAGTTTGAGTTCAAAACTCAACTACCGGTAACAAAACAATGAACAAAATTGGAGAGTCATAAAGTTTTACAGCACAAAGAAAGGCATTTTTGCCCATCATTTCTACACTGGTTATCAAGCACCTGTCTGCTCTAGCTTCATTTTCCAGCTCTTGGCTAGTATCCCTGCATTTTATGGCATTGCAAGTGATCTTCTAAGCACTTCTTACAGTTTGTGATGGTTCTTGCATCTATCATCCTTTGAGGCAGTGAGTTCTAGATATCCACAACCCTGCAGTTGAAAATTCCTTAAATCCCTTTAAACCTTTTGCCCCTTACCTTAAAGCTATGTCCCTTTGTTAATTATCTTTCTATTTATGGGAAAAGTCCTTATCTACTTTATCCATGCCCCTCAATTTTACACACCACAATCAGTTACCCTCTTAGACTTCTCTACTTTGAGGAAACAACCTAGCATATCTAGACTCTCTTCATAGCTAAAATGCTCTAACCCAAGTAAAATCATAGTAAATGTCCTCTGCACCCTTTCAACTGCAATGACTTTCTTCCTACAGTTTGGCAACTAAAACTGTCTACAGTACTCAAATTGTGGTCTAAACAATACTTTACGCAACTCCATCATAACCATTGTATCTCAACTATTAAAGACAAGTATCCCATCTGCTTTCCTAACCAATTTATCCACTTGTCCTAAATAAAAACAGAAATAACTGCTGATGCTGGTATTCAGGGACAAAATCAAAAATTTCTGGAAAACCCAGCAGGTCTGGCAGTATTTGTGGAGAGAAGTCAGAGCTAATGTTTCAGGTGCAGTGATCTTTCCTCAGAACACTTGCCCTGTTGCCTTCAAGGATCAGTGAACATAAAAAAAAATGCTGCTCTGATCCTCCCTATTTCATTAGGTCTTACCATTCATCATGTACCTTATTGTCTTGTTCAACTTCCCAAAATCCATCAGCTCACAATTCTCAGTATTAAATTTCATTTACCATTGTTCTGTCCATCTGACCAGCCATCCGTAATGTCATGTAGACTTAAGCTTTCCTACTTGCAATTGACCACACTACCAATTTTTATGTCACCTGTGCACTTTCTGATTAAACCTCCTACATTCATGTCTAGACCATTAATGCCAAAAACAGCATTATGCCCCTCATAGCAACAAATGCTATGGTATGCACTGAAAACAGGCTTTCAGTCACAAAAAAAAATCTGAGCATCACCTACTGCCTCCTGCTGCTGAGCCATTTTTGGATCCAATTTGCCAAATTGCCCTGAACTCCATTGGCTCTTACCTTCTTGAACAGTGTCCCATGAGAGATCTCAGCAAAAGCCTTACTGAAGTTTATGTGGACTACGTCAGCTGCATTATCCTCATCAACACACCTAGTCACCAGCTTGTAAAACTCAACATACCTTTCAAACATGATCTTTGCTCGACAAAGCCATGCTGACAATGCTTGATTAATCCTTGCCTCTATTAATGCAGATTAATTCCATCCTTAGAATGTTTTTCCAATAGTTTCCCTGTCATTGATGCTAGATTCAATAGCCTACAGTTCCCTGGTTTATCCCTACCATCCTTCTCTAATAATGATACCATCTTATCTGTCCTTTAGTTCTAGGACACTTCACTCCAGAAAAGTTAATTTTGTACCAACATTAAAAAGAAATTAGGGCATGACAAGAAGTAATGGTTAAATGATGACAAATATGACTTTCAATAGCTTGCTTCTTGAATTAGGCAGAGGGAAAAGGGAAAGATTGAGAGAAGCAATAAGTTCCACAGTTCTAAGGTCCTAGAGAAGAATGAGTTGGAGTAGGAGACTGTGAAATGAATGTTGATTTTAATGCAGAGAGAGGATAAGTATGTGGCACCTGCTGGTTCATGAATTAACTGGAAAACAGATATTGGATTTATATGCAAATCCCAATGAGTCCACATCATGAAAGTAGAATCAATATTCATTGGAACAGACTGCAGCATTTAAAAGCAGTTCCGTGATACTGTTTACAAATGTTGCAGTCTGTTCCTTAGGCACACAAATTTACTTCTACAGAATATATTTTACAGACCTAAAAAAAGGTGATAGGTATTTAATTTTGTACGTGGTATCTTGAACAAAATAAATCATTCATGAAAACAATAATGATTTCTGGTGGTTGGAACAAACTTGTTTATAGCTATCCAGCTGTCAGTGAGCTCTGTGATAACCACAGAATAGAATTATTAATTCTCTTTCATGAGATCCCAAACAAGAACATCATTGTGAACGCAGCTTTTAAAATTTAGGCAGCAGTATACTTTGAGATAACATAGGGCACAATATTTTTGACCAAATTTTGTCTTGAAATAATGGTGAAACAGAACAGCATTTGCTGCTATAAAGAAGTGTATCAGACGGTAACTTCCAGTATCCCCACCTGCACAGATAAACATAGACATTCATAAAGTGCCACCAATGCCACCCTGCTCCACCATAACCTGTAAGAGACTTTGCTGATTGGTTTAGAACTAATATCAACATAATAGGAAGACTAAAGAAATATTACTGAGCGTACATTTAGGAGTCAGAGAATTTTTAACTATATATTAATAGTAAGTACTATCAATGATCTCTTTAGCCTAGAAAATTCAATTTCATCAATATGGAGTCATATTCCTGCCAAATCATTTTCCTGTTGAAAATCATGTTTTTTTTTATTGATTCTTTTACCTTTGTTGTCTCATTCAATCTTTATTTCACTTTCTGCCAACGATTTAAATCTAATTGATACGTTCTAGTTTAGATTATTTCTGGGAAGTTTGCCCAGACAATCGAAGGCAGGTTTGGATGTTCATTGAGAATGAATTCTCCTAAAACTTTACATCAGATTCGGAACCTGATGTCATCTTGTCCTCTTCTCACAAGTGTGGGTTTGAGGGAAAGAAGGGAAACTACATGCAGTTGTGGGGAGAATACTAAAATGAAAAATTAAGCTCTCTTGTTAACCAAGTCTTCTACATTTAACAGGCAGTGCACCTATTTCTCTGGTTGTATTGAATCTGTTGTAAGTACACAATGTGACTGCTACTCCAGTGAAATTCAAAGGCTGGGAAACCTTTGATCACTGAAAATCAAGAGCACGGGCCCGAGTAAGGTTAGAAATTGCAGCTAACAGGAATTTTCTTCAAAGTGTTTTTTTTCATGTCTTGACACCTGATTGTCAACTTCACTTATCTTATCCTTTCAATACTTGGCTCTACCCCACGTGGATACTGTAGGCAGGAATTCAGGGGTTAAGTTATGAGCAGAGATTACAAATATTAGACCTGTTTTCTCTATAAGTTAGAAGGTTAAGAAGTGATCTGATCAGTCTTAAAGAATTTAACAGGAAGAAACAGGCCAGTTAGAGATAGAAATAGAAATTGCTGGAAAAGTTCAGCAGGTCTGGCAGCATCTGTGGAGAGAAATTAGAGCTAACATTTCAGGTTGAGTGACCCTTCCTCAGAATCTAGATAGAGATAAGCTATTTCTACTGGTTGAAGATTCTAGAACAATGGGGTGCAGTTTAAAAATTAGGGCAAGACCATTCAGGACAGATGTTAGGAAGCACTTCTACATACAAATAATGGCAGATGTTTGGAATTCTCTTTGACAAATGGCAGTTAATGCTAAAGCAGTTGTTAATTTTAAATCAAAACTGATTGAGTGAAAGTATTAAGGGATATGGGTCAAAGACAGGTATATTGAATTAGACCAGAGATCAGCCATGATCTCACTGAATGGTGGAACAAACTCAAGGGGCTGATTAAGCTCCTCCTGTTCCTATGTTCCTATACAGCTTCAGCTGCACATCCCTGTTGTTAGGCAATGCCATGGAATGGGAGTGGATTATACACTATCATTGCACCTCCAATGAAGAAAAGACCAGCAACACCAATGGCAGGAGAAGCTATACATGCCACAGCCCTCATCTCAAACAAATTCCATACCACAGGGCAGGGGGAACAGATACAGAAATTAAGCTCCAAGAACCTAGAAACATCAACATAGGTGCACTGTCTATTAAATGCAGAAGCTTTGGTTAAAAAGAGAATTTAATTTTTCATTTTAATATTCACCCCACAACTGCACTTGGTTTCCCTTCTTGCCCTCAAACCTGTACTTGTGAGAAAAGGACAGGATGAAGTCAGCTTACATCCAGAAGCTCTCAGTATGTGGGTATGTGCCTCAGCAGGGTTAGATATCTGCAATCCCCTGGTATAAGACCTTCTTCCCATTTGGTCACAGGGACACACATTGTCAGTGGCCATCAATAGAGGACCATCCCCAGACCATGGGAATGATGTTCTTCTTTGTATCCCTATTGCACTTCTGTCTCAAAACATTAAACCAGTGTCCCCTAATTCTTGCACCATTAGCTAATAGAAGCTTTTCTTTGTCCATCTAATTTAAACCTGTCATAATGACGTACTCCTCTATCAGTTCCCCCCTCCCCTTGCTTTTCTCCAAAGAAACAATATCAGCTTCTCCAAACTGAACCTGTCATTGAATTCCCTCATTCCTGAAACCATTCTTGTAAATCTCCTTTGCACCCTTTAGAAGATTTTCTCAACCTTCTTACACTGGGCTGACCAGAACTGCCCCTTACAGGAAAATGTGGTGTTATTCTGTGCTCACCAGCATTTAATCACTCTCATTTACTACAAATCTGTATTCAAAAGTATTTAATCAGCATTCTAAACTGTTCATTCAGTCATTGCTTGACATCTAGTGGTGGTCTATTGAAATCAACAACTATGAACGAGATCACGCATCAAGCACAGCAATTGCAAGCAATTATGTTCTGTTAAAGTACTCAACATTGTTCAACTAAAATCATTGGAAATCAACTCAAAAGAAAGCAAGCTGAAACAAAAGCTTGATTAGCTTTGAAGTGATCAAGAGGAGGAAAGACTCAGAGATCAGAATATTTTAAGCCCCAGCTGAACATTCTGATTATTTAACAAGGTAAAGAAGAACACGGACAAATTTCAGATTTTTTCCAAGTCCCAGTTGCAAGTACAATTTAGAACTAAGCTGATTACAGACAAGTTATAAAGAAAGTGAAAAAGTAAATAAGAGAAACAAAGAGGGATTATGAGAAAAGTCTAGTAGCTAACATAAAGGGAAATCCCAAAGTCTTCTCTCGATGCAACACTGGTACAAGAATGGTAAAAGAAAGAGTAGGGCTGATTAGGGATGAAAAGGTGATGACTAGGAGGCAAGAATCATGGGTGTGGTGTTAAATGAATACTTTGTATCTGTCTTTACTTACTTGCAGATGTTGTCAAAGCTATGGCGACAGAGATCGAAATTCTGTCATTCAAAGAATTCAATATTGGTAAGAATTAAAATTGAATAAGCTGTCAGTACATAAATTTGATAACGCATTGGGTCCAGATGAGATGTATCGAAGGATATTGAAGGATATTGAAGGAAATGGCAGTAGAAATTGCATAAGCAATAATCTTTCAATCTGCCATGGATTTGAGGGTGGTGCCAGAGGACTGGAGTTTTGTAAACATTATGCCCTTATTCAAAAATATTGTAAAGATCAGTCCAGCAATTACACACCAGTCAGTTTAACTTAAATGGTGAGGAAAACTTTAGAAACAATAGATTAAATAGTCACATCGAAAATCGTAGGTTAGTTCAGAAGTGTCAGCTTGTCTAATTAACTTGCTTGAATTTTTAAGAGGTAAATAGGAGGGTTGATGAGGGCATGGCTATTGATGTGCTTCCAAAGGTATTCAATACAGTGCTATATAATAGCCTTGTGAGGAAAGTGAGAGGTCATAGAATAATAGGGACAGTAGCAAAATGGATATGCTGAGTGATAGGAAACAGTGAGTAATAGTTAATGCATATTTTTCAGGCTGGCAATGGTTGGTAGAGGAGTTCTCCAAGTACTGGTATTGATACCCTTACTTTTCCAGATATATACAAATGATCGAGAACATGATGTGCTGGCAAAAATTTCGAAGTTTGCGGAAGACCAAAAATGTGGGAAGATCGTCGACTGTGAAGAAGACTGAGTAAAATGTCAAAAATGTCATTGACAAGTTGGTGGAGTGGGCAGATATGTGGCTGATGAGATTCAATGCAGAGAATAGTGAGGTGATACACTTTGGTACAAAGAGTGCGGAGAAGCAATTTACAATAAAGGGTACTACTCTAAAGAGTGCATAGGAACCGAGAAACCTGGGTATGTGTGTACATGTCATTAATGATGGCAGAACAGGTAAAGCTAGCTGTTAATAAAGCTGTTAAGTACAAGATTCCATGTTTCATTAACAAGTGTAGAAAGTCCAACAGTAAGGAGGTTATGCTGAATGTATGTAGGTCTTTAGTTACATCTCAGCTTGGAGTATTACGTACAAATTTGGGTGCAACAGTTTAGGAAAAATATAAATGCATGGGGAGAGTGCAGAAGAAGTCTACAAATATTACTTCAAAGATGAAATCCTTCAGTTATGAGGATAAATTGGAGAGGTTTGCACTGTTTTTCATGAAGAGGTGAGATCTGAGGGGAGATTTCAGCCTCTGATGACTGTCTGTGCGGAGTTTGCACATTCTCCCCATGTGTGCATGGGTTTCCTCCAAGTGCTCCAGTTTCCTCCCACAGTCCAAAAATGTGCAGGTTAGGTGAATTGGTAGTGATAAATTGCGAATAGTGTTCAGGGATGTGTAGGCTAGGTGCATTAGTCAAGGAGAATGTAAAGTAATAGTGTTGAGGAGTGGGTCTGGGTGGGATACTCTTTGGAGGGTCTGTGTGAACTTGTTCGGCCAAATGGTCTGTTTCTACATTGTAGGGACTCTATGATTCCATGATTTGAAAGAAGCTTTTCTTATTGTTTGGGTCTGGACAGAGTAGATAGGGCAAAACTGTTTCTGCTTATAAAGGGATCCAGAACTAAAGGGTAAAGTTTTAAAATGTTTTAGAGTCATAGAGTCATAGAGATATACAGCATGGAAACAGACCCTTCAGTCCAACCTGTCCATGCTGACCAGATATCCCAACAAACACACATAAGTTGACAAAAAAAAACTTGTTCACAACAGTGAGTCATCTGGATTTGGAATACACACCCTAGAAGTGTGATGGAGGTAAGTCCACTTGAGGCATTCAAGAGGGCATTGAATGATTATTCAAATAGAAACACCATGTAGAGCTATGGGGAAAGTTAGGAGTTTGAGCCAAGATACTCGTTCTGCTGGTGCAGCCATGATGGATCGAATGGCCTCCCTTCTGCAACAAAACAGCTCTTAGATACTTTGATTCTGTTATTCCTAAGTCCAGAGCCATTGTTTTTCTAAGCTGTCTAACTGACAAGTGAACGTTTTATCTCCTAATATCTAAAATTATCACTTGAATAGTATGATTATAATAAAAATGGACAATCGATATTCAACTTCAATAATTTGATTCCTAAGACCTTGCATGGATGAAAATATGTATTTTTAAAGGACTAATACTGGCAAAATATAGCAAAATATAAATATAAAAAATAGCTGCTGTGATCACCTCACTAGGTTTAACCAAACGGATGAAACCATCAGCAAGTCAGTACATGTCGGAGCTGAAATTAATGTCATTATAAAAGAACACTAAAACTCAAATCTGTACCTCCCAGTTGATTCAAACTTTGTTGTTATTTTACACATTAAAATATTGCCCACAGACTATTCATCTTCGACAAATGTTCTGAGCAGAAAGAGACATGTACAAATGGACGTTTACTAACAACGGTTTCTGAGTAACAGTTCAGAGAGCAGGAAAAGTTGAATTCATACACAAATAGAAGAGGCATTCTGACTGTCTCCCTCGCTCAACCTCAGAGATCAGTGCCCAGTGAAAAAGCAATGATAATAACAGTTCACTGAGTGCTCAAGGTGTATAAACTTCTCGACTGTTGAAGTGACAGAAAACTAAATAGTTGAGCTTCAGATGATTATCAAAACTAAAGGATTTTTAGAATTTTGGAGTACAATTGCCTATACCTCCCATCAGCAAAGACACTCCTCTACTGCTCAGTTATTTGTAAGCTTATTTCCTATGTTTGTGTCTTTGTTTGATATGGTTTTATCAGGATTGTAGCTAATAAAATTCCTCTTTCTTTCACCCAAGAAAGCCTCATAACTATTTGGCTCCCTCAGTTTAACCTAGTTAAGTATGCTTTTGTTGAAGTGTGATATTGCATGCTAGAATGAATAAAAATAGTTGTTGAGACTGACCAAGAGGGGAATAAAATTAAAGGATCCATTTGCTTCTCCTCACCTGGTTATAATACAAGTATGGATCAGGGCAGGAGGTACAAGACCATAAGACCAGAAGATACAGGAGAAGAGTTAGGCAATTTTGCCTATCGGGTTTCTCGACCCCATTCTCCTTTCTTCTCCCAGCAACTTTGATCCCCTTTCTAATCAAGATATTATTTATCTATTTTAAATACACTCAATAACTTGGTTTCCACAGCCTTCTGTGGTAATGAGTTCCACAGAGTGACCTCCATTTGGCTGAAGAAATTTTTCTTCATCTCAATTCTAAAGGATCATCCCTTCACTCTGAGGCTGTGCCCTTAGTTTTCAGTTGCTCCTAGTGGGGAAAACATCTTCTCCACATCCACTCTATCCAGGCCTCTCAGTATTCTGTAAATTTCAATTAGATCCCCCCTCATTCTTCTAATCTCGACTGAGTAGAGACCCAGAGTCCTCAACCATTCCTCATATAATAAGGCTTTCATATCCAGGATTATTCTTGTAAACCTCATCTGGACCCCCTCCAGTGACAGCACATCCTTCCTTAGACATGGGGCCCAAACCTGCTCACAATGTTCCAAATGCAGTTGGACGAGAGCCTTAAACAGAACATCAGACCAGAAATGTTAACTCTGCTTTCTTTCCACAGATGCTGCCAGACCCGCTGAGTATTTACAGCAATTTCTGTTTTTGTTTTGTTTCTGATTTCCATCATCCGCAGTTGTCTAGTTTTTATGCCCAATTCCTATTGGCTTTTTTAAATAGACAACCACTCGCAATTGATTAATTCTTTGTCATGCAAATCACTTTGAAAAATCATCCCTTTTATAATAGCTGTCCGTCTTGACATACAACTGCACGGATCTTTAACAAGAAAAGGCGGTACTCATGAACAATATGCACCTGCTGAGAGTATGTTGTGTCACCTCCCAGAGATTAACTATCATCCAAAATGTCCCAAATGATGCATCAGAATGAGCCACCAAACCAAACAATTATTTCTAACTAAAAAGAACCGGGAATGACTCCAAAACAACTATTGACACCTAAAGCAACTTCAGTGAAGTTATTTTCAAAGGCCCATACAGGCTTCTTTTGTTCTCAAAGAGATCTGTCTTATATGTTATGTAACCAAGTTAAAACTGGTCATGTCCTTGAGCAAAAGCCTTTTACATCAAGGCATTTTCACATTTGTTAGCCAGAGCTTAAATTAGTGGAAGCCCTAAAAACAGCAATGAAACAATAAACTCATGACCTTACTTCAAAACTGAGCCATATGACTTGATTGCTACAGAAACTGTTTTACCAACTAACCATAATTAAATAAAGTATAATTCAAATCCTCACTTGATTAATTAGGATGAAATAATTAATTATTGAAAAACAACTCAGTCTCAGACGTTACTAAGCTAAATCTCATGACGTGATAATATCTCTTCTTCAAATGTTCTTTCAAAGACACTTGGCTCACTTGTCGAGAGTGTGATGCTGGAAAAGCACAGCAGGTCAGGCAGCGTCCAAGGAGCAGGAGAATCAACGTTACAGGCATAAGCCCTTCATTCAAAAAACTTGGCTCACCTCATTGCTACAGGGTCAAACCCAACAAAGTCTTCTTTCTTTGGACTAAATACCAAGACTAAATTTGTTTGTAAGAATACTAGTGATGACATCAGTGCTGACCTACTTTAATGTGACTGGTTAGCAATGACATGCAACCTTACCTGTGCATTCAGTGCAGAATTCTAGAACTTGCTGTTAGGAATACCTTACTTCTGCCTAACATGTGCAGTTGCAGTCCTTAGCTCTGAAATAATTAATGACATCAATTGGCTGTACATGCACATCTGTTTTCCATGTTGATACTGCTGAGCAACCGCTGGAAACTTAAGATGCAGTTAAGACCCTGGGGCCAAATGCTCCAAGCTCTTGTGGGGAAGCTCTAAGTGCACAGGGTAACTTTATTGGCACTGAATGATGAAGAAGCCACCATAGAGGCTACTGTCCAAATATGCTCACCTGCTTCTCAGCATGACTGCACCATAATGGTCAAACCGTACATCATTAGATTTTCTGCCTGGAGAATCTTGTGATCTACTACAGTTATTTCTGTCCACACAAACTACACCTCTTGGTTAAAAGGAAGGGAAAATAAGTGGCAGAGTAAAAAAAAATAACTCAATTCAAAACACAAGAATAGACAGCAATGCAAAGGGGGCAAATTCCTGGAACTAACGCAAAGCTTAGAATTGTTTTAAGGTGTCAAATCTGAGTTTTCTTCCATCCAATGCTAAAATGACATAATCTGAGCTTTTCAAACTGCAATACATATTAACATTAGGGTAGGGCAATGTCTGATCACAGTGCCATTCAGTTTGCCTCTTTCCAAAAGGATTAATCAGTTAAAACAAAACTTATCAATCGATCATCAAAAACACTTACCACTTGGATGTCTACACTATTTATGGCACAAAGCAAGCAATAGAGTAGATGTATTTCTACAAGAGCCAAAACAAAAGACAGACAGCTTTCTTGAGTCTCAGGCACTTTCTTGCTGAGTACTCACCGTGTCCAACCCTGCACAGCAGAAGAAACAAGATGCCCGTTGATGCAGTGTCACTACCCTCCTACTGTGACACATGCTAATTTGCATATAATTAAAATTTCGTGTGAGCACTGGCAGGATAAATAGTTTGCACTACAGTGAGAGAAAAGAAGACTTGTAAAGTTTTAGAAAAATCTTCATTTGGGAATTGGAATTAGGTTAACAGCACTTAACATGGGAAAAGCATTAGCAGTTCTTATTTGTGAGACAAAAACTGGCTCTGCACAAGTTTAAAAGACAAGTTTATGTAACTCCTGATAGTTGTGAAACACCAGAAGTTAGGAGAGAAATGGAAACAGTGAAATAGATAAGTTGTTAAGACTAACTTCAAATTAAATTTTTCCTATGATGTCAAGTTTGTATATTAATATGATGATACAGAACTCTGCTCAATTTACATTTTTTTCTGAGCTGTTACATTACTGGAATCTCCATGTAGGAGGACATAGTTGTATCAGTTTACATATTAATACTTGGTGTTGTTGTAATGAATATTATCTGGCCAATCTTCTTCCTGCACCAATGCCTGTTTCGTAACACTTCCAACATCACTACTTAAACCAACAAGGTGCTGCACGAGTTACTCAGTGTGTCATGTGGTGGACCAGAAGGAAATTCTCATCTTGGGAGGGTTAGAGGTTCAGATGCCATATTTAAAGATCAGTTAGATGCTATCTCAATGCAAACAAGGAGCTTTCCTTGAGAGAAAGCAGTTAGATACTATTTCATTGCAAAGGAGCTTTCTATGAGCATCCCAGGAGAGTTCTAGGAGGTTATACAAAGAACAAAGAAAATTACAGAACAGGAACAGGCCTGTCAGCCCTCTAAGCCTGCGCCAATCCAGATCCTTTATCTAAACCGGTCACCTATTTTTTAAGGATCTCTACCCCTCTGTTCTGTGACCATTCATGTATCTGTCTAGATACATCTTAACTGATGCTATTGTGCCCACCTCTATATGTCCGCTGGCAACACGTTCCAGGCAGCCATCACCCTCTGCGTAAAGGAATTTCCACGTTATCTCCCCTAAATTATTCTCTTCTCACTTTGAACTCGTGACCCATAGTAATTGAATCCCCTACTCTGGGAAAAAAAAAGCTTCTCTTTATCCACCCTGTCTATACCTCTCATGATTTTGCAGAGCTCGGTCAGGTCCCCCCTGAAAATAATCCTAATCTACTCAAACGCTCCTCATAGCTAGCCCCCTCCATATTAGGCAACATGCTGGTGAACCTCCTCTGCACCCTCTCCAAAGCATCCACATCCTTTTGGTAATGAGGCAACCAGAATTGTATGTGGTATTCCAAATGTGGCCAAACCAAAGTCATATACAACTGTAACATGACCTGCCAACTCTTGTACTCAATACTCTGATGAAGGAAAGCATGCTATATGCCTTCTTGACCACTCCATTGACCTGCGTTGCCACCTTCAGGGTACAATGGACCTGAACACCCAGATCTCTCTGTACCTCAACTTGCCCCAGTGCTTTTCCATTTACTGTATAGTTTGGTCTTGAATTCGATCTTCTAAAATACATCACTTCGCATTTGCCTGGATTGAACTCCATCTGTCATTTCTCCAAACAACTCTCTAATCTATCTATATTCAACTGTATTTTCTGACAGTCCCCTTCACCATCTGCTACTCCACCAATCTTAGTGTCATCTGCAAACTTGCAATCAGACCATCTATACACTCCTCCAGATCATTTATGTATATCATAAACAACAGTGGTTCCAACACTGATCCCTGTGGAACACCACTGGTCACATTTCTCTATTTTGAGAAATTCGCTTCCACTACTGCTTTCTGTCTCCTGTTGCCCAGCCAGTTCTTTATCCATTTAGCTAGTACACCCTGGACCCCATGCAACTTCACTTTCTCCATCACCATGGGGATACTTATCAAATGCCTTACTGAAGTCTATGTAAATTTTATCTACAGCCCTCCCCTCATCAATCAGCTTTGTCACTTCCTCAAAGAATTCTACTAAGTTAATAAGACATGACCTTCCCTGCACAAAACCATGTTGTCTACCACTGATAAGCCCCTTTCCTTCCAAATGGGATTAGATCCTATCCCTCAGTATCTTCTCCAGCAGCCTCCTACCACTGACGTCAGGCTCACTTGTCTGTGATTACCTGGATTATCTCTGCTACCCTTCTTAAACAAGGGGACAACATTAACAATTCTCCAGTCCTCCAGGACCTCACCTGTGTTCAAGGATTCTGCAAAGATATCTGTTAAAGCCCCAGCTATTTCCTCTCTCACTTCCCTCAGTAACTTAATAGAGATCCCATCTGGACCTGGGGACTTGTCCACCTTAATGCCTTTTAGAATACCCAACACTTCTTTCCTTCTTATGCCGACTTGGCCTAGAGCAATCAAACATCTATCCTTAATCTCAATGTCAGTCATGTCCCTCTCCTTGGTGAGTACCAATGCAAAATACTCATTAAGAATTCTCTGACTCCACGTATAACATTCCTCCCCTGTCCTTGAGTGGCCCCACCCTTTCTCCAGGCGCTCTCTTGCTCCTTATGCATGAATAAAAGGCTTGAAATTTTCCTTAACCCTGTTTGCTAAAGATATTTCATGACCCCTTTTAGCTCTCTTAATTCCTCATTTCAGATTGGTCCTACTTTCACGATATTCTTTCAAAGGTTCATTTGTCTTCAGTTGCATAGACCTTATGTATGCTTGCTATTTGCTCTGAGCTAATTTCACAATTTCACCTGTCATCCATGGTTCCCTAGTCTTGCCATTTCTATCCCTCATTTTCATAGGAACATTTCTCTCCTGCAAATCTCCTATCACCACCACCCTGTTGCTCCTACATCTTTCTGTGATCTCTCTACATATTTGTACCTCTATTTCACGCTAGCTGTTGGAAGGCCTGTGGTACAGCCTCAACATTGTTTCCGCACCCTTCCTATTTCTGAGCTCTGCCCATATTGCTTCACGGCTCGAGTCCTCCATAGTGCCCTCCTTCAGCACAGCTGTGATATCTTTGACCAGTAATGCAACTCCTCCACCCCTTTTATCTCCCTTTCTATCCTGTCTGAAGCATCTATATCCTGAGATATTTAGTTGCCAATCTTACCCTTCCCTCAACCAAGTCTCAGTAATAACAATAATATGATACTCCCAGGTACTAATCCAAGCCCTAAGTTCATCTGCCTTACCTACTACACTTTTTGCATTAAAACAAATGCACCTCAGACCACCAATCCCTTTGCATTCTTCATCTGCTCTATGCCTAGTCTTCCCCTTACTCATGCTGACTTCATTATCTAGTTCTTAACATGCTTTAGTTCCTACCTCCTTATTATCCATTAACCTCCTCATTTTGGTTCTCATCCCCCTGCCACATTAGTTTCAACCCTCCCCAACAGCATTAACAAAAGCACCCCTAGGACATTGGTTCCAGTCTGGCTCAGGGCTGGACCATTCAATTTGTAGTGGTCCCACCTCCCCCAGAACCAGTCCAAATTTCCCAAAAATCTGAACCCCTCCCTCCTGTACCATCACTCAAGCCATGCATTCATCCTGCCTATTCCTTCATTTCTACTCTGACTGGCCCTGGTAACAATCCTGAGATTACTATCTCTGAGGTCTTGCTTTTTAACTTGGCTTCTAACTCCCTAAGTTCTGCTTATGGTGGTTGTCACCAACTATGAATGTAATGCCTCCTAAGTAGCAGAAGCTGCTTACAACTACTTCTGGATGGGGTCACTGGCAGAAGGAACATTCTGATGCCAGGGGATGGTACCCAGAGGCCATGCTATTTAAACTATTTGATCTGAGACCAGACAGCTGCATAGATCTTTGCTAGTGGCCTTCACTAACAGGACTGCAAGCAGTGCAGAAGGAAAATGAATGATGTCCTACACTCCAGAAGGAAAGGTGGCATCATATTCTCTTTTCTACTTAAATTCACAGCGCACCATTCATCCTAAACCTGACACTATACGAATAACTCACAAAGACATGTAGCATATAACCCTCAGCACTACATGCAAGAGATGCATTCAAGGGTTCACAATGACTTTACACTCTCAAATGGCTAACCTTTCCTGGGTGCTGCATTTCCTGCTTGTTTACTAGGATGGTTCACTGCCTGACAGTTCTACATGTTCAAAATTGCACCTGCACCCATTTCCATCACACTTAATCCTTTGCTTTATCTCTTTCAGGATAAACTGGCACACAAATGTGTGGTGAGGGCTTAGACCAGTGAATGGTTACTGGACATCAAGGTCATCACTTCATGGCTGGGAACAACTGAAAGTGTCTTTTAGTGACAGGAGAGACAGGAATGGGCAGGAAGCCACGAAGCAAATTGTAATCTGCTCTTCTCAGATGTGTGCAAAGGCAAGGTTGTTGATTGGCTTGAGCTAAACTGCATCTCCACCAACTAATTCTTTCTCTTCTCTTCTGCAAGCACAAGTGACATACAGCACCAGGATCAGCAGAAGAGAGCACAGCCTGAGCTTCTCAATGCCTGTACCACCCCTAATGGAGAAGCTATAATTCCTCAGAGGACTGACCAATTCATCTGCACTGTCCACCATTACCTTCGTGGATAGATTAGACTTGAGAACACAATTTGGTAGGAACATCTTTGATATCTCTCTGCAGACAGTGGAGGAAAAAATATCTAAGGTCTCTTATATTCAGACTGATGCACTTGTTGAGGCACATGTTGTTGACATACCTCAGTGCTCAGCCATAATAGAAATGGTCAACTTGCACAGAGAGGCATAGAACATCAGGTAAATGTGCCAGAAGCTTTCCATAAGCTGGAACGAAGGATGGAATATGCAGTACAGGGTCTTGCAGCAGACATACAATGTATCTTTAAGGGACGTGCTTTCAATATGATCACCTTATCATTGCATGTGACCTAATAGTATAAGGTTTTCAGCCTCCATTTTATTGAACTTCATTGTCTTTGCAGCAAGATATGATGAGGAAGCATGCTGCATTATATCCCATCTGCTTAGATTCAGTCAGAGACACACACAAATGCCTTTGATTGTCATGTACTTAAATACCAGGAACTGTGATAAAAGTTAATTTAATTCTTCAGTACACATGATCCACATCTCATATTTATGCTTTGGGAGCTAGTATGTTTATCACAATGCCACAGTGAGGAGCTGAAGATCATCAGCTATCATGCCATATAATCACGTCATGGAGGCAGAGCAATACTAAACATCAATAACTGCTTATGAAGGAATCCTCACTGAAGATTAGGTAGCTCTGCATTGTAAGGCATTTAGACAAGCAACCACAATAAATTTACTTGAGTAGAGATCTTCAACTTAAATAGCCAGGAGGAAAGCTCACATTTTTCTACTTAAAATTCAAGACCTATTAAGCTATAAGTCTGCACCTCTCTTACAAAACCAAAACGAAGTTTCAGGTTGCTTCCTGACATAAAAGTTTAAATAGAATGAACATGAGTTTTCTTATGGATTTAAAGATAAAATTAGCAGCCAAAAGGCTTCTTCCAGGCTAACAACTAACAGTGGCAGTCAAAGGAATCTACTGGTTTAGGTACACATCCTGTTGAAAAGCATGGTGTTTTAAGCACTAAAATGTAACATAGTGTCCTTAGGTTAATACGTATTATTCGACATGAATTGCCTCTTGTGGATGAAACCTGATAAAACTTACTTTTTTTCTCTAAAAGATACAAAGCCACATTCAACAGCTCTCTCAAAAAGGCCAAGAAATGTGAAAAATAAAGTAAAATAAAAAACGACAGAAGGAAAACAAAAAGGCAGGAAAGCAAACAATTAAAAGACAGGAAGAAACAAAGCCCTGCATTCTACTTCAATAAAACAAAATGCTACAAACCTTCAACAAGAATTGAAGGCAAGCATTTGACTATGAATTGGGTAGCAAGTGACATCTTCACTGAACTACAGTGACCTGCGAACCTTTACTTCACAGATTAAGACAGAAATCATCCTGAGAGGAGATCTCTTAAAACATTAATTTATATAAAGAAATATAAAATGCAGGTATGAGACTGACTTAACAAATTATCATAGTGCAAGCTGTATGCTCCCTTGCCTGAGATTTGCTGACCAGCAAAGTGAGATGCCTGGTTGCATTACTACGTTAATTAGCACAGTAAAAACAGGCAAATGCTGATGCTCATAGAAATCATAGAAGCCCTATAGTGTGGAAGCCCATCAAGTCCACACTGACCCTCTGAAGAGTGTCCCACCCAGACCCACCTTCTCTACCTTATCAGTGTTATCCTGCATTTTCCTATGGCCAACCCATGTAGCCTGCACATCCTTAGACATTTTGGGCAATTTGGCATGGCCAAACCACCTTACTTGCACATCTTTGGACTGCGTGAGGAAACTGGAGCATCCGGAGAAAACCTATGCAGACACAGAGAGAATCTGCAAACTCCACACTGACAGTCGCTCGGGGGTGGAATCAAATCCCGGTCCCCGGTGCTGCGAGGCAACAGTGTTAACCACTGAGCTACCAGGCCACCCATGTTGTGAGATTGCAGGTAGCTGTTAAATGAATGAGTGGTGAGAGAGTAAGTGAGCAGCCCAGAGATGCAAGCTTGTCTGACTTGTGAGCCGGGTGTCCATATGCATGAAGAGTCTCAGAGCAGCCTTCCAAAGCTAATTGTGATGCTCATCATGCAGTGCACTGCTTGTGTTTTGTAGAGGTGCAAGGTTAGCAAATGCTGGGTGCCTGAGGATCATGCCTTGAGATACAGCTTGGCTCATCACATAAAGATGCCTTTTGGAGCAAGCAGTGAGCTGAATTCATCAGGTACTGTTCTGTCTTCCCTGTTGAGATCCCCTGATGTCTAGTTTGTTTGTCACATTTGGTCGGATGGAAAGTTAAATATTACTGAATGAAAAATAGACATTGCTGCATAAACTCAGCATGTCTGGCAGCATCTTTGGAGAGAAAGCAGAATCAATGTCTCAGTCCAGTGACTCTTCTTCAGAACTGACTGTAGCTGAGAAACAGTTGTGTGAATCCTGAAGGCTGTGATTTCCCCTGCACTGGGGAGATGAAAGGCAGACTGGGTGACTGCGTTGCAGTTACCAGAGAGCACATATTTAAGATGATTAATGAAAAACGAGAAGTGAGATGAAGAAATAGTTTTTTTTTAAAAATCAAACAGGTTGTTGTGAGTTCAAACATATTTCCTAAAGAGGTGTTGGATACAAGTTCACAAAGTAATGGGAATTGGATGAATACCTGAAAGGTTAAAAAAAATTATGAGGGAAGTGCAAGTCTACCAATGGCCCAACAGCCTCCTTCTGTGCTGTATCATTCTATCATTCCATCATTTTATTCTTCATTGATTCTATCACTGCTGACTTTCTTTGATCTTAATTAGGTTTTTGCAGTGTATTCACCAATTTCCCCACTTTCCCAAACAGCACAGGAATATCATATGAAATAGTGACACAAAAACTTGGTATCCAATAAGCGAAGACATTCATAGATTGTGAAGATCATCAAATTAAAAGCAGATATAATGGCCACAGCATTGTGGAGCAAAGACTATTTTATTTAGCAAAACTCTTAATTTTACTACTTATTTCTTCCTGGTAAAGTTTCTGAGAAACTTTGTGCGTAACAATATTTTAACACATATTGGTTTACTTTAATTGGGTATAATTAATGCCCATACATCTTCCAACATTATTAAGACAATTTGCTAAATTATGAATCCAATTCACCTCAGATGAGAAACCTGTCTCTTCAGTTCAGTTTAGTTGCAACAATCATATGTAATCATTTAACTTTTGTACAATTCCTAAGTAACAAATTGTTCTATATTCGCTTGGGATAATAACTCGTAGATTTACAGTAAGGCTCATATACATTTGTATTCTGCATGAATCAGAGGTTACATTGTTGATCTGCTTTATGCCTACCAAAGTGTATTAGAGATTGATGGTAATTGAAAAACAATTAGTAAATATTAAAAATAACTCAGCACAAAGTAGCCCGATAAAACGATGAAAATAAAAGTTGCAGATGCAGTTTGCTTAAAATGGTGATGCTTATTTCAGATTATTAACACATAACATCAAATGTCATTATGTATTACTGATTTGTAATTATCATCACCAGAAATACAACTTTCACTACAGCCCATTATAGAGCATTTGTGTTCCCTTGTAAGTAATTCAAACATAGTCAATCTTTTAAAGGGATAGGGAAAAATCAGTCAGGCAGAATGTGTTAATTATTTCTAAGCAGTCCCACAAATTTTTTGACAGAGAATACACATTATGCAAGTTCCCACATTTTGGTAATTACGAAAATAAAATTTGCTCAAAGTTACTTGCAATGGGGGATGAGATCTGCCATCGACAGTAGCTCAAACAGACTCATAGACAATTTGCAGTTATTTTTACATCATACTCAATTGTGTTTTCCATTGAAATCAACAGATTTTCACTTTCACACTCATTTTGCAATACTGTTGTGGGTGATAGCCAGTTCAATAGTCTCCATATTTGAATAACCTGAAGGGTGTATAGCAACACATTCAATTCTCAGCAAAGAACACTGTATTGGCCCAAAGATTGCTGGACAGTTAATAGCAATCATCAATACTCATTTGTAAAGTAAATGCAGCAGTTATAGGAGAGATAGGTCAGTTCTGATATCCTGCGAATTGCTAGATCATTTATGTTTTCCACATTTTGCCTCAAAACCTTAGGAATATTGCAACCTTGGCATATTCCTCTCCACTGTGTTGCACATCACAAATCTATTAGATTTATGTTGTTAATGTGAATTAATCTTCCTGTAGTGACTCAAGGCAGATAATTCATGTCATAAGGACCTTGTAATTGAGATGATTTATAAGGCTGACAAACATGAATGTCCAGATATGGAACAATGAAAAGGGGAGCTACAGTCTCACAAATAGTTCTTTAATTCTTCTCATTTTCTTCAGATCATAGGTGTGGTCATGGGTAGCCATATGGGCCGCAGTTATGCCTGTGTCTTTCTGGGTATGTGAAACAATCCTTTTCTATTCCTACTAAGGTCCCTCCTCACAATGCTTTCTCTAGTACATCAATGCTTCCCTCTCTCATTCTAATTTCCACCTTGCCCTCACCTTTACCTGGTCTATCTCCGACTCTTCTCTTCTCCTCACTTCCTTGACATCTCTGTTTCCATTTCTGGTGATAGGCTGGCCATCAATATCCATTACAAACCCACTTTGGCACTGCTGCCTCACAGCATCAGGCACACTGGCTTGATTCCCGCCTTGGGTGAATATGTGTGCACATTCTGCCCGTACCTGTGTGAGTTTCCTCCAGGTGCTCTGATTTCCTCCCACAGTCCAAAGACGTTCAGGTTAGATGGATTGGACATGCTAAATTGCCCATAATGTCCAGGGATGTGCAAGCGAGGTGGTTTAGCCATGGGAAATGCAAGGATATAAGGGTGGGTCTGGATGGGATGCTCTTCGGAAGGTTGGTGTGGATTTGATGGGCTAAATGTCCTACTTCCACACTGTAGGGAATCTATGATAGACCTTCTCTGATGATTCTCCCACAGTTACATCAACTGTACATTTTCATGGACCCCTTCTTATTCTCCCAGTTTCTCTGTCTTCATGGTATCTTTTCTGAGGAAGCCATCTTCTGCAGGGGAGCCTCAGAAATGCCCACCTTTTTCCTTAACTGAGAATTCCCACACAATTGTGTTCAACAGGCCCTTAGTTGTGTTCAACCCATCTCCTGCACTTCTGGCCTCACTCCTTCCCTTCCCTCCCAAAACAACAGTAGCAACACTGTAAGTAATCTAATCTAATCTAATCACCCGGCCCTCAGATACCAGCTCCCTAGCCTCCCCATCCAAAGGTTGTAAGCCTCCATTTCTGTTGCCTCCAATGGGATGACACAACCAGGCACATAATCCCCTTCCCTCTCTCATCAGCATTCCGCAGGATCTGTTCTCTCCAGGACACCCTGTTTCACTCCTGCTCCATTCTGAACACCTCCCCACATTCCTATGCATCTTACCATGCAATCACAGCAAGTGTAATACCTCCTGTTTATCTCCTTTCTCCTCACCATCCAAGGCCCCTAACGTACCTTCCTGGGAAGCAGTGATTTGTGTGAACTTTATCCTATCTAGTCTGCTGCATTCACTGTTCACAGTGTTGTCTTCCCGACATTGGGAAAACAAAACTTAGACTGGGTGATTGCTTTGCCTGCAAAAATGATCTGAGCTTGCAGTTACCTGCCACTTCAATACAACATTGTGGTCCCTGGGCAACATTTGTGTCACAGGCCTGCTGCAGTGTTCCAGTGAGTCTTAGCCCAATCTCAAAGAGCAACATCTCATTTTCCACTTAGCGACCCTGCCTCTAGCTCTTAACATCAAGTTCAATAACTTTGGAGCCTGATTACATTCTTCCATTTTTTTTCCCCCAACCCCACACACAGTCCTATATGACATGGTTGTGTTTAGCACAGTCACTCATTCTGAGGTCTATTACCTCATTATATGGATTGCTTTCAGTACAGCACACCCATTGTTATCATTGATTCAGTTTCTCTTTTCTCCTGACCTGCTATCCATAATCTCCTTTCTAACCCACCACTTTCATCTCTCTCTCTTCTGGGCTCCAACTCCACCAATCTGCTCACTTCTCCTCTTTGCACCCCACCTTCCCATCCTCCTTTTCAGCAAAAATAATATTTTCCTAGCTGCTGGCTTCTGATGAAGTGCCACTGGACTTGAAATGTTAACTCTGAACTCCCCTCCCCTCTCCATTTCTCTCCTCCCTCTCCTCCCCTCCCCTCCCCTCTCCTCTTTCTTCCCACAGATACTGCCAGACCTGCTGTGTTTTGCCAGCAATTTTTATTCTCGCAGATAGAGGTTTATTTTGAAAACTTCTTATGCATCTTGGCTGCTTCTTTGTGCCAACCTTGGCATTCACATGTCTGTTGGCTTTGGAAGGCCATCAAGATTCAAAGCTGTTTCGACACTCAGCCTGAATGGGAAAATGAGAAGTCCAACTCACATTGCTCACCGCAAGGTAATAGCAATTTCTGAGCCAATATATATTGTTTTCTTCCCAGACATGACTGGCTGTTTTGGCATGAAAAGGGAAAAATAAAATCACAGGCATGAAAATGAGAAGCAGTGAAGAAACAAACTAAGAATGAATAAAATCCATCAGTTTATTCAACCATGTCTCCCGAAGGAATTATATGGCAAATAAAGATTCTGCTGGCAATTCCCAAACACCTCAGACCTCCTGATAAGTATCCATCTAAATTATGGAATTTGGAGGGTTTATACTGTCGATAATTACGGGATGTGTATTAGGTCTTTTCTCTCAGGTAGGTGATTTCAAGATTAGGAGGCATACTTTTAAAGTGAGAAGAGAACGATTTATAATTGCCATGAGAGGCCTTTTTTTTTAAACTCAGGGTGTGGCTTGTGTGTGGAATGGACTTCCAGAGGAAGTGATGGATGCAGGTACGGCTACAATATTTAAAAGACATGAACAAGAAATGTTTGGAGTGATATGGGTCACTGCAGGCAGGTGGGACTAGTTTAGTTTGGGATTATGGTCAGCATGGACTGGTTGGATGGAAGGGACTGTCTTTGTGCTGTATGAATCAATTACTCTTTTAGTAAATAGTTGCGCAAGTAAATTAGATTATTAAGTATGTGACATCCCTCCCTCTACCCACCTCTGACACAGATCTGACATCCTCCGTAGCTCCTGATTCTGGTCCCCCTTTCTCTGCAACAGGGTCTGACATTGCCACCAGATCCAACACTCTTTCTTCATGTTCCTGATCTTCTTCATGCCTTCACATATCCTTTCTGGAACCTGACACCCTTCCTGTCCCAGGACACATAACTTCCTGCCCTGCTGCTAGACCTGACCCATGCTGCCCCACTCTGGACCAGACATCCACTGAAGCTGACCTCCCCGGCTTGCTGCTAGACCGTACCCCTTTTTTCATCGTTTTTGTAACCACAACACCTGCCCCTTGCCCCCTCTGAAACCTGACAACAAGGAGCAAATCCAAGCCCCACATTCCGAGCTCTGGAGCCGACACCGTTCTCTGCTACTGCCCCATTGCCAGACCTGAACCCTGTCCCATTCCCCGTGGGACCTGAAATTACTCACCATCCCCAAAGTGGTATCTCCCATCCACCCTAATCTCCCCAAAATGCCATCTTGTTCTCCCCACTGCCATCTGGCAGCCTACCCTCTATCTCATTGACACCCTGTTTTTCTAGCACTCTATTTCCTGGCACTTTACTCACCAAGTCCATTACACATCTGGCACACAAAACTACCAGCACCCTAATTTCACAATTACCTGATTACAGAAGCTGTTAGGTAGTTGTCTATACACTGGACCTGTAAACCACAGAATACGGCAACTACAACAACAAAAATAGAAGTTAAGGGAAAGCTCAGCAGGTCTAGCAGCATCTGTGAAGAGAAGTCAGAGTTAACATCTTGGGTCCGGTGACGCTTCCTCAGAAGGGTTCTGAGGATGGGTTACTGGACCTGAAATGTTGACTTTTCCAGCAACTTCTGTTTTTGTTTCTGATGTACAGCATCCACAGTTCTTTCTGTTTTTAATTTGAATACAGCAAGTGACTGCTGTGGATAAGAGGACATGCGTGCCTTCTCCCAACTGTTCTACTGTGTATACTCTGTCAGATATGAAGTATGGCTTCCCATTTCTGAAAGAACCTGGATCAAATTTCCTGTCCAAAAATGAAGGGCTTTCACATTTCATAAAAAAAGGAACGTAATGCTAATCTGCTTAAGATTCCATGCCTCTGTAAATTCAGTCAATTGTACAAGATTCTTCTCAATTTCCTCCTTTCACCATTCAAAACATTGACTGTAATACATTAAAACCCCAATGTTCTTTCAGCACAACGTGTGGAGCCATTTACCATGTATATATTGTAAACCCTTATCAACTATAACAACAGATGTTCTTCAGAATAAAGTGAATGGCCTTTCTTATAAATCTGCTTAATTTCCCTAGCAGGCATCTCCAGAGGCTGTGAAAGAATAATACCAAGATTCCCTTGTTAACTGCTCCCAGGTCCAGGTTGTTGGCTATAATATTCCCACAAGCACTCCTGCACAGCGGATTGCACCTTTTCTTCATAGACTTCAGCATTTTGATTCTGGAAATATTAATTAAATTTTATTATTAAAATACTCTCTGTAATCCTTAAAGGCTGGAATATGTCTAAGGTTAGTTTTGGACAATGTTATGCAGGTTTCAGTTATGGATTGAGTCCAACACTTAATGTCAACAGACATATTTCACTCTCTTTAGACAAGCATTGCTCTTCCTACTCCGAGACAGAGCTGGAGAGGGTGATACTGGAATATTTAAGTATTCTCTTATCACTGACCAAATTTTTAGCAAAGACTGTCTGGATACTTGGACCGCTGCCAAATGGTCTCTGCTGTATCCTGAAGGATCTGAATTATCTCGTTGAGAATGTCAGTTCAGACATCTGGGCATTGTATCATTAAGCTAACATTTCCAAAGAACGTTTCCTCATCACCTAGGGCCTAAGTGTCAATTTATGTTTCCTTTAATGAAAATGTCTTGCTCTTTGAGATGCAAAAATATTTTAAGAATGTCATTTCTTTGCATTGGCTGTTTTTCATGGAACACATCATGAATGCATGCAGCTAAGATCAAACAGCTCTTAACACACCAACAGCCTACTCATTAATGCTCAGTTTGGATACTTCAAGGTCACTTGGTTACAGCCTTTATTAGCACTTTGTTCCAAATGGGGACTAAAGAACTGACCTCCAATGGTGATGTGAGATTGAACGCACCCGACATCAGTACAACATTTGACCGAAAATGACATTAGGAAACTGAACAAAATTGAAGCCAATGGGAACAAAGGTGAAAGCTGGCTAGTATAATACTGAACATAAAGAAAATGGCTGTGTTTGTTGGAGGCAATCAACTAATCTCCAGGGCAATGTTGGAGGAGTTTCCTCAGGATAACTATTTTACATCAACCTTTTTCGCCATGTTATATCACATCTCTGGACAAGATGGGACTTGAATAAAGGCCTTTTGGTCCAGAGGCAGGAACACTACCACTCTGTCAGAAAAGCCCTTTTTCAGGGCACCACACATGTTTGTAATCAATCTGCTCCAGAGATGCGATGACACACCTCAGGAGCAGGTCTGACCTTAACTCTTTCTTAGGGCAGACATTTTCTTATGAACCTATTCAGAAAAGCTATTATACACTTCTGAATTGCTACGACTTGAACCTGGGACTCTTGTTTCAGAGGGAGGGATGCTACTAATATGCCAAGAGCCGTCCTTTGTCAGGGCAGATATTTTCTAATCAACCTATTCAGAGATGTTATGACATACCTCTGATGCACGTGAGACTTGAAACTGGGCCTCTGGCTCAGATATAGCGTCATTACTACTGTGCCACAAGAACCAACTTTTCTCAAGGCATGGTCCTTGGACAAATTACCTAGAAGTGTTTCATCAATGGCTTTCCTTCCAATTTATGACTAGAAGTGAGGATACTCACTGAGTATTCAATGTTCAGTACCACTTGCAATCTCTTAGATAATAAATCAATCTCTGCCTGAAAGCACAATATTAAGGTTTGTGCTGGTGAGAGGCAAATAATAATCACATAAGGCAATGACCATCTCTAACAAGAGTGAACCTCACCATCTCCCCTTGGCATTAAATGGTATTTTCATTGATGAAATTTCTTTTCATCACTATCCTAAGGCTCACCATTGGCCATAAATTGACGACACGGGCTAGATAAATACTGTGACTCGAGCAGGTCAGAATTTAGAACTTCCAAAGTGTGTATCTCATCTCCAGACTTCTCAAAGCCTGTCTGCCATCTACAAAGTATAAGCCAGAATTGTGGCAGTATGTTCTCTACTTGCGTAGATGGAAGTTTTAAGGAGGAAATTGAGGTAGAAAAACACAGATGCACACAGGGAAGGAAATTCCAGGGTCTAGAGCCTTGACCATTGAAGATAAAACCACTAATGGGGGTGCAATTATGATTGGGAATGAGCAAGGAGACAGGATCAGAGAAGCACAGATTGGAGGAAATTGCAGAAATATTGAAGTGTGAGGAATTTGAAGTCAAGACAAGAATTTGAAAATCAAGGTGCTGCCTGACAGGGAGACAGTAGATTAGGAAGCAGTGATTTGTCAATTGGACATGCTGCAAATTTAGATAGGTGGCAGAGTTTTGGATGTCTTCAAGCTTATATAAATTAGAATTTGAATGACTCACATCATTACCAGAACCTGGATGAGGTTTTCTAATCTGTTCCAGATCCAGACAGGATACCCCAAACTGTTAGAGCCAGGCAAAATGAACTTCTTTGTTTTGCAGGTAGATTAATGTTCCTTCATTCTGGATTAATGGTGCTGGAAGAGCACAGCAGTTCATGCAGCATCCGAGGAGCAGTAAAATCGATGTTTCGGGCAAAAGCCCTTCATCAGGAATACAGGCAGAGAGCCTGAAGCGTGGGGAGATAAGTGAGAGGAGGGTGGGGGTGGGGAGAAAGTAGCATAGAGTACAATAGGTGAGTGGGGGAGGGGATGAAGGTGATAGGTCGGGGGGGAGAGTGGAGTGGATAGGTGGAAAAGAAAATAAGCAGGTAGGACAAGTCATGGGGACAGTGCTGAGCTGGAAGTTGGGAACTGCAGTGAGGTGGGGGAAGGGGAAATGAGGAAACTGTTGAAGTCCACATTGATGCCCTGGGGTTGAAGTGTTCCGAGGCAGAAGATGAGGCATTCTTCCTCCAGGCGTCTGGTGGTGAGGGAGTGGCGGTGAAGGAGGCCCAGGACCTCCATGTCCTCAGCCAGAATCTGGTTTCCAGCATCTGCAGTCATTGTTTTTCCCTAATGTTCCTTCATGCTGATTTTTTAACTGGCTTCAAGCACTCAGGGTAGGATAGGGTCTTTAGTTGCGATTCATGGATAATTAGGGGATTGCTCTTTAAGAGTGACCTTCACAGCTCTCTAATGTTTGAATCCAGGCATGTGCTCACAAGGGCATTCAGTGCCATTAATGCAACCCCGGTAGAGTTGAAACTGCCTTTTTAACCTCTGTCCTTGTATATTCTTTAAAGGAGAGTAATAAGATGTGTTTGCAGTTTGGGATATTATCTACAATGGTGGATTGTTGTTGGACAGGGAGTTATCAGTCCCTTATTACATTTGCAGTTGCAAGAGCTCAGTCCAGTCTGTTCAAAGTTTCTTTTGGCTCGTTTAGGTATTACATCCCATTAATCCCATACAGAATTAACAACTGCCATTGAATTTACACATGAAGTCATTTTATCTCTGTAATAGTCATCTTTTAGAAACACACACTTTGGAATTAAAGGCTAAAATGTCCACAGTACTTGGAGGTTTTGACTCATTGTTGTAACACTAGTCAGTCATGCAATGGAACAGCCGAGTCTAGAGATAACAAATGGATGGATGTGGCTTTCAGTGGTAAATGAGCTGAGACAGGGGCAAAGTCAGACAGGTGAATGGGACCACCACAATTTTCAACCCCCTGTTCGAATTACACATCATTCTGACTTATAAATATCTCATAGTTTCTTGACTGCTGCTGGGTAAAAATTTTGGAACTCCCTTTCTAACAGCACTGTGAATGTAACCCAACCACATAGACTCCAAGCACTTCAAAATGATGACTCACAAATACCTTCTCAAGAGCAACTGGGGATGGGCAGCACTTGTTGACCTTGCCAGTAACTGTCATATCACATTTGATGCATAATGTGTCAGTAAGGCAGTTGGAAAAGACATAACAGTGTGAGATAAACATAAAAGAGTCAATTCTATTGCCATGGTTAAAGGTTTCAGGGGCTGCTTTGATGAAATAGAAACAAAATACTTCACCTAACATTCATTTTTTTTTATTTGTTTAAGGGGATGTGGGTGTTGCTGGTCAGCCCATCACTAATTACCCAGAAGAATGTAGTGATGAATTGCCTTCTCGAACTGCTGAAGTCCTTGGGGTGTTGGAACACCCCCATTACTATTAGAAAAGGAATACCAGGATTTGACCCAGCAACAATGAAGGAACAGCAATATAGTTCCAAGTCAGGATGGTGTGTGATTTGGAGGGGAATTAAAGAATCTCATCTCTGCATGAAAGACAGTAAACATTAATGGGCACGTAATGAACCAGCCAAAACAGCGATTGAAAAGATATTTTGATAGGAACAAGGTGTTCCAGAAAGCATCATTCAATATATAGGGTGATCATTTTACACATACAAACACATGCACTGCTATTCATGTGCACCCAACTGAGGTAGTCATTTCTTCCTTTTTTATAATGCATTTTGAGACTTCTAATCTTACAGTTAGATCACTGAAGACCACTTCAAAAGACATCAAGCTATTAACAATCCCTCTGATCCGAACATCAGCTGGAACAGGAATCCTAACACTGAATAATGCTATCCCTGCTGCCATCACATAACAGATGCCAGTCCTAGGAAACAGCGGGAGAAACTGCCATCCTCCCTCTTAATGACAGGAACAATATCAATTATTTATTCTGCAATAACGTTGTGACACAGAATTTCATCAGAAGCTGGAAATATTTTAAAACTGTTAAACTAAATTCTTTCCTTGCATTTCTTACAACTTTACAATATTGGGAAAGTAATAAAATGCACATTTCCTTGTCTTTCATTTTCCAGAGAAATTTTGACTTGATGGTAATGTGGTGGCAGGGGCAATTAAAATTAAGAAATGCAGTTGGAACTGTTGTAATCTTTTTTGATAAATACCTGAAAACAGAAAATGCATGAAATATATCTAAACTACTGTTTTCTCGTGGTTGTGAGAATAATACATGCAGTGAGAGAAAATTTTATGAAAATTAATCTCTGAAACTGGAAAATTGTTGTCTTCAAAGTTTCTTGTCAGCTAAAAGTGAAGTGAGAACAGTGTCATCGACTACCAAGATGTCAAAAAGTCATTAATAGTACAGAAGCATTGCACCACAGGCTCTGCTTACTGCTTATTTTACAATTTCTTATTCATGAGTGACTGAAAGAAAAAAAATACCATATTACATTACATTTTGGTAAATAAAGTAACTTGAGTGTTAACCCTGTCTCAGTTCTTGACTCTGACTCTCAAGGTTCAATTACATAAGAATCAAAGCTGAAACTCAGTCCAATACTGAGTGAAGCATCTTTGGAGGTGCCAACTTTTGAATGAGTCATTAATCTGTGTGCTCTTGAGTGGACATAATAGATTCCAGAACATTATTTCAAAAAAGAGCAAGACAGCTTTCCTCGGTGTCTTGGCCAATATTTATTTTCAATCGACATGACAAAATAGGAAAAGTAAAACAGCTTATACAGTCATTATCACATCACTGCTTGCTGTGTGCAAATTTGCTGTCATGTTTCCTATATTGCAGCAATGGCTACAATTCAAAACATATTTAATTAACTCAAAAATGCTTTGAAGTGGCCTGAAATCATGAGAGATGCTATTTAAATGAAACACTTTTTTGTACCCTACCACAATTTATTTAGTGTACAAAGAAAGCATAGCAATCTATGGATTTTGCTTTAAAAAGTTCTATGTGAAGGACGTACACCTTCAGTAACACCCATCTGTGTACTCTTCACAGATGCTTACAGATTCTATAATCTCTTACTCCTGGAACCTTTCTTCACTAATCCTCCTGAGTACTGTTTCCATATGGCTATGATATCTTTCCTACAACTAGGTGCCAAGATTCAAAAACAATGCTTCCACTATGATCTAACCAATGTTCTGTTCAAATTCAACATGACTTCCTTGCTTTTGTATATTGGCATACAAAACTTATGCACTTTTTATAACTGTTCCCAGTTAACTTCTACCTTTTAAAATCTATTAATTCTTATATTCTTATTCCCACAGTTAAACTAAAAAAGGCCCCATGCGTCTGCCACTTACAAAATGAGTTGCAGTAGTAAGTTAGTAGTCCAGTCTATTAGATTCCACACTACCAGATAACTAACGTGATTTAAATAATCCCAATGATGCATTTTCTCATGTATAGTGCTGCATGAATTTGTAAATTACAATGCACTTACACCTCCGCATGCTTGGGAATTAACCCATTCTGCAGCCTTTTTAAGTGCATCCACTCCCTTCTGTGAGTGGCAACGCAGCAGAGTGTACGATGGGCACATAATCTTTGATATTTTCTTGAAGAATATAGTTTAGGTGACAGAGGATTGCCACAAAATACTGGCTCTATGTTCGACAGGAGTTTGGGTGAAGACATGAGTCTCACTGTACATTCATTCATTTCCAGTCTGGGGGAATCAAAAGCCAGGACAGGAAGGCTCTTCAGCAGCCAATCTTCCACTTCCTTCTGACAATTGGGCCCTTACTAATGCATACTTTACTGCGATTGGTACTGAGGTATCCTACAACTTTAAGATGTTAGAAAATGGGTAGAGGTTCTATTGGAGACCATTAATCAAAATGAATACTTTTCATATGGGACTGTTATTTTGTGGTTTGATTGTTGAAATCAATAGGGCTTTGCACATTTAGGAACCTAGTTACTTAGCAGAAATCCATGTTCTCTTCACTTGCTCCTTCCTTTCCATTGGGAAAATAACATGTGTTTTTCCTGGAACAGGGAATGTTTTGATGCAGGCAGCTGACTAATCTTGTACCTAGTAGCCTAAAACAAACTAACAGCATAAAAATTGAAGTGGTGCTGACTTTTCACCACAACACAAAGGGCTTCTTTTTGTGCTGGATATGGTGAGAGTATCCGGCTCCATTGAACCACATGACTGTCCGACAGTCTCCCTGAAGTTTCATAGACTGTAAAGGGCAAAGTATATGGGCTTGACGCTTATGACTTAAATCTTGGGTCACTCACAGATGGATGCTGGATGCCTGCCATGCCAACAGACCTGCTTGTCCTTTTCAGGAATTTCTGTTCTTTTCCAAATCCAACACTGCCATCAACTGGCCAGATTGAATGCCTATGGTCAATACTGCTTGCAGCTACAGGAGCCAACTATTAGGAAAAGGAATGTTACTGTGGGAGGTATGTTCAAATGAAGAAGACCAGCAGTAAGCAAAATAAATCAGAAAGACAGCATCACAGATATGACAAGTTGCTTTACGTTTGCCTTTGTTCAGCAAACAGTTTATAAGCCTACCAGTAGCAGATTGCAGCAAAAATCAATAAACCAAGAAAATGAAAGCACTGCTTTCAAAAAATTTCAGACTTTTCTGTAGTTGCAATGGGTGCAATAATTACCAGAGAAAGAGCCTCAGAAATTCTGAGGAGCTGTAATAGAGATTCTGTGTCACAGGTTTTGCTCTTTATTCCTCTCCTTCGTGCTGCAATTGCATTTTTTGTCACATGCAAAGGAGTGGACCATGGGTGGCTTGGTGCTTAGGTATACTCCCTATTACTGTACTTTTCCCCAAACTAAATACGCATATCCTGTTCAATGCCATTTATCTATCCGTGCAGTTTCCAATTTATTTCCTCATAGTTTGCCTGCATCCTAATGAAACAACAGTTTGTTTTGATAGCATTCATTTTACGTCTTTGTCCAATCACAAACATAATGAAAAACAATTGAAAAATGAGGACATAGCCCTCGAGTGAGCCAGAATCCTGCAAATTTAGAAAAATATCTGTTTGCCATTCCACAAATTTCTGCCTTCTAACTAGATGGTGATGTTTCCTAAATATCTAACAGCAATCTTGGAGAGTGGATCAATTGGCCCATATAGAACTTGTCTAATATTAATAGCACTGATTTCAGGTAATGACTATCTATAAAGGGTTTATTTTAAATTCATTTTGCTTAATTACCACCCAGAATAAAAGGCCCCATCTTATCCCCATGTACCTTAATTTGTGCAACATTTATTTTATGTCGAGCTTTCAGTATATTTCAAAATCCAGATTTGCAACATTCAATGCATTTCCTTTATTCATGCACTTTACATATCTTTAGTTTCTTTGCAAATGTTAAGTAGGTAACTTTCGCTTTCAGAGCAGACTCGCAGTAATGGACCGGCTGCTTCTTAATCAAGTCACCAAGTTTCTTATGCATTGACTTTAATGGAAAGATTCATTTTCGGGGTGGACAAAGGATAGCTGAACCATGCTGGCAAGTTTTCATCTGTGCTCAAAGTGAACATTCCTCCCTGGGGTTTTACGTATTACTAGACTCAAAAAGTTCTGAGGAAGCATTACTAGACCTGAAACATTAACTGTGATTACTCCCCACAGATGCTGCCAGATGAGCTGATCTTTTCCAGCAATTTCTGTTTTGTTTCTGACTTCCAGCATCTGCGTTATTTTGGTTTTTAGATTTAAACTGGATGAGTTATAATTTGTGGTTTGGACAAGCAACAACTTACTGCCTCTGTGGATTTGGTATAATACCCATTTTCAAAGAATGGGGGATCATTGCGATTGACAGGCATGATCATTTTTGTGTTAAGATGTTCTGCTCAAGAAACAAGGAACAAATTTACACATTTGGGAAAGTACAAAGTAAACAAATTCTTCAAAACTTGTAACAAATGCATTCAACTCATCCCAAGCAAGACCAGACATAAAGTAAAAATAAATGAGGGGAATGTGTAAGCATTAATTCACAAGATACAGTCAATCCATATATATTTTTAGGGAGGGACCTCAATGAATTGTAAAACTAAATTGTACTGCAAACCTTTCACTGAAGTAGAAAAAGGAGAAGACAGCTGTCATCTTTCTAGTATTCATTGAACTCTTGATCTTGGCTGCCTTTTTTTTGACCTGAATCTTCCATCATACCACTTGTTGTGCACTTCAAACCACTCTCAACCTGCTTGAGATAGCTATGTTCAATTTCTGAATGATGCTTTGCCAAGTTACTTTTGGCAACATTAATGAATCTCCTGCTGCATGAAGTCTGAACTCTTAAAGACAATAAAGAAGGACAAAGCATCATTCAGAACTGAAAGATTCATATGTGTATTTCCACTTCCCCTGAAGTGACCTGTGATTCCCAATCTGAATTTATTACCCTCATTTTTGAAGAGGAAAGAAAAGTGGATACCATTACCACACTTTTGAACATCTTCCTCAATTTAAGTCCATCTTCTAAATTAGAAATTATAGTGATTTTAGTGTCATTTTTATTCACGTCAAAAGCGTGCCTTACATCCTAAAAGGCAGGAAGTTGCTGATTAATGAACATAGCTTGCTTGAACAGAAGAAAATTAATTGTTTTTGTCAGTTCAGATATCCCATTTTAAAAATTTTATTATGTGTATGTAAGGACTGAGATGATTGAATGATAGAATTTTGTAATATTACATTTTCAGCTCTCAGACATAATAGAACAGGCACTTGAGTGATTGACTACAGGTTTTTAATTGGTATCAGTGCTCTTGGACAGTGTGGGTTATCTGGAAAGAAACTATAATTTAATTGGCAACATAGAATATGACTTGTGACTAAAACACGGTGATAGCAATAGCACTGATAAGCGTATTGTCAGCTTTCCCAAAACATTTTGGACTTGAATTGAAGAATAATGCATTAATTTAAGGAGAAAGTTTGTAAATAGCAGAATGAGAAGATTAATATTACCCTAATGTGAGTAAAGTTTACTCTGGAGCAAATACATCATTGTAGAAAAGTAATAAGGATTGACTTAATAATTGATTCCAATTACTAAAACTTGCTTTAAACAGGCTGTAAAAGTGTGGGGAGAATATCATAATATTCACGAATAAAGTTCTAATAACAGTAGAGATTAAATAGGATGGCTGCATCTTTTGATAGCCTGTACTATGCATCTCTTCCAAACTATTATAAGTTCCAAATTATGTTAATTCCACCTACACCAACCAGCTCAACAGTGAATTTGACCAGGAATATGTGCAGACATTTTAAGAATATTTACTTTGAAAATAAATAGAAGGAACTATTTTACAATGAGATAACTGTTTTCCATCCATAAACATAACTGTTGCTTTATATTCATATCTTGTACAATATTATTTTGGTAAGATCAGAATTTGGAAGTGTAGTAAAAATGGCATTTCTAGATTTCATTCTTTTCTCTTGTTGAGCTGCAATATTAGATTTGACTAGATTAGATTAGATTCCCTACAGTGTGGAAACAGGCCCTTCGGCCCAACAAGTCCACACTGACCCTCTGAAAGTAACCCACCCAGACCCATTTCCCTCTGACTAATTTACCTAACACAATGGGCAATTTAGCATGGCCAATTTACCTGATCTGCACAGCTTTGGACTGTGGGAGGAAACCGGAGTACCCAGAGGAAACCCACGCAGAGACGAGGAGAATGTGCAAACTCCACCCAGGCAGTCACCCAAGGCTGGAATCGAACCTGGGACCCTGGTGCTGTGAGGCAGCAGTGCTAACCACTGAGCCACAGTATATAAAGATCTAAATAACAATCTCTAGGAAATCATGAGTGATATTAGTTATTTATCTTTCTGATTTTTAAACTTGCTATTTCACAGAATCTCCATGTGTCTTGACTGTAAAAAATGAACTTATTATAAGTTTATTAGGACAGTTATATACTCACTAACATTACTTGAACTTACAAAAGCTTGGAGATGGTTTCACATTACTTAGGTACACATACAACATATCTCTCTTTCTAAGTTAAAATGTATTATAATACACAGCCAGATTTATTGGCAATGAGAAATATTTAACATGGGGATAACACAAATGCAGCCTCATATATTAAGTGACTTAAAGTGTTGAGGCCTCCCTAAGAGCTTTTGTTAAGATTGTTGAGGTACTTTGATACCTGAAGCTGCCTAAAAATTGAGCATCAGAATTCACTAAATCACATGGGTAAGTGACAAAGTGTTGATGCCACAGAAAACTCTACATGAGAATCAGTTGAAATCATTATTGGTGGACCACTTGCTTTGTGAACAAAGTCATTAGTGGTGAGGAATGCAATTTCAGGGAACTGCAGCTCTCAGAAATGACATTTTTTCCTTGTCTAATATAAGATTACCATTTTGAACGCAGTGACTTCCTGAACCACATCCACCTGGAAAACTAAGGGACCAGATGCACGTCTATTTTATTCATGGGAGACAATACTGCTCTATTCAAAATGCTTTATGTGTGTTTAAAGACAAAGCAAATAGTGGAATGGGCATCTTTAGAGGAAGTTGTGTTGAATGACAAGTTCATAAAACAGGTGCAAAAAGATCCAATTTTTACTCTAAAGCTGTTTTATAGTAAAGTGTTCATCTATGTATCCATCAAAGGCATGGTTATTCCACTGAAATATCGTCACAAATACCATACAGCTATAAAATATGTAGTGCATTACACCAGAGAACTTAGCTAACAGAATAGTACAACTCTTTGGATTCAAACTCATATTTCTAATTATATTTATGATATCTTCAATGAAAATTCATACAAAGCAGAACAAGTCATTCAACATAAAAATAAGCAATGCCTTAACATGGCCAATTTTAGATTCTTGTCACTGCAGAACAAAGTATGTCAAACATACCTCACTTTTTTGCCACCCTCTGTAATCTTTGCCTTATTGAGGAATCCATTTTTCTCCATTGGTGGTAAACACTGGAATCAACAGGATAGAATACAAATGAAAATAAACCAACTAAGCGGTGTACATGATCAAATAGAACAAAAGCTCAGACTGATCAGCTGAAGGGCAATTAATTTGCCATGGAATTACAAATCATGACTTTTTTTTGTATTTCCACATTTAATGCGGACAATACAATAAATGACCCAAGTGAAAAGGCTTGCTCCTCAGTACATCTGAATAATGATTATAAAATATCACTTGTTCTGGTAATATGCTGAAGGAGTGCTGTTGACAGTGTTGGAATAATTGATTTTCATATGAGAAATTAAGCCAAGGTTCTGATTCCCACTTGGTAAGACATAAGCAGCAGAAAATTGTCCCCTAATAAAAATAGAAAGTGATGGAAAAAACCTAACAGGTCAGGGAGTACTGATGGACTCAGAAAAAGAGAAAAAGAGTCCAAAATGACTTATCTTCTGATTCATCTCATGTTCTGAAGTCTGTCTGAATGTTTCTCTCTCCACTGATGCCAGACCATTTGAATTTCTCAAACCCTTTCTGTTTTTATTTCAGATTTCAGCATCTACAGTATTTTGCTTTCATCAGAATGTTCTCGCCATGTTCTGGCTAATAATTATCTCTCAACCGACATCATTAAAATAGATTGTCGTGTTTATTGTGATATTGCTGTTTGCACGAACTTGGTTTCTGTTGCCATATTTTCTACATTTTAACAGTGACATAACTCCAAATATATTTTGTTGCATATGAAGTACTTTTGCACAGCCTAAGGTTTTGAAAGGCACAAAGTAAATGAGTATTCTTTCTCCTACTATGTTGAACCCTATAATTAGAAAGTAGACTTGCAACTGAAGCTGCTTTTACACAGTATGGTAATTTAATATTTTCACGTAAGATTTTACTCTTGAGCAGCATACAGGTTAGAAATTGATTTGAGGAATACTTTGTGCAAGACCACAGAGCTACATTGAATTATGTGAATCACTTCAGGCAGAACTAAGATGGAATCAGAAGTATCCTGCAAGCCTCTGTATCCAAAGGGATAGCACAAACATAACAGGCAGAGTATTGCGCTCCACCTGGACCTCCTCTGCTCCAACTGTTTTTTTTTTAAGAGAGTCACTGAGACGTTCAGCACAGAAACAGACCCTTCGGTCCAACTCTTCCATGCCGACCAGATATCCTAACCTAATCTAGTCCCATTTGCCAGCACTTGGCCCATAACCCTCTAAGCCCTTCCTATTCATATACCCATCCAGATGCCTTTTAAATGCTGTAATTGTATCAGTCTCCACCACTTTCTCTGGCAGCTCATTCCACACATGCATCACCCTCTGTGTGAAAATGTTGCCCCTTGGGTCGTTTTTTTATATCTTTCCGCTCTCACCCTAAACCTGTGCCCTCTAATTCTGGACTTCCCCACCCCAGAGAAAAGACCTTGTCTATTTATCCTATCCATGTCCATCATAACTTTATAAGCTTCTATAAGGTCACCCCTCAGCCTCAGATGCTCCAGGGAAAACAGCCCAGCCTGTTCAGCCTCTTCCTATAGCTCAAATCCTCCAACCCTGCAGCATCCTTGTAAATCCTTTCTGAACGCTTTCAAGTTTCGCAAAATCCTTCCAATAGGAAGGAGATTGGAATTGCATGCAATATTCCAAAAGTGGCCTAACCAATGTCTTGTATAGCAGTAACATAACCTCCCAACTTCTATTCTCATCTTTTCTTTCTTTCTCTCTCTTTTTAGCAGTGGCTGAGTAAAGTGAGGGGAAACGAGTCCCAGAACAGCTTGAGAGGAAGTGGATCCTGAGCAGTATGAGGAGAAACTAGTCCTGGGGCAATGAGGGCAATGAGACCAGGAGCAGCATGAGGCAACGAGACCAGGAACAGCATGAGGGCAATGAGACCTGGAGCAGCGTAAGGGCAATGAGATCTGGAGCAGCATGAGGGTAACTAGACCTGGAGCAGCGTGAGGGCAACGAGACCAGGAACAGCATGAGGGCAATGAGACCTGGAGCAGCGTGAGGGCAATGAGACTTGGAGCAGCATGAGGGTAACTAGACCTGGAGCAGTGTTAATGCAATGAGACCCGGAGCAGCATGAGGGTAACGAGACCTGGAGCAGAGTGAGGGCAATGAGACCTGAAGCAGAATGAGGGTAACTAGACCTGGAGCAGCGCGAGGGCAATGAGACCTGGAGCAGCGTGAGGGCAATGAGACCTGAAGCAGCGTGAGGGTAACAAGACCTGGAGCAGCGTGAGGGTAGCTAGACCTGGAGCAGCGTGAGGGTAACTAGACCTGGAGCAGCGTGAGGGTAACTAGACCTGGAGCAGCGTGAGGGTAGCTAGACCTGGAGCAGTGTGAGGGTAACTAGTCCTGGAGCAGCGTGAGGGCAACGAGACCTGGAGCAGCGTGAGGGCAACGAGACCTGGAGCAGCACGACGGCAACGAGACCTGGAGCAGCATGAGGGCAACGAGACCTGGAGCAGCGCAAGGGTAACTAGACCTGGAGCAGTGTGAGGGCAACGAGACCAGGAGCAGTGTGAGGGCAGTGAGACCTGGAGCAGTGTGAGGGCAATGACACCTGGAGCAGTGTGAGAGCAGGTCCAGTGCAGAGTGAGGGGTAGCAGGTCCCAGTGCAGAGGGGAAGCAGGTCCCAGTGCAGAGTGAGGGGAAGCAGGTCCCAGTGCAGCGAGGGGAAGTAGGTCCCAGTGCAGAGTGAGGGGAAGCAGGTCCCAGTGCAGAGAGATGGGAATCAGGTCCCAGTGCAGAATGAGGGAATGCAGGTCCCAGTGCAGAGAGATGGGAAGCAGGTCCCAGTGTAGAGTGAGGGGAAGCAGGTCCAGCGCAGAGTGAGGGAAAGCAGGTTTCAGTACAGAGGGGGAGCAGGTCCCAGTGCAGAGCAAGGGGAAGCAGGTTCCAGTGCAGAGTGGATACAGGTCCCTGTGCAGGGTGAGGGGATGCAGGTCCCAGTGCAGAGCAAGGGGAAGCAGGTCCCAATGCAGAGTGGATGCAGGTCCCAGTGCAGAGAGACGGTAAGCAGGTCCCAATGCAGAGCAAGGGAAAGCAGGTCCCAGTGCAGAGAGACGGAAAGTGAATCCTCATGCAGTGCAACATACTTTGGGCTGGAGCAGACTAGAGGCTTGGAACTGAGTGGGACAGTCGTTGGACTGTTGTCTGGTTTGGACGGTCGGACCTCGTGCTGAGCTGCTGCTATTTGAAACTCTTTACCAGACTGACATATCAATTCTTTAACTATGTTATAGCTACCTTATTTCTAACTTATGTTTTACACACTGTGGGTAATGCTACCACTTTTTCTTTTATTCTTCTTTTATATCCAAGATTTGTACATGGGTACTTGTACCTAAGATGGTGCCATTTGAGGCAGCCATTTTAAAAAAAACTTTTTACTGTACTCCTATACTTGTACTGGAGTACATGTGACAATAAAAGGATATTCATATTCATGTTCATAATATTGGCAATCCAGAGCTGATGATGTGTGTCATTTTGATGTTGATTACTGCTTTTAGATAGAATAATAGTCTAGCAAATGGGAACAATTAAATTGCTGCAGAAAGACAGGATAGGATATGTCAGTTACAGGAAAGAGGATCCATTTATTGGTGATATGAAAGGACAAAGTCCAGTCTGGTCATCTTGGGTTAACTCCTGTTTTTAGTTCACCATGTCCACACACCAAAGTTTTATGCCACAGCATGTATCCTTTATGGAATCTACATGTCATAACAAAACCCTCAAGAACACAAATAAGCTTATCTTTGCAAAAACATTTCCTATTGTATTCAAAGTGACATGGGACCTTGTCACTTGCAATGCGTTGGCTGTGTATTGAGGTCAACGGTTTCCTTCAACTCAGTTCCAGGTAGAAAAAAATTGATGTTGGAACAATCTTGACAACATGATTAGTGTTTGTTGTACTTTCCTTTCTTCCAGACATGAACAGTAGCCTGGAAATATATCTCCATTGAACAGACCATATGTCAGCACAAATTATAGTCATTCAATCTTTTTCTTTAACAAATATAAGCTGTGATGTATGATAAGAAAGAAACATAACTAGAATGCATGTGAGTAAGAATACTTACAGACTGATCCACCATCCCAGTAATTTCTGTAAGATTGTGCTGAGAGTGGTTTCGTCTATGGCGGGGTCCCTGGAAGACAAAATCATAAGGGCATTTTAAACTTAAATACTTGTTCTCAGTATGTATTTTACAGTTACTGGGTGAAATATATGATAGAATCTGCTTTTGGGTAAAGAACTTCCTTGTGTCAGTTTCTTGTGAGTTAAGATGCACCCAAACTCTGCTGCTCAATCAACAACGTAACTGTGGTGTGCTGCTCAATGAAAATTGTGCTGCTGACTGAAGGAACTCAACAGGGACCTAAGAGTTAGAATAACTACATTCCCTGTGCAGCTAAGAGATAGCCCGACCCTATTGAAGATGGAATGCACTCTGTTTCCTCAGAAACAGTCTCACGAAGTCTCTGGTTGAAGGTAGAATGCTGATAATGGAGCATCAAATCAGAGAAAAGGAATCCCGTCAGCAGCAATATAGTACTGGACACATTAATGATGGAGGTGGAAATGGAAAGATTAGATTAGATTAGATTACCTACAGTGTGGAAACAGGCCCTTTGGCCCAACAGGTCCACACCGACCCTCTGAAGAGCAACCCACCCCCAACATTCACCCCTGACTAATGCACCTAACACTATAGGCAATTTAGCATGACCAATTCACCTGACCTGCACATCTTTGGACTGTGGGAGGAAACCGGAGCACCGGAGGAAACCCACGCAGACACAGGGAGAATGTGCAAACTCCACACGGACAGTTGCCCAAATTTTAAATTTCAAATTTCCACAGGGGCTTAGTGGCTTTCAAGATGTGCTCTCCTCAAGGAAAATGAGGACGTGCTTGGGAAGTCAATTACTGGAGTTTGGCCTTAAGGTTCCAGCTGATGTGCCACACAAAAGTTCAAAGATCTCATGTGTGAAGTTAAGATAAGTGAATGCAGCTTCACATATTGTCTACTCCCGATCTACCAGACACGTGTCCTGTTCAATGTAGTATATTCCATAATTTGCATGTGAACAATTATGCTCAATGTCCACCCTGCACCCCCCACACATTTACCAATGCTGTCAGCATCACATGCACCTCTCATGGATTCCACTCCAGGTATTTGACTATTGCAGCACTTTACCCAAAAATGTTGCAGCACACTAACATGCTACTCTCTCTCTTGCAAGAGGTTCATGGATAATACAGTCTGCAACACAGAACCAGCAGGGAACCAAAACATCTTTCATCTTTGATGGAGTAGATGGTACTCCACATAATATGGTTGGCAGACACTGAGCCCCTTGAATCCTACATCATTGGGAACATTTAGAATGATGGTATGTTTCTGTGTTAGGCTCCTTCTGTAATCCAACTTCACCTTCATCCTACTATCTGACATGAAGTACATACTGTGATTAAGGGCCATTTTGTTCATCCTCCTTCCTCGGGTCCTCTCCTACATACCAGCACCTTCTCATGCATTTTTTTCTTTTCCAGATTTGTTTACTAGTCAGCCAGTGCAACTTCATCCTAAAGGGCATAAGCAACTGCATGCCTATGATGAAAATGCACCTGCCTGTAATTCATCCTGGTGGCTCAAAGATATCGGGTTTGACAGGGTGGCTTCAGTGAATGCATCATGGCTACTGTCAGGATAGCACTCATCTTCTAATAGGATGTTCTGCGTATGCAGCTGCATGTTTACTGAGTGGTAGCCTTTAATCTCCCATTAATATGTGAAACCTGCAGTTGTGCTTTACTTCCCCTTGTGCTTGTTTAGTAGCTAATATCAGGCATGAATCATGCATAAGTGACTTGGTAAAACAAAGGTAAAGGAGAGGTTAGTAACAGTACTATACAGTTAGAGAAGTTAAACAAATATCTGAATTGGTAGCTTTCTTAGAACAAGCTGTGAGGAGATCTGAATCACATCGTATATTACATCATTCCCCCTTAATGGTATGGATAGAAAATCATCACACCCACTTAAAGGTTTATCACAGAACCCACAGAGCTAGATGTAGGGAATTAATAGGCCTAAACCGTTGTGAAACCGATCACCATGACAAACCCATGTGTTTATTCTTCCTGCTTTTCTCGGTGATGAGACTATGAGCTACTCTTTCCTAGCACACTGTCACTTCCTTGACACAATGTAAACTGTGACATTAGAAATGTGATCTGCTCCCACCTCAGAAGGGATGTGTCATTAAAAATTGAAGTCCACAGTATTCTTCATGATCACTGTTAGCACACTGCATGGTCTGCTGTGAAGTTAGGTCTGGTGGCAGGAGATAGAACAGTTCTGTCACCTCCTTGGAAAAATACAGACACCACAGGAAATGTTCCTAGCTGAAGTGGAGGTTGGGTGAGGCTATTGTCTGAAAACTCTCAGCGACAATGACTTTCTAATGAGAGCTCTCCTCTCTGCTCCATTTACGTGCATAGCCACAGTCCGGAAGAACTGCAGAGTTTGCAATCCAAACTCCCATTAATGAGAATAGGTTTTCTCCTGAGAGACCTTCAAGTTCTTCAGACTTCTATGTCAAATTAACTTCCTATACTCCTCCAAAATCACTCAATTGAATACCTCCAATTATTTCACAGTTACAGCTGGAGCTTCATAAGGGACACAGTTGTAAAGATGCAGTTGGAATGATCTGGACACTCAAGTTTAACCAGAATGAAGTCATCGGTCAAATTTTCCAGTAACTTTATTAACATAAATCTGAACATTATATCACTCTTGAATCCACACAATTAATAATGCAATCAGACTTGATCACTTACTGTCGGATATATGGCCAACAGGCTTTGAACTTGCTGAATTATACCAAATTAGAAGGACCATGTGTTCAGGTAGGTGCAGCAGTGTAGGAAGGATATTATTAAACTGGACAGGTTTCAGAAACCAGGATGTTGCCGTGATTAGAGGGTTTGAGATATAAAAATAGACTGGAAAGGTTGGGGCTTTTTTTTACTGGAGCATAGGAGGTTGAGGAAAGGTTTGGAGGGATATGGGCCAAGCACAGGCAGCTGGTACTAGTTTAGTTTGGGACCATGGTTGGCATGGACTGGTTGGACCGAAGGGTCTGTTTCCATGCTGTTAAGACTCTATGATTCTTTGACTCTAATAAGGGTATCAACAATTTCAATTGACTGGTAGTCACTGGAATACACATTTGGATGGTCAATTGTCTGAATTTGGACTAATTTAAATTATAATTTAAAATAATTTTACATCAGCATGGGAAACAGACCAGAGTGAGATTTCCAATGGTTGTTGGTCACTACGGCTGCTAGTCATTAACAATGGATTAATATGCAAGGGTCCTTGTAGTACTGTGGTAGTGTCTCTCCCTCTGAGCCAAGAGGTTAAGGGTCAAGTCCCATCAGAGGTGCGTAATACCATCTCTAAACAGGCTGATTAGAATACATATGATCATGTTTGCTTATGCATCTGAAATTTAGAGTGTAATGAAATAGACATCCACAAATAGAAGCCATCATTGGAAATTTGCCTGAGGGCAGGGATTCCAATCAGATTGCATTTGTATCTGGTCAAAAAGCATGTGAAAATGTAAGGGTGTTATTGTAATTAATTATTGCACAAGCAACATCTCTTTGTTAAGTAAATTATTATTTCACAGATTGTAGTTCATGCATTGTATTTTATGAGGTAAAATCAATAGGATCTGGGACACCGGTCGTGTAGTGTTTTCTATTGTCCTATGGTACTGCAGATTTAATGCGATGCAACAGTTGGTTCTACCCATCATTAAATTCATGATAGTGAGTTTTTGATCTTAGACATGTTATATCACTAACACAGCTCCAGCACTGGACTTTCCCTTTTCCTAACAGATGATCTTATTTTCAGTTACACACATTTTCACTCTTGATGTTGATCATTGACTTTGGATATAATTTCACATCCTTCTGACAATTTATTGGAAGTTTCGTGTCTTTCATAAATGGTAATTTAACAATATCCAGGGATATATTTTACAAAATGTACCTAACATCTTCAGTTACATGGTCAATTGCCATAGTAAAAGCAAAGCAATTGCTTTTATGTAAGAGAAGTGATACTGTTATTTTATTCAGTATATTACTGTTCTAATTGTTGAACCAATGAATGCTATGACTCTATGAGAGAGCATTACTATTTAAATTTTATGTAAAGCTTATTTCTTCTTAAACACTTAAGGGTGAAAAAATATTTCCCTAACATCCTATTTTGCTGAATATTATTCATGCATAATATCTCAGTTATAGTTTGTTATGTGACATAGCTTTGTCCCCCAAGTGTTTTCTTACTCCTATTATTGTCCTGTATCTTCAGCAAGACAGCTTCCAAAAGAAATAGTGTAGTTTCTGGCAGCTGCTCCTTCAGGGAATTGCAAAAGTGTCAGTTTAAATTTTATACATACTAAACCTTTTTACTGAAGTGTCACTTCACTGTCTTAGTACCATATTCGCTACGTAATTTGCACAGATAAATATGAAATTTGTTATCCATTGTGCTTTGATGCATGTTACTCTGTATTACATATTTGTTCTTCCATTAACTACTACCAGTGTACATCTTGTACTGGATCCCTACTTTTCACAAAGTATTTTTAAAAATTATTTGTCCATTTTTAAAGTCATCTTTACTTGTCATCTTGTGCTTTCTCCTTCCTTTAGTCAAGAAATTAAATACATTTTGAATTGAAAGTTGTCTGCTTGCTTCTTTGTTTCCCTGATCCAATACAACATTGTCACGCAAAAATCTATTAACAAGCCCAATTCAGCAGTAGTCATATTATTCCATTTATAGCAAGTATCTTTGGATGTATATTTACATTTGGTTCTGCAGTTTTGTGAACAAAGATTTAATGCCCCACTACAAAGCTTTCAAATATATAGTTCTGCTGTTGGTTTTACCAGTTTAATATCTTCCCTATGCGTCAGATCATACATGGAATTCCAGATAGGAGAATGGATCTTTTATCCACACCATTCGCAAACATAGCCAGCATCAAGGATTCTTGAGCTCATATACAATGGAGGCTCATGATATAGATACCATAGAAAGATTGAAGGCTGTATGGCCTGTCACGTACATGCTCGTTCTTTGAAATTGTCATTATTTATAGTCCAGCATTTCCCAGGCATTTTGATCATAAGATAAATAAGTTCTCTTTCCTCAAATTGCGCTCTATTAAAATTATACATGGAATCAGCTTCCATCACCTTTGCAGGTAAGGCATTTGAGATCCTAGAAATAGTGAGATAAGAATAGAATTCACCTTCATCTTTCTTCTAGATCGTTTGACATGAGTTAATCCATGAAATGTGGTTATTGAAATCCTCAGCAGAGGAAACATTTATTCTTGATTTACTTTATCAAGGCTTCTCATCACCTGGAAAATCTCAAGATTTTCCACACATTTTTTGTTCCAAGGAACAATTAGAATTTTATCAAACTCTCCTCATAAATGAGGTTATCTTGGTAAAACTCTTTTGTGCCTTATATCTATTCCAAATATCTGAGGGACATTCTTTATGGTGTTCTAGCATAATCCTTTTTTTGTTTTTTGCATCATACAAATGTTTAATAACCCAAATAACCCATGTACTGTTGGCCATTTTAACAATACTGTGCCATTCTTGAACTTCTTTTTATTCACAATTTTCCTCAGTAATCTTCTCTGATTTCCTTTCATTCCATGTCTTAGGTTTACAATGTTTGAAATATGTAAATATTTTGTTCTCCAGACTTATCATTTTTGAGTGTAATGAAAGAGGACATAGTTGTAACAGGGCTCCTACCCAAACGTTGAGGAGATCAACCCTTTGTTCCTCTGTTACTTATGAGGAAACTGTGTCAACACTTCTATGTCTAGAATATGTGCAATGCTCAGCATCTGATTGATCTGTGATGTTTCACCATCTTATTGGAAATAATCTACAAATTAACTTAAAATAAATCACAAGAACTTGACTTTCTGGCTCCTATTCTGAGAGATCGTGGCTGAATACCGCAGATGCTGAGATCTGAAATTAAAACAGAAAATGCTGGAGAAAGTGAACAAATCTGGCAGCATTTGTGGAGAATAGTACTGGACATGAAATGTTAACTCTGTTTCTCAGTTGCCAGGTTGCCAAACCTGCTGAGTTTCTTCAGCAGTTCTTGTTTTTAATCCTGTGACCTAATTTTTTTCATGAAAATGGCTAATTAAACCAGCAACCGCAGATTTAAAAGAAATAATGAGATCATTCAGCAGAGTGGAAAGCTCCACCCTTCTGTATTAATTGTAATACTATTACAATTAAATAACGCTTTGTTGAGTCTTTTTCCTGCCCAGTTGATGTTCTGTAACCAACAAAGCTCAAATTAAAATGTTTCTTTGTTAAGAGCTTCATCTCACTGATGAGGTTTCAGCCTAATCCACATCCACCAATCTGCTCTGAAAGGTCTGCTCACATTTTGACAGCAATGCAGGTTGTAGCACAGTATAGATTCTGAGACAATGTGCATTTTTTAAAAAAATCAGCAGTATTCTAAATTAAACAAAGCATGACATTTCAAAAGGATTAATCAGTTTGCCCCGTCTCCAAATGTTAATGGTTCCTTTAAAAACATCCAGAGTCCAGATCCAAAACTTCACTAAAATTTCAACAGTTCTTTGTTAGGCTATCCCCTTTCTGGGTACCAAATTTAGTTGAAAACTGTCATTTGTACATCAGTTTTTTAGAAATGTTTACAGACAGATAAATGGGGTGAAAAAAATTACCTCTCCACAGCAGCGGTGAAGGTAGTTAGCAATTAATTAATATCCATTTCCAGCTGTGAAATGAATTCCAAGCCTCTTCCTCACCTCAAGTGTTCTTTGTTGGAAAGTCTGATTACTCAAAACTGTATTAATTGTGCTGCTAGAAATAATATTATTTTTGTGTACGTTTTGTAGAACATGTCATTTAATGTCTGTGGACCTTGCTATGTACAAAACAGTGGCAACACTTTAAGCATAATTTGTTGTTTTAAGAGTTTTGGGGCAATTAGTAACCACTATAAAATGCAAGTTTTTTTTCTTCCAAGCTGTCATTTGGTTTCTAAATTGATTTAAAAAAATTAAAGTCTAGTTAATTTTCAACTATGCTGAACTTAGGTAGGATTACAATAGACAATTTTAGGTGCAGCATAAATCATGTTAAAAAGGAAGGGCTAGAAAATATAACCTACTTATTGTCTAGATTAACTGAACCATATTTGATCGTGAAAGGTGACAAACCTACATTGCAAACACTTCCTTTAAATTCCACATTCATAATATGCTGTAATTACTGAAACTGTTTGGTTAAATTTACCATTGAGTGGTGCCCACAAGAAATTCAAAGCACTATGAAGAAATACAATTCTGTACAGAGAAGTTTTATTGTGCTATCTACAAATAAGAGCAAAAGGACTTACATATGATCAGAGGAGGACACAATTTTTTAAAAAGTAAAGATTGTACAATTTAGCATCTCATGGTGACTGAGCACTCCTGAGTCAGATGGATGCAGGCCTGTTCATTCACTTGCACATCGTTTTAATTGCAAAACTCTTACCCATGTGACAAACCGAACAGTAATCCAATTTCTGTTGTCTCCATCCTTAATCAGTCCCTCCAAAAAACATCCAGCATTTCAAAATTTCTCATATCTTTCCAAATAATACCTCAGGACACATTGCATGCACTTACATTGTCATCACAATATTTTTATATTAATATATGCTGAATTCTAGCCTTTCAGCTCGATCTGATGTACAGTATAAAAGTCCTCAATTGATTTTACAATAACATCTTACACTTAAAATTGTTAGGAGATAATGTGTGATGTTACTTCTCCACCAGGTGCATTTTTACTATGGTCTGAATAGCCAATGTTTCCACATATACGCAAAAGACTTAAATAAAAGTGAAGTGACAAGGGTTTATTACTGCAATGACAATTTATTTCTGTAATAGTGACATGAAGAGGTTTTAGTACATAAAGCACAAATCGCTAGCGCTTTTTCACTGCCTTGGCAGGTTCAAGGTCAGAACCCAGCTATTCAGCTCATCTTCCCCAATCCATGAAATAAAATGACAAGGTAATGCTAGCTGGGGTCAGCTATGTTATAGGAACTGTTACATAAAGCAAGAAAGTGGAAATCAATCCCAGTTGACAAGTTCTTCAGGATAATCAGAACTCGCTCCATGCCACTGTCAAGTCCCCAATATCAAACACCAGATCAGCGATGTCATCTCTATTTATTAACAAACAACTCTTGAGTGTAACAGAATGATTCAGGATTTAATTACTCCTCTGCTTCTGTGGCAAAACAATGCATGAATTGGCAGACATTCTAAACTCTCACAGGTCATTGAGCATTCTAGTTAATTACTCCACGAATAACCTACTTTTCCACCCTCTGGAAACAGTTTTATAATGGCAGTCTAGGTCTGACAAATGTGTCATCTACATAATTAGCTAGGAAGCAACACATAAAACATTAAGCGCGCTTTGTGTCGTTAACTATCAAAACATTTCATTTGTTGTCAATAATTCATCACTTGTAGGCTCTGAAGGGGTTTTTAATATGTAAATAAGTCCAGATGCTAACAAGGTCACACTTATCATTTGAAATAGCAAACAGAGAACCAGATTGAATAGCTCAGAGTCTGACAATACTGCACTAATCTCTTCATCAAATGAAAAAAAAAACGATGGCTGATGATCAATGCTTCTCTCATATTGATCCTCAAATGAAGTTTGACAGCATTCATTGGCAGTATATTTAGGAAACATCACTACTTGCAAGTAGAAAAAGTGCTGACTAGAATGGCAAGCAATTATCTGCCTGTTAGATGCCAAATCTTATCAATCTGTGCTGACTCAATGTCATTTAAGTGGAACACCATTATCTAGAGCAGGCACATCTGAAGAAAAAGCTCCAAATTATCCTCTAAACCTGATGCTTCAAAAATAGAGCCCTACCCCTGTCCGCCAAATTGCAGCATAAATCCTTGAAAAAAAATGTTCTGAGTTACTTTGCAGATGGTGCAGACACAATGGGCCAAATGGCTCTGTTCTACACTGTAAATATTCTATGATTCTGTAATACTATTTACAGAAGTTTACAGCAAATATAATGTGTCCCATAATTTGGAATTATATGCCTAATTTATTACCCTCAACAATACAAATCGCATCAGGTTCAGAAACCTATTGAGATACATTATAAATGCTCTGGTATTTATATTCAAAATGAATAACTTGATCATACAGGCCTCCAAAATCTGTCAAATCCTTACAGTTATAACGTTCAAGCTTTGAAACCAGTCAACATTCAGCCATTGAGGTCACTTAGTTCCTCTTTGTTACTATTTGATTAAATAGGGCCAAAGGAAATGAGAATATTATCCCTGGACAAGGAATAAAATCATATATTCTCATTCATCCAGTAATTAATTTATAAAGAAAAAACATAGTAATTTTTTGGCACTAAACTGCCATTAATAATGCACAGCCTCAGCAAAGTCAGCCAGATTTGTTTTAATGAGGTAAATTTCTACAGAGGTCATCAGGAACATCTTTATCCTGGAAATATTTACTGATTTTATTTTGACTGCAATAGATTTTGGCATTTGGACTCCCGTGCAGCTTGAAAAATGTCCAATGTAAAGAAAATGTGAATTATTCCAGGACAATGAGGCTGATTCTAAGTTTTCAACTCTGATTAATGAGGCAATATTGCAAAGCTTTGGCTTTTCAGTCTTGAAATAAGGTTTAGAAATGATCCTGCTAAGTATATAAAGATATTAATGGCCTCTATTTTGCAGTAGAAGTAACAGTGAGGCTATCAGTACTCACTGTTATTAAGGAATAAATTAAAGAGCATCTTCAACATATGCACAGTTAAATGTAGAAATCAGGAAAATGTCTCAGTCATCGTGCTGATCTACAAACATTGCTACAGAGTATCGATATCTCACAAAAGGCCCAGCATTCAAAGTCTTGAAAATGAAAATACAATTCTTACAATGTTATATACAACCAAACATGCCTAAAACAGTAAGATTTCTCCGTTTGAGTGTAAGGGAATTTCTAATGGCATGATAAGTCTTAATTTCCATGGCACTGAATATGGTGCCCATCCTTTCAGTTATTCTCAGAGATTTCTAAAGAGAAAAAAAAGGAATAGTCTTTGATTTATCAATCTCTTTTTCTCTCATTTTCATTTCTCTTTCAGCTTTTTTTGCTTTCTGTACATGATTTGGCATTGAATTAAATACTCAAAGATATTTCCTGGTTCAGATGCTGTGATGTGCAACTTGATGATTTAATGACAAGATGTCCCAGATCTTTTGAGAGGACACTACACTGTTTTCAATCCATAATCACCACAGATTCTGGTGCAAAACTACGGAAAGCCTGTAACAAACAGCAAAAGCCCTTTGTTGTGAATGCAAAATCTAAGCTAATAAATATTACAAGACACTGCTAATTAAATCTTGAAAGTCAGATAAGTTAGTTAAAAATGAAATTAAGACTGCAATCGGGATGTTCTTTCTCGCAGCACTGTATGAATGGACTTCTAAATAGAATATTGCAATAAAAATATTGAAATTATTTAAGTAATAATTGAATGATGCAAAAATTCCAACTTATTGAATGAATTAACTAGTTTGAAATCTCTTCTTTGGGCATCTAATTGATTAGGCCTGATGCTTGGGTCTGGAACCACAATTTGCAACCACCTGGTTGCCACTGTTTAGATTTAGGTGGCAAAGTACAGATTTTGTGCAGTTGTCACATCTGTACAATTGTGGCTTGGACCCAAGATGCCCCTATGCTACTGTTGGCTCTTGAACAGCATTGTCTCTGAATCAAGCAAGACAGCTATGCAGCAAACCATGTCGTGTAGCCAGATTGCATTTATAAATGACGGGCTACATTTTAAACAGAAACACTACAAAATTATTATTGCAATGTAAATTTGTGCAGCAAAGGGCGGGAAGAATTCATCATGATGAACGTGGTGATAGAGACATTAATAATGCAGGTCAGCAGTGGGAGGCGGGGGGAAGATGCATTGAGTTCTACAGAAGCCAGGAGGTAGCCCTCAGAATGGCGTGGGACCAGATATTTCAGCTCCTACATCTGGATGACATTACCTCAAAAGGTCTAATGACTTCACACAATTGGTCAATGTGATTTCAAGACATCTTGTCTCAATTTTAACATCAGTCCCTTGCTTAATACACCCCACACATATTACTCACTCAGCAGCATTCACTAGCAGTAAGGGCTAATGCTTAACATCTTTATACTCAAACTCTTTATACACTGACCAAAGCTGCCAATCTAATTTCCACTTCTCACTGCCTACACAAAACTTCTGCTATTCTTATAAGGCACATCTTCCAAACACTTTTCTACACAGCCACTGATATTCTGCTCTCTTCTTTGCTGGAACTGATGGTACACAGTTGAAGGGAGTGGATCAGAATTGGCATGGCATCTCTGCATCCTACATCCTCTAAAGAGGGATCTGCACTCTGTGTCATTGTACCATCTGCAAAGAGGCTGCATTGAACATTGCTGAGAACATTTAGATTAGATTAGATTATTTTACAGTGTGGAAACACGCCCTTCGGCCCAACAAGTCCACACCGACCCGCCGAAGCGTAACCCACCCAGACCCATTCCCCTACATTTATTCCTGCACCTAACACTACGGGCAATTTAGCATGGCCAATTCACCTGACCTGCACATTTTTGGACTGTGGGAGGAAACCGGAGCACCCGGAGGAAACCCATGCAGACACGGGGAGAATGTGCAAACTCCAGACAGTCGGTCGCCTGAAGCGGGAATGGAACCCGGGTCTCTGGCGTTGTGAGGCAGCAGTGCTAACCACTGTGCCACCGTGCCGCCCAACATTGAGGATGAAGGTATGTGTCCACCTTTAAATCATTTCTCAACTCTCAAAACAACCTTATGTGGCTATTAGGCATGACAAGCAAGCTGCTAATAGTGTGACCATGGAGCTGTTACTTTTAACCTTACCCACCTTCACTCACACAAGCCCTCCACTTTCATGGACCCAAGAATTACTCACAATCAGAGGAGTCCCAGGAAGAGGAAAGACAGTAACAGATCAGCACTAATAAAAATGCTTTGTCACTTGATCTGACACTTGCAGGCATCATGGACGTAACAGAGAGGACAGTGTACAGTTAAGATCAACACAAGGTAAGCTATCCACGCAGTTGTATTCAGCCAGAGCAAGGGTTAATAATGATTCAGACATCAAGGTTTAAGGCAAGTGCTACTGTATAGTATTCATTTGAGGGCTTCGGTAGGATGACACGCAGTTGTGTGCTGATGAGGATATACTGTGTACTGAGATGTTGGGTCAATTGGCTGGACAGTTGGCCAGGTACCTGTTACGAGGTGGAAGTAGGTACTGCAGATGCTGGAGATTAGAGTCAAGATTAGAGTGGTGCTGGAAAAGCACAGCAGGTCAGGCAGCATCCAAGGAGCAGGAAAATCAACGTTTTGGGTTTTCCTGAGGAAAGGCTTTTGCCCGAAATGTCGATTTTCCTGCTCCTCGAATGCTGCCTTACCTGCTGTGCTTTTCCAGCACCACTCTAATCTTGACAGGTAGCTGTTACTGTCAAGGAGCATGGATAAGCTGGGACAGGACAACAAACAGAGCTATCCTCTCCTCTGATGAGCCCAAAGATCTCACTGAATTGAAGGGCAAGAGGATTGCTGTATTGTCATGCCAGCTGACAAGATTGTGGTGAGCTCATGATGAAGTTTGCTGCTATCATTCCTTATAAGTGTAGAAAACTACAAAGCCTGCCTAGCCTAATGGGGGAGAGGAAAACAGCCTGTTGGTCTAGCTGTATGTGTTTCTTGTTGGTCTAGGGCTAGATGATGTATGCAACATTGGCCGTATTTTGGGTGCATGGAACATGGAAAAGTGGCTCACCACCGCTCTTTCACTCACCCCTGGGTTCACACCCCCAAATCTAAGTACATGATTAAGGGTCAATTAAGTTGTTAAAATCTATTCTGAATTCACATCTCTGTCACTTTGTAGACACAAATACACTGGCACAGCTCCACACCTGTCAAAACCATTGTGCAGCCAAGTTACATTCTGTACTGCCCTCCCATGGCAAGGTTTGAGCAATAGTCTGGCAAATCCAGGAACTCACCTCAACAATAACAATCCAGAGAAGTTCCAGATACTTTGAAATAGAGAAGTTCCAAATACTTACATTACTCAAAGTGTCTATTTTTTTAAAATGTGCAAATCAATCTTGCATATTCATGTCTTTTTTGGACTGAACAAATAATGCAGATCCTTCTTGGACACTCATTAAACAAATTTGGAATTCTGGTGTAGTATCAGCCATTTGCGCTGTTCATTCATCTATCAGCTTTTTGGAAGTGATATCAGTTTGGTTACTGTTCCCCTCCTTTTCCCTAATGTCTGGCTATTTTTTAGTCTTTCAAGCAGATTTTCAATTCCTTTTTAAGGTTGTTACTGCATTTTTTTTAGGCATTCCATACCTGATGATAAGGCTGGTTGCATTACAAAGTCTCCTGACTTTGCCTCCTGTTCCTTCTTTATCTCTGATGATCTTGTAATTTTGCAATCTGCAATTTAATTCTCAGACTGTGTCTATTTCAAACACAAAATCTCAACAATGTTTAAGTTATGCTTATCATACTGTATTCTAGGAAAAATGGCCAAGGTATTTCTGGGCTATTGGAATTACCACAAACTAGTTTGCATTTTCAGTATTGTTGACATGAATGAGGCAACATGGGAAGCAGTGATGGATTATGGCCTCCTATGTGTGTGTGCCTTTCAATTTGCCTGGAGATCACTGTATCACATGATGAGACAAGACATGATATTATATTAGCTTATTGACTGATACATGGGCAGTTATAACTTCCAGGTACAAGGAAACATTTGCACTTCCTAAGGGGTTATGGATTTATCAAAAAATAAACCACTTAAAATATGGATCTTACAGATGCCCTTCGTCTTGCATGGCTTGATATGATCAATGGTTTATTTCTTGGTATACCACTGAAGCTCAGCCATATTTCCTCTGATCAAGATATTTTAATTTTCTACATGAATGAAAGATCTTACACTTTGACAGTATTTATAAAATGCATTGATGCTGATCCTATGAAGTTAGCTTCAGGGCTCCTGGTTGCACACATGAAGTCAGTATCATTAAAATTCACTGTATAGTTACATTGATTGTGCATACAGAGTGAGGAAAATATCTTCAAGACATGCTGTATTGCCAGTGACACTTTTGCAAAACTATTTGAAATATTTTGACTGAATTTACATGTGGCTGTTAGATCGAAGGTTAACCCTTTAAACCTAATATATCGAATCTAACTGGACTATTATATTTAGTTATACTTATAGGATAAAGGGTCAGTCCAAATTTTACTAAAACTCAAGAACCGTGGCTACTGCAAATCAGAAACAAAATCAAAAATTGCTGGAAAAACTGAGCAGATTTGGCAGCATCCGTGGAGAGAAATCAGAGTTAACATTTTGGGTCCAGTGACCCTTCTTCAGAATGGCAGCTTCCTCTCTGCAGATCTATGGAATTTTTCCCAGCAATTTCTGTTTCTGAGTCCACGTTATGCATTATTTCCCAGTCTAATTTGTTCTCTATTATCTCTGAACTCACAAAATGCACATGGAGATGAATAACACACTACCAGGATTTCATCAAGACCTTTCTAAAAAAATGGTCCATAAAAAAATAAATGCAATCAACCCTGTAACAAAAATTGCCTGGGATTTGTTGAAATTGTGATATTGGTAAGAAATATCTCAGTTGGATCATGAGCACTACAGTTGTCCACTGGAAAGTTTTTGTTATAGTTTGCTAGAAAAATAATCCAGCGTGTACAATACATCAAAAAGACCTAAGTAGGAAGAGGGAAGAGTTCCTGCAAAGACAATTCAGGGAGTTAAAGTAGGGAGCGACAAGCAGGACTACCAGCACAGTAAACTCAGGATTACTATCCATGCCATATGTGAATGAGGCTAGGAACAGAGAGAGAGTATAGTTGAACACGTGGCTATGGAGCTGGTGTAGTAAGGAGAGCTTTAGATATATAGATCATTGGGATGTCCTCTGGGGAAGGTGGGACTTGTACAAGAAGAACAAGATAAACCTAAGTGGGAAGGGCACCAACATCCTGGATGGGAGGTTTGCTAGAGCTCTTCAGGAAGGTTGAAACTAGTGTGTGGGGAAGGCAGGAACTGGAACAACAAGCCAGTAAGTGCAGGGACTGGGGAAAAATTGAGATATACATAGTGCAGAGTAAAAGCAAGTATGGGAAAGTCACGGGGCTCAGAGGAACTGGAGGTCTGGACTACATTTACTTTAATACAAGAAGGTAAGACAGATGAACTAAGAACATGAATTACTGCATGGACTTATGATGTTATTTCCATTACGAAGACATGATTAAAGGAGGAACAGGACTGGCAGCTTAACATTCCAGGATATCGCTGATTTATGTGGGACAAGAAGGAAAACAAAATGGGTGGGGGAGTTGCATTGCTAATTAGGGGTCACATCATAACTGTGTTGAGGGAGGACATGTTGGAGGGATCGTGCAGTGAGGCATTATGAGTGGAGCTCAGGAACAGGAAGGGTGAAACAATGTTGGGATTTTTCGAAATACCTCCCTACAATCCAACCAGAGAGGAGGCCATACTATACTTGATATTAGGGAATGAGCCAGGACATGTGATCAATGTTTCGGTAGGAGAGCATTTTGGGCTTAGCAACCATAACTCCATATGAGTTAAGGACAAGAGTGATCCTCTGGTGAGGGTGCTTAATTGGGCAAGGGTCAAGTACGTACAAATTCAACAGGAACTAGGAAATATGGATTGGGGGCATTTATTTGAGGGCAAATGTCCTCCTTACATGTGGCAGACTTTTAAAGACCAGTTGATTAAAGTGAAGGACATGCAAGTCCCTGCAATAGGAATAGTAGAGTTCAGGAACCATGCATGAGATGGGAAATTGTAAGCTTACTCAAAAGTAAAAAGGAAATATATGATAGGTCTAGGCAGCTACAAACTGATAGAGCCCTTCAGAGTATAGAGAAATTAGGAAGGAACTTAAACATGGAATTAGGAAGGCTAAAAGGGGCCATGAAATGTCTTTAGCAAACAAGGTCAAGGAGAATCACAAGGTTTTCTACGCATATATTAGAAGAAAGAGAGTATCAAGCACTAAGGAGAGAAGTTATGCATGGAGCCATAGGAAGTTGGAGAGATCCGTAATGAATACTTTTGGATCAGTATTCACCAAAGGATATGACTGATAATGAGGTCAGAGATGAATGTGTGAATACTTTAGAGAATGTCAATATATTGAAGGAGGAAGTTTTGGGTATCCTAAATTGCATTAAGGTAGACAAGTCCCCAGGGCCAGATGGGATCTATTCCAGGTTTCTGCAAGAGACATGGGAAGAAATAGCTTGTGCATTAGCAGATGTCTTCTCATCCTCTTTGACCACAGGCAAAGTTCCAGGGGACTGGAGATTAGCCAATGTTGTTCCCTTGTTTAAGAAAAGTAGCAATAATCCAGGAAATTATAGGCCTGTGAGTCTGTGGTGTGAAAGCTTTTGGAGAAGATACTAAGGGACAAGATAAATACACATGTGGAAGAAAATGGTCTAAGTAGTGACAAGCAGCATGGTTTTGTATGGGGAAGGTCATGTCTTATCAACCTGACTGAATGTTTTGAAGAGTTGACAAAGATAACTGATGAGGGAAAGGCTGTGGATGTACTTTTCATTTACTTTAGTAAAGCATTTGATAAAGTCTCACATGGCAGATTGGTACAAAACCTCCTACTCAAAGGAGTTGCCCAGGCGGTAAAAAGGCATATGGCATGGTTGCCTTCATCGGCTGGGGCATGGAGTACAAGAATTGGCAAACCATGTTGCAGTTATATAAAACCCTTGTTAGACCACATTTGGAGTATTATGTGCAGTTTATGTCACCACATTGCCCAAAAGACTTGGAGGTTTTGGAGAGAATGCAGAGAAGGTGCACCAGAATGTTGCCTGATCATGTGGGCATTGGCTATGAGGAATAGTTAAAAAAGACTGAAATAGATAGTCAGAGGCTTTTTCCCAGGGTTGAAGTTTCAATTACAAGGGGCTACAAGTTCAAGGTGAGAGGGGGAAAGTTTAAGGGAGGTGTGCAAAGGAAGTTTTTCACACAGAGACTGATAGGAGCCTGGAATGTACTGCCAAAAACTGATGGTGGAGGCAGGCACATTGACAACATTTAAGAGGCATGAATACATGAATACGGAGGGAATAGAGGGATATGGACCAAATGAGGGCAGAACGTTTGTATTTTAGTTTAGTTAGGGCATGGTGATTGTCACAGGCTGTGAGGGCCGAAGGGCCTGTTCCTGTGCTGTACTTCTGTTTTGTTCTCTTTGTTCTAATACTCCAGACCATAGATAGTTGAGTACCAACTGATTTCTGCCAGAATTTCAACCTAAGTTATTTAGTTAATTATTTATATGGGCAGCAAGTTATTAAATGATATATTAAAGATTAAATGTTAGCATATGAACAAATAATTCTTGATAAGTTGCATAATGTATCACAAATCTATGATTAGGATCTGCGTATTTTAAGAAAACATCTGCACTTTGCACTCTGAATAACATCAGAAAGTGGTTTCAACAGCTGAGGAGAAAACAGTTAAACCAAAGAAACAATTTCAAAGTGCTTCAAGGATTATCCTTGCTTTTCTATTTATAATATCAGTGCGTAAATGAATATCATTCATATTGACATTAAACTTTGAAAATATGTGACCTCTACTTAAATCATGCTGATGATTATATGGGTAGGCAATGGCATAATAGTAATTTCACAACACTATTAATCCAGAGAACCAGGTAATGTTCTTTCATTGCATTCTTCAGTACTTAGTTCTTTCCTGTCAGTTTTAAACACTCATGAGGACAACTCTTTGCACTTGAAGACCAGCAGGTTATGCGAGTGTTTAAGAAATCAAAATTCTATATGAATTTTTGGGAAAAATGAGATAAAACCATTCCAGATGCCTCACCCACCTTCTTGACTTGGAACTGCATTGTGGCCCCTCTACTGTCACCTGGAGCCCCTTATCAAACAGCACTGTGGGAGTACCTACAGAAAATGGACATACGGCTCTGGAAAACAGCTCACCATTGCCTTCTTAAGAGCAGTCCCGGATGGACAATAAATGCTGGGCTAGCCATAAATATGCACATTCCATAAGTTATTATATTTTTAAAATTATACTTGGAAATGCAATGTCTTCTGGTTCAAATAAATCTGGAAAGCTGAACAGCCATGTGGTGCAGACTAATGACAAATCAGGTATTTTCAAAATGTCTAGAACTAAAGAATTTAAACAGTGTATGGAAGCCTCTGTCTGATAACTACAGTATTCAACTCTTCAAATCTGGTATCCTTGTACTTACATTGTTACATCCAGTACTTTTGAAACCTTCTAGGAAGATTTGCAGTTCACTGGCATCATAGATGTGATTGCTGTTCTCCAAATGAGAAGTCCTGTCTTCTCCTTAACAGGACTCCTAATGACAGTGGACCTTTAACAAGGTGGATACATGGCACTTATAGAACACATGCTGGCCTCTACTTATAATCCTGACTCTCATAACCACAAGCAATAGTTATGCAGCTGGTTTACTCATTAAATACATTTCTTGTACCACAGGAGACTGGCAAGTAGCCTTTCTCTGTAGAATAACCCTCGAAGCTTTTTCAAAACCTTCATTATGAAATTCATTTTAGGGATAAAGGCTATCTGCCAAATCATAGTTTGTTGAAGTCTAACACAGTGACATCTGTGCAGCAGAGAACTATTCTACCATAATGCACTGCCAGGTTTCCAGAAAATAAATGCTGCAGGCAGACCTGACCAGGCAGATCAACAGCCCTCTTAGGGGTTGGATTGAATGGACACTTTTTTTCAAAAATCGGCAGCTTCTTCACAAACATTTTTCAATCAATGAGACATTCATCTATGTCGACAGTTTAAAATCAGCAAATTTTTCACTAAAAATTTCAAATCATAAGTCACTCGCCCATGTCCACATCTGTATGACTACAGAACTCATGTCTGTAAAGGAGGACACGTAGTGGTGGGTTTTTACTTACATCAATGACAAATTGATAGAAAATGGGCATAATTAAGTATATTTAAGTTTTCTTTGAAGTATAATTTTTTTTGTAAGAACTGAATGAAAAATGGGTACAGTATTGAAAATGAATTATTGCCAATAGTTTTGGTTTTGAGTAATATAAAGGATTAAGCATAATTACCTTTACTTCAAGATCTTTAAAACAACAATAGCTTCATCCTATCAAATAGAAGTTAATTCTATCACAACTGAGGTATCAATTACTAACTGCTTTTGTACTTTTTAAAAATTTAATTTGAGCATAAATTCTACTGAGAACTTGCTGGACCAGTTGATTTGTTTCTGTACCGTGATTCCCTGCAATTAAAGGCTGGCCACAAATCAGCAATGGAAGTAATGACTCAGATATTTAAGGAGTGGGAATTCCAAATGATGGGGTGGATCCTTGATATTTTGCAGTATGCATGTTTGTTTCCACAGGTCCCTGCCAAACAGGAATGCAAAATTGTTGACAGGCTCCCTAATGAAACCTACAGCTCAGCGAGCAAACCTACACGCTGCTGTGCTATGTCAAAAGAAAAGTTGGTCCAGATTTTCCAGCAATGGTAAGGTTGGTGATGCAGAGCATAAATTTTGCAAAGTCCTATACTGATTTTATCATTGATAAATAGCTCCACACTTTCATGCATTTCTCACTAGAATGAACCTTGTTGAACATGGTGATGACTAAGAAGCAACACAAGAAGCAAGGGCTAACTATTACAAAGAGAGACAGGGAGTTTCCAGAGAATTTTCATTTTCACCATGAATGATTGTTTAGGACAAAAAAAACCTTTGGACTGTGTGAAGCAATTTGAACTCCAATTAGATCCTGAATTTTTCCAAGTGTGAAAGTAAGTAAAGTTGATTTTATTAGATTTTTTGAACAAAATTCACCCACAGAATGAAAGCTTCAGTAGCTGGACCAGCGTTTAATGCCCATACATAACTGCCCTTAAGAAGGTGGTGTTCTTGAACTGCTGCAGTCCATTTGGTGGAGCTACAATCGCACTGCTATTAGTAAGGGACTTCCAGGATTTTGAGTCAGTGTTCTTGAAGGGATGATGATGCACTTCCACGTCAGGATGTTGAGTAACTTGGAGGGTAATCTTCAAATGGTGATATTTATATGTACCTTATATTCTCAACCTGTGAGATGACAGTGCCATGGATTTCGAAAGTTCTTAGATTATTAGATTAACAGACCTACAGCATTTTTTCATCCAGGTAGGAGATGTTAATTCTAAATATGATGGGGATCTGGGGCCAATATTATCCAAGAGTAATTTAACTTTGAGTAGAGTTTCCACTTTGGTACAATCAAAAAATTGTACTCAAAATATATACAAAATTCCACAAATTAATTAATTTGCATAATTTCAAATATAAAGTCTTTGAATCAGCACAAATGAGCAGCACAGTGGAAGCTAATTGCTTCTTCCAATCTTCCTGTTACATTTTCTTTGATGTATTTAACAGCTTTAACCTGCTGCAGTTTTATTAATACAGTTGAAAGTAGATTTATCATCAAGGTAATAATATTAATAGAGGTGTCCAGCTTGTGTGTAAACTTTTTGTGCAAATTTTCCTTTAACTAAATGATTGAACACAAAAAGTTGTACTGCATGCTTGATTTGAACTAATTGCATAGGACCGGCGTTAAGACAAAAGCTTTACTTCATCAACGTTAATAAGACAGACTTGGGGACAATGAGAATAATATTAAAGTTTTCAGATGGAACAAAACTTGTAAATGTACTAAAGTGAGGAGGACAGCAGCATATTTCAGGAGAATGTAGATTGACCAGGCAGATAGAGTCAGAGGGTCACACTGCACAGAAACCGATCCTTCGGTCTAACTTGTCCAAGCTGACTGAGTTTCCCAAACTTAACTAGTCCCACTTATCTGCATTTGGCCCATATCCCTCTAAATGTTTCCTATTCATGTATTTATCAAATGTCCTTTAAATGTTGTAACTGAAGCTACCACTTCCTCAAGTAGTTCATTCCAAACGCAAGCCACCCTCTTGTGACAAAGTTGCCATTAGGCCCTTTTTAAATATTTCTCCACTCATCTTAAAAATATGCACGCTAATTTTGAACTGCCCCACTCTAGGGAAAAAGACCTTTGGTATTCACCTTATCTATGCTCCTCGTGATTTTATAAACCTCCATAAGGTCAGCCTTCAACCTCTTACACTCCAGAGAAAAATGTTCCAACCTATCGAGCTGATCTTATAGTTCAAACACTCCAGTCCCAGCAACATCCTTGTAAATCTTCTCTGAACACTCTCCAATTTAATAATATCCTTTCTATAACAGAATGATCAGAACTGCACACAGTTCTCCAGAAGTGGCCTCATCAATGTCCTGTACAATCTCAAAATGGTGTGTGTATGGAATGAGCTGCCAGAGGAAGTAGTGGAGGCTGCTACAATTACAACATTTAAAAGGCATCTGGATGGGTACATGATTAGGAAGGGCCAAATATTGGTAAATAGGACCAGATTAATTTAGGATATCTAGTCAGCATGGACGAGTTGGACCAAAAGGTCAGTTTCCATGCTGAATAGTTCTATGACATCTCAACTTCCATACTCAATGGGCTGAGCATCAAAGGCAAGAATGCTGAACACCTTCTTAACCACCATGTCGACCTGTGCTGTAACTTTCAAAGAATATGTGCCTGAAGGATGAGGCTAGTTGAAATGATCAAAAATGGTATAATTTTAAAGTGGCTGCAAGTACAGAGAGAATCAGTACTCACAGCGCCAGGGACCCGAGTTCGATTCCTGGCTTGGGCAACTGTCTGTGTGGAGTTTGCACATTGTCCCTGTGTCTGCGTGGGTTTCCTCTGGGTACTCCAGTTTCCTCCCACAGTCCAAAGATATGCAGGTCAGGTGAATTGGCCATATTAAATTGCCCATAGTGTTAGGTTCATTAGTTAACAGAGTGGGTCTGGGTGGGTTACTCTTCTGAGGGTCAGTGTGGACTTGTTGGGCCGAAGGGTCTGTTTCCATACTGTAGGGATGTTCACATAATCAAACCTTTAAGGTGGCCAGACAATGTCATTTTTAAAAAAAATGTAGTTTCTATGGCGTGCAAATAGAATTTTATATTTATAATTTATAAATGAATGTAAAACACTTGGAAAAAAACATTATTAATGATATGGTTTTATTGATGAGATGCTGCAATGGTTTAAAAGCTGCCTTTCAAAAAGTCCCAATCAGTGAACACATTAGCATATGAATTCAGTGTAACCAAAGAATGTAGTTAAACTCAACAATTCTGTTGCCAGACAACCAGTACAGACAGCTGCAGTGGCAACAAAAGTGGTTTAAAAGGCATAACATTTGTGAATGCTATTGATTTGAATGAGGGGTAGAACTATGATAATTACCTTCTAACTGTTTTTGGCAAGGGTAATAAACTTCCAAGAAGATATGGCATGGAATATTTTACTCATTTACGGCTTGTGGGTGTTGCTGGCAGGGTCAGTATTTACTGTCCAATCCTATTTTTTCTTCAGAAGGTGTTGGTGAGCTGCCTTCTTATATCACTCAGTCCATATGGTGTATGCACACGCACACTGCGGTTAGGGAAGGAGTTTCAGGACATTTTCCCCTGTGACAGTGAAGAAATGGCAACTTACTTCCAAGTCAGGATGATGAAGGGGAACTTGAAGGTTTTGACACTTCTATCCATCTGCTGCCCTTTTCTTACTAGGCAGAAATGGGTTTGGAAGATAATGTTGAAGGAGTCTTAGTGAGTTGTTGCAGCATA